>NW_027506891.1:0-370000 GCF_052324685.1 Brachyhypopomus gauderio
AACACCTGTTTAACTTAACAAGGCTAAGAGCAGCGTTTATGGTAGCCAATCCGAGCCAGTGTTTTTAACACGCGCGCCAAAGCACACCAGTGACCACGACAAAAACGGAAGAAGAGACAGAAATAGCGAGTCAGAAGCAAGCCGAAGAAAAATTATCATTTTCAAGGTGGCGATATAAACATTATTTAAGAAAATACTTGAAGTTCCTGAATGTCTACCAGACTGGGTATTTGATTTATTTAAGAATAGAGGTTTTATTCTTAAGTTTACTTCTGTTCTGAACAATCCAGTTGTTTCAGGTTGAGAGAATTTAATTTAATTTGATAGATGTCAATGTAAATATGTAAATAGATGTGTAGTTTGGCCTTTTGAATAATCTGTTACATATTTACCACATCACATATCTTTCTTCTCCGAGGTTCACTTGGGGAGTAACACTGCAGTTGGAGCCTACAATTCCAGTATCATCGCTCCGACATGGAATGAAAACCTGGCGTTCATCATAAGACATTTACATTGACAATATCAGCACCCAGAACTTTCATTCTAGTTACCTTATACTTAGCCTGATTGTGTGATTTTATTTGTAACTTGTGTATTAGTCTGTATAATTTGTTTTTGTGTAATTTGTGTGTTAACGGCCGCCCAATGGAGGATGGGTTCCCTTTTGAGTCTTGGTCCTCCCAAGGTTTCTTCCTATTCCCCACCATCTAGGGAGTTTTTCCTTGCCACTGTCGCCTTTGGCTTGCTCATAAGGGATTTGGACCCATAGTATTGTTAACTTTGTAAATACTGTAAAGCGCTTTGTGACAACATATGTTGTGAAAAAGCGCTATACAAATATATTTGATATTTGATTTAAATGCACTTTATATAGTGTAACTGTTTACTTTTGCTTTTTATTATTATTATTATTTACAAAGATTTGGGGTTTTAAAGGATTTTATCCTGCACTGGTCTGTTGATGTGCAATAAATACTCATTTCAACTGACTGTGAGTACTGCTTTTTCAAAAAATCCTTATTCATTGGCATATAACTTTTTTTTAACTGTAATGCAAATAGTTACTTTCCCTGGGTAACGAGTTACTTGTATTATAGAGTAATTCAGTTACTAACTCAGTTACGTTTTTGAACAAGTAGTGAGTAACTATAACTAATTACTTTTTTAAAGTAACGTTCCCAACACTGGTCATGTATCATAAGATGTCATCCTTTCCAAGCATCAAAAATATGTATGTTTTTGCATTAAATATAGTTGAAATGTACATAGTGTCTATGTGTTTTATAACCAGATAAATGAAAATGTTATTACCTATCGTTTGGTACCAATTTCAAAGCCATAGCATCAATCTCTGGGAATGTAGTTTTTAACACTAGGAGTCCCAGCATTTTCATTCCACACTTTTTCTACCTGGTCTCCACCAGGGGGCAGTTCTGGGGATATTTGCATTCCATTAGGCCACCCTTTGTTATGTACATGCAGCCACTTATAGGTAGACGGGGTGAGGGGGGGGTGATGGTGTGAACCATCAGTTCATTGTTCTGCTGGATGTGTTTAAAATTTAAAAAACGCTATTGGCTGCTAGAACGCGCTAAATGACGTCATCTCCGCACATACAGGTATGTTTGTGTTTTTGAACCTAAGGTTGTGGGGGAGGGTGAAAAAGAAAAGCGTTTGAGTGTGTCTTTGAGCTGATTAATTATTTCTTTTTTTCCATATAGTACTGTACTATACAGTGGTGTACTATACACCAACACATGGTTGCCCGGAAGAACAAGAAGATGGCCTTCCGACAAAAGTCCAAGACCTGCCACAACCCTCACAGTGCTCTGAGAGAGCCGGACTCTGTCGGCCTCCTCCTAGGCTGCTAAGACCACAAGCTGTGTTTTTCAACACTAACCCCACGGACTAGACACTGAACAGGCATATATTTGTATATTTTATATTGTAAAAACAGAACATGAGGGATTATGGGGAGCCTAAACTGATGAAAAGTCGATGTTGACAGACTTGCATGTGTGACGGGCAGGGTGAGTGAAACAAAAAGGAAACGATCACGCCAAGTCTTAGGGAAAATGTATGGTTTAATAGAATAAGTGCGTAAACCAAAAACCCGTGACTTGTTCAAAATTAAGGGTATAATAACCAGCGGTCAAACTGGTACAAAGACAAGACATACATAGACAAACAAACGACCCTCAGGTGAGACGGATCGCGGGCTCCGCCCACCTGAGGGACAAACACCACAACAACAACAAAAACACGACTGTGAGACGGATCACGGGCTCCGCCAACTTGAGGGACAAACACCACAACAACAACAACAACAAGACTGTGAGACGGATCGCGGGCTCCGCCCACCTGAGGGACAAACACCACAACAACAACAACAACATGAAGACACAGGAACAGGCTAGAGGTGAGTTGCAAGATCTCCTGACAGGACTCGTTGAGAGTTCCTTTCAAAGTTCCTTCTGCAAAAAAAAAGATTTTTTTTCAACACGCCCTTATTAAATATTAAATGGTAATAACAGGTTAATATTTTTCAGCTGATTTCTGTAAATGTAAGAGTCTCTCTTATTTATATTACAAGCTATTGAACAGGTTGATGTCAGTAAATTAGCAAACGTGTAATCAGCATAGGATTCTGTATGAATGTCTCTTGGTCACCTACATGCAGGGTGCAAGAGACCTCAGTCTTGTCCAAGGGAGCCTGTGAGGGTTCCTGACAGATGTCGAGAACACATATTTCATAGTTCCTTCTGCAAAACAATTTTTTTCAAGAAGCCCTTATTAAATATTGTGTGGTAATAACAGGTGAATATTTTTCAGCTGATCTGTGTTAATGTAAACTTCAGTAAATTAGCAAATGTGTTTTTTGTATGAATGTTTCTTGATCACCTAGAGGTGGAAGATGAGAAGAAAAGTCCAGAACAGGTGTTTCTGCAACAACAAAATTTTTTTTTTCAACATACTCTAATTTTACATGAGAATGTCAGATGAATGTTTTTAATTTGAGCTGTTTTTATGCTTGTTTTTCTGGTATTGACATTAATAGGGGTTTTACCAGGGTGATGTGATCAGTATCACAGTACAGCCCCTGACCCATAATAATAATAATAATAATAATAATAATAATAATAATAATTTCCACTTATATAGCGCCTTTCAAAGTACCCAAGGATGCTTTACAGAGAAATACAAAAAAGAACAAAGACAAGAACAAAACAGACAAAAATAACAACAAAAATAGAAAGAAAAGAGAAATCCTATAGAACAGACATATTTTCTGTTTCTTTTTCTCTTATTTTTCACTTAATGGCTCTAGCAATAAACTCCAAAGTTACTTAACGCTACCTAGGAGTAACTGTGTTTGTTTCCTGTGAATTCTGATTATTGCAATTTATTAATGATTTTCAAAAGGAAAAGACTTCCAGTACTGCTACAAGCATAAAGATACACAGTGAATAAACCATTTACATGAATCGTACTGATGCTGATGTGTTAATGTAAACTTCTATGGTATTGATATTAATAAGTATTGAACAAGTTGATGTCAGTAAATTAGCAAATGTGTTTTCAGTATGGGATTTTGTATGAATGTCTCTTGATCACCTAGAGGTGGAAGGTCAGAAGAATAGTCCTGGAGAAAGTGGAAGAGATCATCGATCATCTTATCCAGATCATCGGTCACAGGAGCTTCTGCAACAACAAAAAAAAATTTCTTCAACATACACTAATCAATTTTACATGAGAATGTCAGATGAATGTTTTTCAGTTGAGCTGTGTTGATGCTTGTTTTTCTGGTATTGACATTAATAGAGGTTTTACCAGGGTGATGTGATCAGTATCACAGTACAGCCCCTGACCCATAATAATGAACTCCAAAGTTACTTAACGCTACCTAGGAGTAACATGTAACTGTGTTTGTTTCCTGTGAATTCTAATTATTGCAATTTATTAATGATTTTCTAAAGGGAAAGACTTTCAGTACTGCTACAAGCATAAAGATACACAGTGAATAAACCATTTACATGAACCTTACTGATACTGAGCTTTACTGAACTGTGTTCAAAGAAAAATACCTTAAATAAGTCCCTATACATGCCACAAAATAAGTTGTTAACATTGTACTCATTCACTCACTCAAGGGAATGATGTTTTCTGTCTCCTCTTTTGCTTTTCTTTTAGCTTTTAGTTTGATTTCTCTTCTGGACTCCTTGTTCATGTCTGTGTCTGTTGACTCGTCCTGGATTCCCCCTGCACACCAACACCAGAGACACTTCATTTTGGCAAACATGGTCAGTTGCGTCACACTACACAATCTGATCTGAAATTATAGTGTACATGGAATGATCCTCATATGTGTCATTATTATGACATCAGGGCAGTGTAAGAAGTGTTATGTTCCACATTCTAATCCAATTCAATCCAATTCAATGGCGCTTTATTGGCATGACAAATATGTACATTTGTATTGCCAAAGCATAAGGTACATACAATGGTAAAATATAATAAAATAACATTGTAAAGTAGAATAATAATAAAGTAAAATAATGGCTATATTGTCATTACAATTACATTATCCACCACTGCTTCCATAACAGTTTATAATAATAGTTATGATAATAATTGTGACGGGCGGGGGTGAGCAACTAAAAGGAAGCGATCACGCCAAGTCTCAGGGAAAACTGATGGTTTAATAGAAAGTGTGCAAACCTAAAACCCGTGCAATATCTCCAAATTAAGGATATAATGAGCAGCGGTCAACTGGTACAAAGACAAGACATATATAGGCAAACAAACGACCCTCAGGTGAGACGGATCACGGGCTCTGCATACCTGAGGGACGCACATGACGTCACCAAACAACAACAACAACAACAGCCGCTGTGGACAGAGGCGGCCGGTAGAGGGCCGCCTCACCGTGACAGACCCCCCCCACCAAGCCGCACTCCCCTCCACTGGGTGTGTGGCACACAGCGGCTGCACACAAAACACGAAGGGGCAGGAAGGCAGGGACAGGCATGGACACCTCCTGAGTCCGGGAGCTGAAACACAAAAACACTCATTACTCAGCTCGCCTCCCCGGGCGGGACCCTGGACCGACCGGGCCGTTAACACAAAACCACGCCCCAGTCGGTCACAGGGCCCTCACGCCCTAACCGGCCTTCAGCCGGTGAGCCCCACAGGTGTGAGGACGAGGGGCTACAGCTCCTCTCTCGTCCCTCGTGTATGTGTGTGTGTGTGCAGGCTACCTCTCCAAGGCGTGGCTACTTCACCTCCTGGACCTACCTCCTCCCAGAGCTGACCCCTGCCTTCTGCTAGGGGTCACCCCAGCCTCCTGGGAAGCCAACCCCTCCCGGGGCCTCTCCTCGCAAGGTGGACTCCTCCACCCAACCCAGGAGCGCCAGAGACCGAGGCCCAGAGCACCCCCAAAACGGGCTAGGGAGCAGCCCCAAGGGCCTCCTGGTCACCCCGGGCAGGAGGGAGGATCTCCCTCCTCAGCAGGAGCTTTTCAGACCGGAGCCCCATGGTCCCCAAACATCCGGGGGCCCCAGCCCTCTAGGGAGGGGCTCTTCATGACCGGGCTCCGGTCACCCCACAACACAAGAGGGCTCCTGCCAGGTGGAGACCCCCACAAGGTCCAGGAACACCGCCAAGGAGAAGCACCTGCACAGAGAACAGCACGCGCACACACACACACACACACACACACACACACACCACAAACGCGCCCTACCCTATTCAGGGCCTCCCTCAGGAGCGACGCCCTCCATGCCACACCCCATGGCACGGGACCACAGCCGGTCCCCCCCCAAACACACATTCACGGGGAGGAGCATGCGTGGAATTACACGCAAACAGTTGACAACACGCTAGGACACAACACACATGCAAAGACTAGACAAGCAAACAAAAACGGTGCACAAACAGACAGACGGGACCTACACATGCGCACTCGACATAAACACACAGTGACGCGCGCCGCTCAGAGTCGCAGTCGCTCCCCACATTTAACACAAGACACACGGGGAGCGAGGCGACAGTGACGAGCGGCGACCGCGTCACACACAAAACATGTAACATTAAACATAACGAGCACGCACACTGATCCACACATTCGTCGACATGAACACACGTTTTAACCAACACAAAACATGAAGAGCCTTTCCAGGGAAGACGCCCTGGTCCTCGCCGTGCCACAAACACAGACACGGCGGAGCTCTTCAAACAAACTAACAAACAACAGACACGAAGAGTTTTCCCAGGGCAGACAGCCCTGGTCCACGCCGTGCCACAAACACAACACAAAAGCAAGGCGGAACTCTTCACAAAACACCACGCAGACAAACACTTACCACGAGACATGACCACGAACGAAGGAGAAAGAAAAAGAGACTCGGCGGCTTCCGAAGGGTGGCTGGTCATTCTGTGACGGGCGGGGGTGAGCAACTAAAAGGAAGCGATCACACCAAGTCTCAGGGAAAAAGGATGGTTTAATAGAAAGTGTGCAAACCTAAAACCCGTGCAATATCCCCAAATTAAGGATATAATGACCAGCGGTCATCTGGTACAAAGACAAGACATATATAGGCAAACAAACGACCCTCAGGTGAGACGGATCACGGGCTCTGCCCACCTGAGGGACGCACATGACGTCACCAAACAACAGCAACAACAACAGCCGCTGTGGACAGAGGCGGCCGGTAGAGGGCCGCCTCACCGTGACAATAATAGTAGTAAAAGTATTAATAGTAACCATAATAATAATACACCACTGCTTCCATAACTGACATTTATAATTATAGTTATGATAATAATAGTAGTACTCTACAAAACTACAACAAAATCTACAAACTACAACAGAATGTGATTTGTGAATTTAGCAGTATGTAATTGCAATGTGAAAAAAACACAGCTTCTTAATGCACTTTGCCTTTTATTTTAACATAATTTAAATTCTCTACATTCAAATAGTGCCTTCTTTGTAAAAAAAAAAAAACAAACAAAAAAACAACACAACCCTTTGACTGAAAATAGTGCAATAAAAGAACAAGGCATTCAGACTTGGAAATGTTGACATGAAACTAGTCACAACATAACAGTTCCGATAATGAAACAACAGGAACAATCCAGACAAACTTCAAGTCAAGTGGCTTTTTATTGTCATTACATCAGAGTGCAGGTACACAGTGTGACGAAATTTCGTTCCTCCGCAACCATGGTGTAACACAAATTGACAGTACAACAGACAACATAAAGTGCGGCAGGGTAGCAATTCAAGACTGTGCAAAATGTGCAGCATAGGGCAATCTCACAGCAAAACATTACAATAAATACAACAGGCCAGAGACAATTGAGACATGATGGTGTAAAGAGCTGGTACAGTGCAATGTGGTCTAAGTGGTGTCTGAGATGAGTGATATACTGTATCATATGGAACATACATGAACACAGTGGTTCTGAGGTAGTTAATAGGTCCTGTGGGAGAGCAGCAACTATTTCTGGTGGGGGGTTCAGTGCAGTCTTTTTGTGCGTGTGTGGGGTCAGATCAGTGTTGGTGTGTGTCAGTTCTGTGTCTGGGAGTTGAGGAGCCTGACTGCCTGGTGAACAAAGCTATTACAGAGTCTGGAGGTGGAGGCTCGGATGCTCCTGTATCTTTTGCCGGACGGCATCAGAGTGAAGAGACCGTGTGATGGGTGGGTTGGGTCTTCCACAATGCTGGTGACTTTGCGGATGCAGCGTGTGGTGTAGATGTCACTGATGGAGGGGAGAGAGACACCAATGATCTTCTCGGCTATCCTCACTATCCGCTGTAGGGTCTTGGGCTCCGAGATGTTGCAGCTCCTGAACCAGACGGTAATGCAGGCGCTCAGGATGCTCTCTACAGTCCCTCTGTAGAACATGGTGAGGATGGGAGGTGGAAGGTGTGCTTTCCTCAGTCTACAGGAAGTAGAGACGCTGCTGGGCTTTGTTATGGAGCTTGTGTTGAGGGACCAGGAGAGGTGCGTGAATAACAGCAATTCAGACTTTCTACCCTGTAAGAGAGAGAGAGAAAAGTTGTGAGGGAAAAAGAATTAAAGCAATGAGACAAGCTGGTGTCTTTGTGTGTGTGTGTGTGTGTGTGTGTGTGTGTGTGTGTGTGTGTGTGTGTGTGTGTGCAATGGGACTGAATAATCTCACCATTTTAAATGAAGTCCCAGTGAAAGTCCATCAGTCTTCTCAGCAGAGTGGATACATGTGGGTTGACTGTTGTCATCTTTTTGCTGGTGGCTTTGCCAGTTTTTTTGGGCAAGTCTTTGCCCCGTCCAGCCTTGGTGCCTCACTCAGGGTTTATACCAATGAAGCGCCTGAAAAATAATAGTGTCTCTTCAGACAGTGTAAAACTCAATTTGTGTAACTCACTTACATTAACAACACAACAAAAAGCAGAAAATGTTTTGTTCACAATAGTATACCATTAAAGAGATAAGAAACACATGTTTTAGTGAAAATACCTAACCTTTGGATGAATTCAAGAGTGCACGAGGCCTCTTCTTGGTATTCGAGATTGAAGATGTAGAAGATAGAAAATAAGGCAGCAAGCCCTGTCAAGAAGGTGGGTTGCATCCCCTCACATATTACATGGCCCTCAAGGCTGACCATCCAGCGCTGAATACAGTGTCCTGCTGTTCCACCTGAAACATGACAAAAAAATTCCTGTCAAATTCTTTTGAAATACAGCAAATTACAACCTTGTGTGTGAACCCTTGATAAATTGACACATGACATACATACACACACACAACACACACATGTGTAGAGTGTATTTTTTCAATGGAAACTTAGATCTGCATGAAGAACTAGTCCTGTGGTGTTCTCTGAGAAATGAGCCATCAGAAGCTGGGTGACATTTTCGAAAGGTCCTTTTGCAATTAGGGATACAACACTGCAGTTTTAAATTGTGCATATTTCTGTGAATTTTCACGTGTCTCACATAGGCAACTGAGCAGTTACACTGATATGCACATATCTGACAAGAAAACATAATTGCAAACTTGACTGTTATGATTCAATAAATGTACTTACTAAAATAAATGAAAGTACTTAATGTGATCAGTAGCGCAGCATCAAATACTCTTGAGTACCTGTAATGTCAAAGAAATATGTCACACTCACCAAACATTGAATAGGTCAAATAATACTGCTATGGGCTGCCATAGATTCATTAATTAATGGCAAACATGGTAACACCAATGGTAATTTATATTAAACCACAATAGAAAAACAGTCTTACACTGACTAAAAAAATAGTGAGTTACAGTAAAGGAAATCTTCTTCAGCACTCAATTTCTGAACTAAAATTTAAAATCTGGAATACCACCCAATAATCAGCAGGAAAAGAAGTCTAATGTTATGTTGTGCGGTGTATTTACATCAATAAGCATCATTACACTTCACAAATTCACTAATAAAATTATGTTTTTTTCTGTTTGCAGACACTAGAAAAAGACCTGCAGTCCAGAAGATTGAGGTCCAATAGAATGTTCCTGCTTGAAAACCCCACTTTTGACCTGAAAATGAAAAGGCTCAGAGATGGAAACATTTCTGTCTTTGAAGAAAACCAGGTAAATATTTGTATTAAAACATGGGTAAAGTCCAAAGACATGTTTAGATATTAGCCTGACATATTGTTTTTCTTTGTCCTGGTCTTGGATACTTTGGATACCTGTCTTGCACATAGTTTACCCGGCTACAAGTACACCTACTTTATCAACAAGCCCTTTAAAACACTTGAAGGTCCATGTTTTAAACCAGGAACATGTTCATGGACCAAGGTGTAAAATAGTGAGCTAATTAAATACTCTTATTATACGCTATTATAATACACTATTTTGTCATTTTAGTAGAGCTTACCTTTTTTTAAGAGCTCCAGCAATTTAATTACTGAATATTGTGCTTATTTCATATTTTTTTTAGACTGAAGCCATCATTGAGAAGACTTTTGCAGTCCTAAAATATGACCGATCAAGTTTAAAAAGAACATCCTTCGTTTCAGAGGTCATGACACCAGAGGTAAGAACTTTTTATATATTTATTAAAACATCTTTTATTTTTATTAACATTAAATCTGAACAATCTGCTGTTTTTTTCTGATTATTTTTTGACGCCAGCGATCCTACCGGGCAATAAATAAGGGGCTCCGTCTCATCTCTGATCATAACCGAACCGCACTGTAGAAGAGAAACGAAAGGAGCTATACCAAACGGATTTTTCTTGACCATTGGAGTTCAGACGTTGGAAAGAAGACATTGGACAAATATACATCTAAGTTTATATATTTTAAATAGGCAGGTTTGGCATGTTTATCTGTAAAAAACTGCTATGTTTATAGATATTGGCAGCTGGGATATGTCAGAACAGAAACAATAAATAAGTGTATTTAATGTAGGCTAATATGGGCTGTCTACTTAGTGGGACAAACAATATTAACAAACTGCTTATATTATAATCATGACTTTGAACAAAGGAGACAAGTTGCGGAACATGGATAAAAGGAGAGGAAGTATACCCTTTCCTCCCTTCAACCTGCAGAGTTTACACCGGAGGAGCATACCAGTGGACCACCGCGAGTTCTGCTCCACCATGCCCTCAGTGCAGAGCGCCGAGCTCTCCACACTCACGCGCTGCACCTCCTACGGTCCCGGGGAGCAGCACTGTGACAGCTGCGTGTCTGATTCATCCGACTCTGTCATCTCCTCCGGGAGCGACTCCCATGGACACACCTACAAGGTTGTGCTTCTTGGCGAGCTCAACGTAGGGAAGTCGAGTCTGGCGAGGATATTTGGTGGAGTTGAGGACAGTCACGACTCAGAGGAGACAGGTAAAGTCTTGGTGCCAATGTGGGCACTTTTGTTGTTGCGAGATAATGCTTGCTTTTTAGTAGAACATGTTCCAAGGACATGGGATTAAGCTAATTCAAGGACCTCACAATCTGGTCTGACTAACAGACAGTGTAATGGGTCATATGGGAGAGCAGGTAAAGGTGTATTGATTTCTGCTATTTCCAGCCAGCCACAGCTGCACCCATTACTCAAATAGAGCTTAGGTAGTTGTAGTCAAACACCAGGCAGAGTGGGTGTAAAAGATTAATACACTGGCTCTAAAGGAAAACTCCACGGTCAGGGCTCAGATTGATGGATGATTTGTCAAAATCCTACTGTCTAGATACTGGGATAGGTGACTCTGGTACTGTGATAAGAGATGCTGAGTACTTCAGAATAAATGTTCTTATTTCTTACTTCCTTCTTCCCATCAGGAAACACATATGATAGGTCAATCATCGTCAACGAAGAAGAGACAAATCTGCTTTTGTAGGACATATGGGAACAGGTGAGCGAGTCACTCGCTGATAACAACCACCTAAAACCACAGGATTGGTGATACGCCACAGAGCGTTCTGCGCCTTTTGTATTAACCGGGTGCCATTCCACAGGATAACAGCCAGTGGCTGAAGGATCAGTGCATGTGGATGGGCGACGCCTACATCATTGTAAACTCGGTGACGGACAAGTCCAGCTTTGAGAAGGCTTCGGAGCTGCGCATACAGCTTCGCTGGGCGCACCAGTCGGAAAACATCCCCGTCATCCTGGTGGGAAACAAGAGTGACCTGGGGCGCTCCAGAGAATTGTCAGTAGACGGTTAGTTGCGCATCATCTTTTCCAGGGGGCTCGCTCCTTAAACCATGTGATTGAGAAGATAGGCCCCCATGTCCCCCCCTCCCTAGGCAGCTGAGGTGAAAGCTGCAAGCGTTTAGCCGCCGCTAGCTGACTGATGCATGGTAGACTCGGCAAAATAAACACGGCCACTGCTTCTTCCCGGAGATTAGCCCCTGATGACAAACCAATGTCCCTCAAGTCCCGCAGAGCTACCTTCAGGGTTCCCACGGGTCCTTGAAATCCTTGAAAGTTTGTGAATCTGAAAAAATAAGTTCAAGGCCCTGGAAAGTTTTTGAAAACAGGCATAAAAGACAGCCGTCCTTGACGGTCCTTGATCTCATTATATGGCTTTGCTCCTCTGTTTTATGTATGTACTGTATGTGTATATGCATATGTGTATTATTGTTATTATTATTATTATTTGTCTACTGTCAACATGTCATTATTTTGCACAGGGCTTATGCTGACTTTTACTTGGCAAAGTTTGGTCATTCTCCTGTAGAGAAATTTGTTTGTTTGTTCAGCACCGAAAGCAAGTGTTTCCTGTAGGTAGTTGTTGATCCTTCAACAACTATAGCCATTTTACGTGAATGTCGTCATCTCAGATGTGCATCGCTAACTTGCCAGTCATGTTGAGTGTGAGTGAAGTTTTCGTAGAATCAGCGCTTAATGTCATGCACAAAAAATTTCAGGATGCATGGCTTGAAATGACATTCAGTCTTTTGAATTTGCGTTGTATTAACATCGTTTTTTGATAACATATTCAGGGGTAAGAGTAGGTAAATGCTGGCAGGTGCAGTCCTTGAATTTGAGGAAGTTGGTCCTGGAAAGTCATTGAAAGGTCCTTGAATTTTATGTTAACCAAGGTGTGGGAACCCTGATGAACACTGAACACTGACCCTCTTTTCTCGCCTCCTCTTTTCGCTGTATGGCCCACCTAACCCCAATTATTTTTATTACTACTGTACTGTATTTTACAGAATTGTTTTCTTTTGATTCTTACATAAAAATAAAAGTTGTCCTCCAAAGATTAGTGTTAATGAAAAAGTAGTTTTTTGAACAGGTCTAGTGAGCCAAACGCCCCACCTGCCCTGTAGTAAATAGTTGTACATAATTTAAAAAATGTAAATATCAAATCAAATCCAATGAAATATATTTTGGTTTTCCACAACACATGTTGTCACAAAGCAGCTTTACAGGATTTACAAGTTTTAAATATGTTGTTATATGTTTATTATGTGTGTATAGTTGTACTTGTAGTGAAGGAGCACTGTTTGATAATAATAAAAAATGATCAAATCCTCTTGGGGCGGACATTTAATCCTTTATAAGGTAAAGATACATTGATAATTCAATTGAATAAAAAATATACTATTAGTTTATATTAATAATCAAATGAAGGAAATGATAATATATCAAAGATTTGACTTCACTCTCAGCCGACAATTAGCTGGATGCTAACGTTATATTGGAAATCCCATAGGAATGCTATCGGAAATTAGCATTATCATGGCGGTGCTAATTGGCTTTCTAAAACAGCAAAGAGCGAGCAGGCTGTTTGTCTAATGTAAACCATTAGTAGTAATGAAGAAAAGGTTTTCCTGTAGCGTTGGCTTGGTTCGGGCCAGTCCCCCCTCAACCAAGGCATACCGGCTATTAGCCAGGATCAGGAGGTCACAGTGGGGTTTGAATCCTGCACTGAGTGGCCTGTCGCCCAACACCTTATCCACTGACCTACAGGACAACCAATTATGCTTAAAACAAAAAAAACATTTGAAGACATCAAATCCTCTTGGGGTGGACATTTAATCCTTTATAAGGTAAAGATACATTGATAATTCAATTTAATAAAAAATATACTATTCGTTTCATTAATAATCAAATGAAGGAAATGATAATATATCAAACATTTGACTTCACTCTCGGCCGACAATTAGCTCCATGCTAATGTTATATTGGAAATCCCATACGAATGCTAGCGGAAATTAGCATTATCATGGCGATGCTAATTGGCTTTCTAAAACACCAAGTACAACATCTATCAATAAGGTCGCTTTTTTATTTATACCATTAGTTTCATTAATAATCAAATGAAAGAAATGATAATATATTAAAGATTTGACTTCACTCTCGGCCGACAATTAGCTGGATGCTAATGTTATATTGGAAATCCCATAGGAATGCTATCGGAAATTAGCATTATCATGGCGGTGCTAATTGGCTTTCTAAAACAGCAAAGAGCGAGCAGGCTGTTTGTCTAATGTAAACCATTAGTAGTAATGAAGAAAAGGTTTTCCTGTAGCGTTGGCTTGGTTCGGGCCAGTCCCCCCTCAACCGATGCATACCGGCTATTAGCCAGGATCAGGAGGTCACAGTGGGGTTTGAACCCTGCACTGAGTGGCCTGTCGCCCAACACCTTATCCAATGACCTACAGGACAACCAATTATGCTTAAAACAAAAAAAACATTTGAAGACATCAAATCCTCTTGGGGTGGACATTTAATCCTTTATAAGGTAAAGATACATTGATAATTCAATTTAATAAAAAATATACTATTCGTTTCATTAATAATCAAATGAAGGAAATGATAATATATCAAACATTTGACTTCACTCTCGGCCGACAATTAGCTCCATGCTAATGTTATATTGGAAATCCCATACCAATGCTACCGGAAATTAGCATTATCATGGCGGTGCTAATTGGCTTTCTAAAACACCAAGTACAACATCTATCAATAAGGTCGCTTTTTTATTTATACCATTAGTTTCATTAATAATCAAATGAAAGAAATTATAATATATCAAAGATTTGACTTCACTCTCGGCCGACAATTAGCTCCATGCTAATGTTATATTGGAAATCCCATACGAATGGTACCGGAAATTAGCATTATCATGGCGGTGCTAATTGGCTTCACCAAGTACTCTCTCTGTCTCTCTCTCTCTCTCTCTATCTATCTATCTATCTATCTATCTATCTATCTATCTATCTATCTATCTATCTATCTGCTAAATAATTGGGGAAAAAATTGTTTGAATCTATTCTAGACAGAAAATACCCAATAAAGCCAATGAGAGTATCAAACAAATACATGTGCTATATATTTACAGAGGATATTAGTAGCGGTAGTATTAGACTTTCTGGGTGCACCACAGAGCTGCTGCCTCATTCTTGCTCTGTTAATTAACATAATAAAGGGTGATGTTTGGTCCTGCTGATTGCTGGCAAGACAGAGGGGAAGGAGGGGTGATGTCCTGACGATTAGGATACAGAAATATCTGTATTTCTCTTTCTTTAATTCCCAGGAGAGTCTGGGACCCGACAGCGTTCAAGGCCATCATCGCGTGGTCGACGTGGCTGACGGTCCGGTGGAGCTGCGTCACCAGGCTTTTGTGACATAGCAGAGGGTGGACGGCATCGTTGCTCTCCGGGACAAACTGCCAGAGAGCGACAAAGGCGGGGCTTTCTGCCCGCCATGTCACAGACACCGACTGGTGAAGGGACGGTTCAAAAGCAGCCATTCGTAGACCTCTGTTGTCGCTGGGACACAGAGTCTGAAGCGGTAGGCAAACCTTCAGTAATCCAGTAGCTTCAGGATTTTCTAGGTTGGCTTGTACAGTGACAATAGTTCTCTAGCCCATGATACACTGGATGTTGTTTTGCCATTCTGGAGTATGGCAAGGATTAAAACACTAGACCAAATGCAGTCAATCACTTCATGATCCTCCATGAGAAATACAGGAAAATAGTCAAAAACAAGAGAAGAGACAACACAACAGAGGAAGAGAAAGGAACTGCAATGAGTGATTGACTGCATTTGGTCTAGTAAGTGTTTTAATCCTTGCCATACTCCAGAATGGCGATACACCTGGCGATTAGTAGGAAGTTGACAGCCACTGATGCTGGAGCTGGGCTGCCCAATGAGATACACATGACCGGAACACCTTGTGGCAGGAGATTTTTCCACCTTTCTTCTCTTCTCTGTTGGTTCGTCCTGTTCACTTGTATCGCTGACCACTTTCCCGCTGTGCAGATGTCTTACAGATGCCACGATCTCAGCAGTTCACAATCTTAAATTAAGATATAAAGCTTAGTTGGTTCAAACCTATTTCTCAATGTAATGTGTGATCATTGTGATATATGTACAATAGAGTAACATTTTTGAGATAGTCATGTACAGTGTTGCGATAACGGCGTCATTTTGTCAGTAACGGGATAATATAATTAATTACTTTTCCTGTCGTTACAACGCCGTTGACGTTACTGGTCATTAAAAGCGGTGCGTTACTATATATTGATATACTAACAGTAATGCGAGCGGACCACTGCCCAGGCTAGTGAGGAGTAACAGATCTCGATAGGTCACAGTCCTCGGTGTAACACCTGTTTAACTTAACAAGGCTAAGGCAGCGTTATGGTAGCCAATCCGAGCCAGTGTTTTTACACGCGCGCCAAAGCACACCAGTGACACGACAAAAACGGAGAAGAGACAGAAATAGCGAGTCAGAAGCAAGCCGAAGAAAAATTATCATTTTCAAGGTGGCGATATAAACATTATTTAAGAAAATACTTGAAGTTCCTGAATGTCTACCAGACTGGGTATTTGATTTATTTAAGAATAGAGGTTTTATTCTTAAGTTTACTTCTGTTCTGAACAATCCAGTTGTTTCAGGTTGAGAGAATTTAATTTAATTTGATAGATGTCAATGTAAATATGTAAATAGATGTAGTTTGGCCTTTGAATAATCTGTTACATATTTACCACATCACATATCTTTCTTCTCCGAGGTTCACTTGGGGAGTAACACTGCAGTTGGAGCCTACAATTCCAGTATCATCACTCCGACATGGAATGAAAACCTGGCGTTCATCATAAGACATTTACATTGACAATATCAGCACCCAGAACTTTCATTCTAGTTACCTTATACTTAGCCTGATTGTGTGATTTATTTGTAACTTGTGTATTAGTCTGTATAATTAGTTTTTGTGTAATTTGTGTGTTAACGGGCCGCCCAATGGAGGATGGGTTCCCTTTTGAGTCTTGGTCCTCCCAAGGTTTCTTCCTATTCCCCACCATCTAGGGAGTTTTTCCTTGCCACTGTCGCCTTTGGCTTGCTCATAAGGGATTTGGACCCATAGTATTGTTAACTTTGTAAATACTGTAAAGCGCTTTGTGACAACATATGTTGTGAAAAGCGCTATACAAATATATTTGATATTTGATTTAAATGCACTTTATATAGTGTAACTGTTTACTTTTGCTTTTTATTATTATTATTATTTACAAAGATTTGGGATTTTAAAGGATTTTATCCTGCACTGGTCTGTTGATGTGCAATAAATACTCATTTCAACTGACTGTGAAAACTGCTTTTTCAAAAAATCCTTATTCATTGGCATATAACTTTTTTTTTACTGTAATGCAAATAGTTACTTTCCCTGGTAACGAGTTACTTGTATTATAGAGTAATTCAGTTACTAACTCAGTTACGTTTTTGAACAAGTAGTGAGTAACTATAACTAATTACTTTTTTAAAGTAACGTTCCCAACACTGGTCATGTATCATAAGATGTCATCCTTTCCAAGCATCAAAAATATGTATGTTTTTGCATTAAATATAGTTGAAATGTACATAGTGTCTATGTGTTTTATACCAGATAAATGAAAATGTTATTACCTATCGTTTGGTACCAATTTCAAAGCCATAGCATCAATCTCTGGGAATGTAGTTTTAACACTAGGAGTCCCAGCATTTTCATTCCACACTTTTTCTACCTGGTCTCCACCAGGGGGCAGTTCTGGGGATATTTGCATTCCATTAGGCCACCCTTTGTTATGTACATGCAGCCACTTATAGGTAGACGGGTGAGGGGGGGGTGATGGTGTGAACCATCAGTTCATTGTTCTGCTGGATGTGTTTAAAATTAAAAAAACGCTTTTGGCTGCTAGAACGCGCTAAATGACGTCATCTCCGCACATACAGGTATGTTTGTGTTTTTGAACCTAAGGTTGTGGGGGAGGGTGAAAAAGAAAAGCGTTTGAGTGTGTCTTTGAGCTGATTAATTATTTCTTTTTTTCCATATAGTACTGTACTATACAGTGGTGTACTATACACCAACACATGGTTGCCCGGAAGAACAAGAAGATGGCCTTCCGACAAAAGTCCAAGACCTGCCACAACCTCACAGTGCTCTGAGAGAGCCGGACTCTGTCGGCCTCCTCCTAGGCTGCTAAGACCACAAGCTGTGTTTTCAACACTAACCCCACGGACTAGACAACTGAACAGGCATATATTTGTATATTTTATATTGTAAAAACAGAACATGAGGGATTATGGGAGCCTAAACTGATGATGAAAAGTCGATGTTGACAGACTTGCATGTGTGACGGGCAGGGTGAGTGAAACAAAAAGGAAACGATCACGCCAAGTCTTAGGGAAAATGTATGGTTTAATAGAATAAGTGCGTAAACCAAAAACCCGTGACTTGTTCAAAATTAAGGGTATAATAACCAGCGGTCAACTGGTACAAAGACAAGACATACATAGACAAACAAACGACCCTCAGGTGAGACGGATCGCGGGCTCCGCCCACCTGAGGGACAAACACCACAACAACAACAAAAACACGACTGTGAGACGGATCACGGGCTCCGCCAACTTGAGGGACAAACACCACAACAACAACAACAACAAGACTGTGAGACGGATCGCGGGCTCCGCCCACCTGAGGGACAAACACCACAACAACAACAACAACATGAAGACACAGGAACAGGCTAGAGGTGAGTTGCAAGATCTCCTGACAGGACTCGTTGAGAGTTCCTTTCAAAGTTCCTTCTGCAAAAAAAAAGATTTTTTTTCAACACGCCCTTATTAAATATTAAATGGTAATAACAGGTTAATATTTTTCAGCTGATTTCTGTAAATGTAAGAGTCTCTCTTATTTATATTACTAGCTATTGAACAGGTTGATGTCAGTAAATTAGCAAACGTGTAATCAGCATAGGATTCTGTATGAATGTCTCTTGGTCACCTACATGCAGGGTGCAAGAGACCTCAGTCTTGTCCAAGGGAGCCTGTGAGGGTTCCTGACAGATGTCGAGAACACATATTTCATAGTTCCTTCTGCAAAAAAATTTTTTTCAAGAAGCCCTTATTAAATATTGTGTGGTAATAACAGGTGAATATTTTTCAGCTGATCTGTGTTAATGTAAACTTCAGTAAATTAGCAAATGTGTTTTTTGTATGAATGTTTCTTGATCACCTAGAGGTGGAAGATGAGAAGAAAAGTCCAGAACAGGTGTTTCTGCAACAACAAAAATTTTTTTTTCAACATACTCTAATTTTACATGAGAATGTCAGATGAATGTTTTTAATTTGAGCTGTTTTTATGCTTGTTTTTCTGGTATTGACATTAATAGGGGTTTTACCAGGGTGATGTGATCAGTATCACAGTACAGCCCCTGACCCATAATAATAATAATAATAATAATAATAATAATAATAATAATAATTTCCACTTATATAGCGCCTTTCAAAGTACCCAAGGATGCTTTACAGAGAAATACAAAAAAGAACAAAGACAAGAACAAAACAGACAAAAATAACAACAAAAATAGAAAGAAAAGAGAAATCCTATAGAACAGACATATTTTCTGTTTCTTTTTCTCTTATTTTTCACTTAATGGCTCTAGCAATAAACTCCAAAGTTACTTAACGCTACCTAGGAGTAACTGTGTTTGTTTCCTGTGAATTCTGATTATTGCAATTTATTAATGATTTTCAAAAGGAAAAGACTTCCAGTACTGCTACAAGCATAAAGATACACAGTGAATAAACCATTTACATGAATCGTACTGATGCTGATGTGTTAATGTAAACTTCTATGGTATTGATATTAATAAGTATTGAACAAGTTGATGTCAGTAAATTAGCAAATGTGTTTTCAGTATGGGATTTTGTATGAATGTCTCTTGATCACCTAGAGGTGGAAGGTCAGAAGAATAGTCCTGGAGAAAGTGGAAGAGATCATCGATCATCTTATCCAGATCATCGGTCACAGGAGCTTCTGCAACAACAAAAAAAAATTTCTTCAACATACACTAATCAATTTTACATGAGAATGTCAGATGAATGTTTTTCAGTTGAGCTGTGTTGATGCTTGTTTTTCTGGTATTGACATTAATAGAGGTTTTACCAGGGTGATGTGATCAGTATCACAGTACAGCCCCTGACCCATAATAATGAACTCCAAAGTTACTTAACGCTACCTAGGAGTAACATGTAACTGTGTTTGTTTCCTGTGAATTCTAATTATTGCAATTTATTAATGATTTTCTAAAGGGAAAGACTTTCAGTACTGCTACAAGCATAAAGATACACAGTGAATAAACCATTTACATGAACCTTACTGATACTGAGCTTTACTGAACTGTGTTCAAAGAAAAATACCTTAAATAAGTCCCTATACATGCCACAAAATAAGTTGTTAACATTGTACTCATTCACTCACTCAAGGGAATGATGTTTTCTGTCTCCTCTTTTGCTTTTCTTTTAGCTTTTAGTTTGATTTCTCTTCTGGACTCCTTGTTCATGTCTGTGTCTGTTGACTCGTCCTGGATTCCCCCTGCACACCAACACCAGAGACACTTCATTTTGGCAAACATGGTCAGTTGCGTCACACTACACAATCTGATCTGAAATTATAGTGTACATGGAATGATCCTCATATGTGTCATTATTATGACATCAGGGCAGTGTAAGAAGTGTTATGTTCCACATTCTAATCCAATTCAATCCAATTCAATGGCGCTTTATTGGCATGACAAATATGTACATTTGTATTGCCAAAGCATAAGGTACATACAATGGTAAAATATAATAAAATAACATTGTAAAGTAGAATAATAATAAAGTAAAATAATGGCTATATTGTCATTACAATTACATTATCCACCACTGCTTCCATAACAGTTTATAATAATAGTTATGATAATAATTGTGACGGGCGGGGGTGAGCAACTAAAAGGAAGCGATCTCGCCAAGTCTCAGGGAAAACTGATGGTTTAATAGAAAGTGTGCAAACCTAAAACCAGAGTCGCAGTCGCTCCCCACATTTAACACAAGACACACGGGGAGCGAGGCGACAGTGACGAGCGGCGACCGCGTCACACACAAAACATGTAACATTAAACATAACGAGCACGCACACTGATCCACACATTCGTCGACATGAACACACGTTTTAACCAACACAAAACATGAAGAGCCTTTCCAGGGAAGACGCCCTGGTCCTCGCCGTGCCACAAACACAGACACGGCGGAGCTCTTCAAACAAACTAACAAACAACAGACAGGAAGAGTTTTCCCAGGGCAGACAGCCCTGGTCCACGCCGTGCCACAAACACAACACAAAAGCAAGGCGGAACTCTTCACAAAACACCACGCAGACAAACACTTACCACGAGACATGACCACGAACGAAGGAGAAAGAAAAAGAGACTCGGCGGCTTCCGAAGGGTGGCTGGTCATTCTGTGACGGGCGGGGGTGAGCAACTAAAAGGAAGCGATCACACCAAGTCTCAGGGAAAAAGGATGGTTTAATAGAAAGTGTGCAAACCTAAAACCCGTGCAATATCCCCAAATTAAGGATATAATGACCAGCGGTCATCTGGTACAAAGACAAGACATATATAGGCAAACAAACGACCCTCAGGTGAGACGGATCACGGGCTCTGCCCACCTGAGGGACGCACATGACGTCACCAAACAACAGCAACAACAACAGCCGCTGTGGACAGAGGCGGCCGGTAGAGGGCCGCCTCACCGTGACAATAATAGTAGTAAAAGTATTAATAGTAACCATAATAATAATACACCACTGCTTCCATAACTGACATTTATAATTATAGTTATGATAATAATAGTAGTACTCTACAAAACTACAACAAAATCTACAAACTACAACAGAATGTGATTTGTGAATTTAGCAGTATGTAATTGCAATGTGAAAAAAACACAGCTTCTTAATGCACTTTGCCTTTTATTTTAACATAATTTAAATTCTCTACATTCAAATAGTGCCTTCTTTGTAAAAAAAAAAAAACAAACAAAAAAACAACACAACCCTTTGACTGAAAATAGTGCAATAAAAGAACAAGGCATTCAGACTCGGAAATGTTGACATGAAACTAGTCACAACATAACAGTTCCGATAATGAAACAACAGGAACAATCCAGACAAACTTCAAGTCAAGTGGCTTTTTATTGTCATTACATCAGAGTGCAGGTACACAGTGTGACGAAATTTCGTTCCTCCGCAACCATGGTGTAACACAAATTGACAGTACAACAGACAACATAAAGTGCGGCAGGGTAGCAGTTCAAGACTGTGCAAAATGTGCAGCATAGGGCAATCTCACAGCAAAACATTACAATAAATACAACAGGCCAGAGACAATTGAGACATAATGGTGTAAAGAGCTGGTACAGTGCAATGTGGTCTAAGTGGTGTCTGAGATGAGTGATATACTGTATCATATGGAACATACATGAACACAGTGGTTCTGAGGTAGTTAATAGGTCCTGTGGGAGAGCAGCAACTATTTCTGGTGGGGGGTTCAGTGCAGTCTTTTTGTGCGTGTGTGGGGTCAGATCAGTGTTGGTGTGTGTCAGTTCTGTGTCTGGGAGTTGAGGAGCCTGACTGCCTGGTGAACAAAGCTATTACAGAGTCTGGAGGTGGAGGCTCGGATGCTCCTGTATCTTTTGCCGGACGGCATCAGAGTGAAGAGACCGTGTGATGGGTGGGTTGGGTCTTCCACAATGCTGGTGACTTTGCGGATGCAGCGTGTGGTGTAGATGTCACTGATGGAGGGGAGAGAGACACCAATGATCTTCTCGGCTATCCTCACTATCCGCTGTAGGGTCTTGGGCTCCGAGATGTTGCAGCTCCTGAACCAGACGGTAATGCAGGCGCTCAGGATGCTCTCTACAGTCCCTCTGTAGAACATGGTGAGGATGGGAGGTGGAAGGTGTGCTTTCCTCAGTCTACAGGAAGTAGAGACGCTGCTGGGCTTTGTTATGGAGCTTGTGTTGAGGGACCAGGTGAGGTGCGTGAATAACAGCAATTCAGACTTTCTACCCTGTAAGAGAGAGAGAGAAAAGTTGTGAGGGAAAAAGAATTAAAGCAATGAGACAAGCTGGTGTCTTGTGTGTGTGTGTGTGTGTGTGTGTGTGTGTGTGTGTGTGTGTGTGTGTGTGTGTGTGTGTGTGTGTGTGTGTGTGTGTGCAATGGGACTGAATAATCTCACCATTTTAAATGAAGTCCCAGTGAAAGTCCATCAGTCTTCTCAGCAGAGTGGATACATGTGGGTTGACTGTTGTCATCTTTTTGCTGGTGGCTTTGCCAGTTTTTTTGGACAAGTCTTTGCCCCGTCCAGCCTTGGTGCCTCACTCAGGGTTTATACCAATGAAGCGCCTGAAAAATAATAGTGTCTCTTCAGACAGTGTAAAACTCAATTTGTGTAACTCACTTACATTAACAACACAACAAAAAGCAGAAAATGTTTTGTTCACAATAGTATACCATTAAAGAGATAAGAAACACATGTTTTAGTGAAAATACCTAACCTTTGGATGAATTCAAGAGTGCATGAGGCCTCTTCTTGGTATTCGAGATTGAAGATGTAGAAGAT
Organism: Brachyhypopomus gauderio; assembly: GCF_052324685.1. Taxonomy (NCBI): domain Eukaryota; kingdom Metazoa; phylum Chordata; class Actinopteri; order Gymnotiformes; family Hypopomidae; genus Brachyhypopomus; species Brachyhypopomus gauderio. The sequence continues at coordinate 23,409 of NW_027506891.1, forward strand.
AGAAAATAAGGCAGCAAGCCCTGTCAAGAAGGTGGGTTGCATCCCCTCACATATTACATGGCCCTCAAGGCTGACCATCCAGCGCTGAATACAGTGTCCTGCTGTTCCACCTGAAACATCACAAAAAAATTCCTGTCAAATTCTTTTGAAATACAGCAAATTACAACCTTGTGTGTGAACCCTTGATAAATTGACACATGACATACATACACACACACAACACACACATGTGTAGAGTGTATTTTTTCAATGGAAACTTAGATCTGCATGAAGAACTAGTCCTGTGGTGTTCTCTGAGAAATGAGCCATCAGAAGCTGGGTGACATTTTCGAAAGGTCCTTTTGCAATTAGGGATACAACACTGCAGTTTTAAATTGTGCATATTTCTGTGAATTTTCACGTGTCTCACATAGGCAACTGAGCAGTTACACTGATATGCACATATCTGACAAGAAAACATAATTGCAAACTTGACTGTTATGATTCAATAAATGTACTTACTAAAATAAATGAAAGTACTTAATGTGATCAGTAGCGCAGCATCAAATACTCTTGAGTACCTGTAATGTCAAAGAAATATGTCACACTCACCAAACATTGAATAGGTCAAATAATACTGCTATGGGCTGCCATAGATTCATTAATTAATGGCAAACATGGTAACACCAATGGTAATTTATATTAAACCACAATAGAAAAACAGTCTTACACTGACTAAAAAAATAGTGAGTTACAGTAAAGGAAATCTTCTTCAGCACTCAATTTCTGAACTAAAATTTAAAATCTGGAATACCACCCAATAATCAGCAGGAAAAGAAGTCTAATGTTATGTTGTGCGGTGTATTTACATCAATAAGCATCATTACACTTCACAAATTCACTAATAAAATTATGTTTTTTTCTGTTTGCAGACACTAGAAAAAGACCTGCAGTCCAGAAGATTGAGGTCCAATAGAATGTTCCTGCTTGAAAACCCCACTTTTGACCTGAAAATGAAAAGGCTCAGAGATGGAAACATTTCTGTCTTTGAAGAAAACCAGGTAAATATTTGTATTAAAACATGGGTAAAGTCCAAAGACATGTTTAGATATTAGCCTGACATATTGTTTTTCTTTGTCCTGGTCTTGGATACTTTGGATACCTGTCTTGCACATAGTTTACCCGGCTACAAGTACACCTACTTTATCAACAAGCCATTTAAAACACTTGAAGGTCCATGTTTTAAACCAGGAACATGTTCATGGACCAAGGTGTAAAATAGTGAGCTAATTAAATACTCTTATTATACGCTATTATAATACACTATTTTGTCATTTTAGTAGAGCTTACCTTTTTTTAAGAGCTCCAGCAATTTAATTACTGAATATTGTGCTTATTTCATATTTTTTTTAGACTGAAGCCATCATTGAGAAGACTTTTGCAGTCCTAAAATATGACCGATCAAGTTTAAAAAGAACATCCTTCGTTTCAGAGGTCATGACACCAGAGGTAAGAACTTTTTATATATTTATTAAAACATCTTTTATTTTTATTAACATTAAATCTGAACAATCTGCTGTTTTTTTCTGATTATTTTTTGACGCCAGCGATCCTACCGGGCAATAAATAAGGGGCTCCGTCTCATCTCTGATCATAACCGAACCGCACTGTAGAAGAGAAACGAAAGGAGCTATACCAAACGGATTTTTCTTGACCATTGGAGTTCAGACGTTGGAAAGAAGACATTGGACAAATATACATCTAAGTTTATATATTTTAAATAGGCAGGTTTGGCATGTTTATCTGTAAAAAACTGCTATGTTTATAGATATTGGCAGCTGGGATATGTCAGAACAGAAACAATAAATAAGTGTATTTAATGTAGGCTAATATGGGCTGTCTACTTAGTGGGACAAACAATATTAACAAACTGCTTATATTATAATCATGACTTTGAACAAAGGAGACAAGTTGCGGAACATGGATAAAAGGAGAGGAAGTATACCCTTTCCTCCCTTCAACCTGCAGAGTTTACACCGGAGGAGCATACCAGTGGACCACCGCGAGTTCTGCTCCACCATGCCCTCAGTGCAGAGCGCCGAGCTCTCCACACTCACGCGCTGCACCTCCTACGGTCCCGGGGAGCAGCACCGTGACAGCTGCGTGTCTGATTCATCCGACTCTGTCATCTCCTCCGGGAGCGACTCCCATGGACACACCTACAAGGTTGTGCTTCTTGGCGAGCTCAACGTAGGGAAGTCGAGTCTGGCGAGGATATTTGGTGGAGTTGAGGACAGTCACGACTCAGAGGAGACAGGTAAAGTCTTGGTGCCAATGTGGGCACTTTTGTTGTTGCGAGATAATGCTTGCTTTTTAGTAGAACATGTTCCAAGGACATGGGATTAAGCTAATTCAAGGACCTCACAATCTGGTCTGACTAACAGACAGTGTAATGGGTCATATGGGAGAGCAGGTAAAGGTGTATTGATTTCTGCTATTTCCAGCCAGCCACAGCTGCACCCATTACTCAAATAGAGCTTAGGTAGTTGTAGTCAAACACCAGGCAGAGTGGGTGTAAAAGATTAATACACTGGCTCTAAAGGAAAACTCCACGGTCAGGGCTCAGATTGATGGATGATTTGTCAAAATCCTACTGTCTAGATACTGGGATAGGTGACTCTGGTACTGTGATAAGAGATGCTGAGTACTTCAGAATAAATGTTCTTATTTCTTACTTCCTTCTTCCCATCAGGAAACACATATGATAGGTCAATCATCGTCAACGAAGAAGAGACAAATCTGCTTTTGTAGGACATATGGGAACAGGTGAGCGAGTCACTCGCTGATAACAACCACCTAAAACCACAGGATTGGTGATACGCCACAGAGCGTTCTGCGCCTTTTGTATTAACCGGGTGCCATTCCACAGGATAACAGCCAGTGGCTGAAGGATCAGTGCATGTGGATGGGCGACGCCTACATCATTGTAAACTCGGTGACGGACAAGTCCAGCTTTGAGAAGGCTTCGGAGCTGCGCATACAGCTTCGCTGGGCGCACCAGTCGGAAAACATCCCCGTCATCCTGGTGGGAAACAAGAGTGACCTGGGGCGCTCCAGAGAATTGTCAGTAGACGGTTAGTTGCGCATCATCTTTTCCAGGGGGCTCGCTCCTTAAACCATGTGATTGAGAAGATAGGCCCCCATGTCCCCCCCTCCCTAGGCAGCTGAGGTGAAAGCTGCAAGCGTTTAGCCGCCGCTAGCTGACTGATGCATGGTAGACTCGGCAAAATAAACACGGCCACTGCTTCTTCCCGGAGATTAGCCCCTGATGACAAACCAATGTCCCTCAAGTCCCGCAGAGCTACCTTCAGGGTTCCCACGGGTCCTTGAAATCCTTGAAAGTTTGTGAATCTGAAAAAATAAGTTCAAGGCCCTGGAAAGTTTTTGAAAACAGGCATAAAAGACAGCCGTCCTTGACGGTCCTTGATCTCATTATATGGCTTTGCTCCTCTGTTTTATGTATGTACTGTATGTGTATATGCATATGTGTATTATTGTTATTATTATTATTATTTGTCTACTGTCAACATGTCATTATTTTGCACAGGGCTTATGCTGACTTTTACTTGGCAAAGTTTGGTCATTCTCCTGTAGAGAAATTTGTTTGTTTGTTCAGCACCGAAAGCAAGTGTTTCCTGTAGGTAGTTGTTGATCCTTCAACAACTATAGCCATTTTACGTGAATGTCGTCATCTCAGATGTGCATCGCTAACTTGCCAGTCATGTTGAGTGTGAGTGAAGTTTTCGTAGAATCAGCGCTTAATGTCATGCACAAAAAATTTCAGGATGCATGGCTTGAAATGACATTCAGTCTTTTGAATTTGCGTTGTATTAACATCGTTTTTTGATAACATATTCAGGGGTAAGAGTAGGTAAATGCTGGCAGGTGCAGTCCTTGAATTTGAGGAAGTTGGTCCTGGAAAGTCATTGAAAGGTCCTTGAATTTTATGTTAACCAAGGTGTGGGAACCCTGATGAACACTGAACACTGACCCTCTTTTCTCGCCTCCTCTTTTCGCTGTATGGCCCACCTAACCCCAATTATTTTTATTACTACTGTACTGTATTTTACAGAATTGTTTTCTTTTGATTCTTACATAAAAATAAAAGTTGTCCTCCAAAGATTAGTGTTAATGAAAAAGTAGTTTTTTGAACAGGTCTAGTGAGCCAAACGCCCCACCTGCCCTGTAGTAAATAGTTGTACATAATTAAAAAAATGTAAATATCAAATCAAATCCAATGAAATATATTTTGGTTTTCCACAACACATGTTGTCACAAAGCAGCTTTACAGGATTTACAAGTTTTAAATATGTTGTTATATGTTTATTATGTGTGTATAGTTGTACTTGTAGTGAAGGAGCACTGTTTGATAATAATAAAAAATGATCAAATCCTCTTGGGGCGGACATTTAATCCTTTATAAGGTAAAGATACATTGATAATTCAATTTAATAAAAAATATACTATTAGTTTATATTAATAATCAAATGAAGGAAATGATAATATATCAAAGATTTGACTTCACTCTCAGCCGACAATTAGCTGGATGCTAACGTTATATTGGAAATCCCATAGGAATGCTATCGGAAATTAGCATTATCATGGCGGTGCTAATTGGCTTTCTAAAACAGCAAAGAGCGAGCAGGCTGTTTGTCTAATGTAAACCATTAGTAGTAATGAAGAAAAGGTTTTCCTGTAGCGTTGGCTTGGTTCGGGCCAGTCCCCCCTCAACCAAGGCATACCGGCTATTAGCCAGGATCAGGAGGTCACAGTGGGGTTTGAATCCTGCACTGAGTGGCCTGTCGCCCAACACCTTATCCACTGACCTACAGGACAACCAATTATGCTTAAAACAATAAGCATTCAATTTAATAAAAAATATACTATTCGTTTCATTAATAATCAAATGAAGGAAATGATAATATATCAAAGATTTGACTTCACTCTCGGCCGACAATTAGCTCGATGCTAATGTTATATTGGAAATCCCATACGAATGCTAGCGGAAATTAGCATTATCATGGCGATGCTAATTGGCTTTCTAAAACACCAAGTACAACATCTATCAATAAGGTCGCTTTTTTATTTATACCATTAGTTTCATTAATAATCAAATGAAAGAAATGATAATATATCAAAGATTTGACTTCACTCTCGGCCGACAATTAGCTCGATGCTAATGTTATATTGGAAATCCCATACGAATGGTACCGGAAATTAGCATTATCATGGCGGTGCTAATTGGCTTCACCAAGTACTCTCTCTGTCTCTCTCTGTCTCTCTCTCTCTCTCTCTCTATCTATCTATCTATCTATCTATCTATCTATCTATCTATTTATCTATCTATCTATCTATCTATCTATCTATCTATCTATCTATCTGCTAAATAATTGGGGAAAAAATTGTTTGAATCTATTCTAGACAGAAAATACCCAATAAAGCCAATGAGAGTATCAAACAAATACATGTGCTATATATTTACAGAGGATATTAGTAGCGGTAGTATTAGACTTTCTGGGTGCACCACAGAGCTGCTGCCTCATTCTTGCTCTGTTAATTAACATAATAAAGGGTGATGTTTGGTCCTGCTGATTGCTGGCAAGACAGAGGGGAAGGAGGGGTGATGTCCTGACGATTAGGATACAGAAATATCTGTATTTCTCTTTCTTTAATTCCCAGGAGAGTCTGGGACCCGACGGCGTTCAAGGCCATCATCGCGTGGTCGACGTGGCTGACGGTCCGGTGGAGCTGCGTCACCAGGCTTTTGTGACATAGCAGAGGGTGGACGGCATCGTTGCTCTCCGGGACAAACTGCCAGAGAGCGACAAAGGCGGGGCTTTCTGCCCGCCATGTCACAGACACCGACTGGTGAAGGGACGGTTCAAAAGCAGCCATTCGTAGACCTCTGTTGTCGCTGGGACACAGAGTCTGAAGCGGTAGGCAAACCTTCAGTAATCCAGTAGCTTCAGGATTTTCTAGGTTGGCTTGTACAGTGACAATAGTTCTCTAGCCCATGATACACTGGATGTTGTTTTGCCATTCTGGAGTATGGCAAGGATTAAAACACTAGACCAAATGCAGTCAATCACTTCATGATCCTCCATGAGAAATACAGGAAAATAGTCAAACACAAGAGAAGAGACAACACAACAGAGGAAGAGAAAGGAACTGCAATGAGTGATTGACTGCATTTGGTCTAGTAAGTGTTTTAATCCTTGCCATACTCCAGAATGGCGATACACCTGGCGATTAGTAGGAAGTTGACAGCCACTGATGCTGGAGCTGGGCTGCCCAATGAGATACACATGACTGGAACACCTTGTGGCAGGAGATTTCTCCACCTTTCTTCTCTTCTCTGTTGGTTCGTCCTGTTCACTTGTATCGCTGACCACTTTCCCGCTGTGCAGATGTCTTACAGATGCCACGATCTCAGCAGTTCACAATCTTAAATTAAGATATAAAGCTTAGTTGGTTCAAACCTATTTCTCAATGTAATGTGTGATCATTGTGATATATGTACAATAGAGTAACATTTTTGAGATAGTCATGTACAGTGTTGCGATAACGGCGTCATTTTGTCAGTAACGGGATAATATAATTAATTACTTTTCCTGTCGTTACAACGCCGTTGACGTTACTGGTCATTAAAAGCGGTGCGTTACTATATATTGATATACTAACAGTAATGCGAGCGGACCACTGCCCAGGCTAGTGAGGAGTAACAGATCTCGATAGGTCACAGTCCTCGGTGTAACACCTGTTTAACTTAACAAGGCTAAGGCAGCGTTATGGTAGCCAATCCGAGCCAGTGTTTTTACACGCGCGCCAAAGCACACCAGTGACACGACAAAAACGGAGAAGAGACAGAAATAGCGAGTCAGAAGCAAGCCGAAGAAAAATTATCATTTTCAAGGTGGCGATATAAACATTATTTAAGAAAATACTTGAAGTTCCTGAATGTCTACCAGACTGGGTATTTGATTTATTTAAGAATAGAGGTTTTATTCTTAAGTTTACTTCTGTTCTGAACAATCCAGTTGTTTCAGGTTGAGAGAATTTAATTTAATTTGATAGATGTCAATGTAAATATGTAAATAGATGTAGTTTGGCCTTTGAATAATCTGTTACATATTTACCACATCACATATCTTTCTTCTCCGAGGTTCACTTGGGGAGTAACACTGCAGTTGGAGCCTACAATTCCAGTATCATCGCTCCGACATGGAATGAAAACCTGGCGTTCATCATAAGACATTTACATTGACAATATCAGCACCCAGAACTTTCATTCTAGTTACCTTATACTTAGCCTGATTGTGTGATTTATTTGTAACTTGTGTATTAGTCTGTATAATTTGTTTTTGTGTAATTTGTGTGTTAACGGGCCGCCCAATGGAGGATGGGTTCCCTTTTGAGTCTTGGTCCTCCCAAGGTTTCTTCCTATTCCCCACCATCTAGGGAGTTTTTCCTTGCCACTGTCGCCTTTGGCTTGCTCATAAGGGATTTGGACCCATAGTATTGTTAACTTTGTAAATACTGTAAAGCGCTTTGTGACAACATATGTTGTGAAAAGCGCTATACAAATATATTTGATATTTGATTTAAATGCACTTTATATAGTGTAACTGTTTACTTTTGCTTTTTATTATTATTATTATTTACAAAGATTTGGGATTTTAAAGGATTTTATCCTGCACTGGTCTGTTGATGTGCAATAAATACTCATTTCAACTGACTGTGAAAACTGCTTTTTCAAAAAATCCTTATTCATTGGCATATAACTTTTTTTTTACTGTAATGCAAATAGTTACTTTCCCTGGTAACGAGTTACTTGTATTATAGAGTAATTCAGTTACTAACTCAGTTACGTTTTTGAACAAGTAGTGAGTAACTATAACTAATTACTTTTTTAAAGTAACGTTCCCAACACTGGTCATGTATCATACGATGTCATCCTTTCCAAGCATCAAAAATATGTATGTTTTTGCATTAAATATAGTTGAAATGTACATAGTGTCTATGTGTTTTATACCAGATAAATGAAAATGTTATTACCTATCGTTTGGTACCAATTTCAAAGCTATAGCATCAATCTCTGGGAATGTAGTTTTAACACTAGGAGTCCCAGCATTTTCATTCCACACTTTTTCCACCTGGTCTCCACCAGGGGGCAGTTCTGGGGATATTTGCATTCCATTAGGCCACCCTTTGTTATGTACATGCAGCCACTTATAGGTAGACGGGTGAGGGGGGGGTGATGGTGTGAACCATCAGTTCATTGTTCTGCTGGATGTGTTTAAAATTAAAAAAACGCTATTGGCTGCTAGAACGCGCTAAATGACGTCATCTCCGCACATACAGGTATGTTTGTGTTTTTGAACCTAAGGTTGTGGGGGAGGGTGAAAAAGAAAAGCGTTTGAGTGTGTCTTTGAGCTGATTAATTATTTCTTTTTTTCCATATAGTACTGTACTGCCACCTAGTGGTTCATGCTCGTATCTCGAGCGTGCACTCGGGTGTCGAACAGAAATTTTGCTCGTCTCGGTGCTCGTATCTTGGATCGCTCGTATATAGAGCAGCTCGTATCTCGAGGTACCACTGTAATAATAATCTTTATTTGTATAGCACCTTTCATACATACATGCAACTCAAAGTGCTAAAAACTACTGAAAATAAGGTAAAAAAAAAATTACTTGTCTCTCCCCCTCATTTCTAACCACATTTTAGGCTGTTATAGTTGGTGTTGTGTAAGGCACCTCTTCCTGTACTATTTACTGTATTTTAGACATTGAGGGCTTTTGAGGGGACGGTGTGGATGAACACTGACCAGTGGCTGACCATGAACACTGAACACTGACCCTCTTTTCTCGCCTCCTCTTTTCGCTGTATGGCCCACCTAACCCCAATTATTTTTATTACTACTGTACTGTATTTTACAGAATTGTTTTCTTTTGATTCTTACATAAAAATAAAAGTTGTCCTCCAAAGATTAGTGTTAATGAAAAAGTAGTTTTTTGAACAGGTCTAGTGAGCCAAACGCCCCACCTGCCCTGTAGTAAATAGTTGTACATAATAAAAAAAATGTAAATATCAAATCAAATCCAATGAAATATATTTTGGTTTTCCACAACACATGTTGTCACAAAGCAGCTTTACAGGATTTACAAGTTTTAAATATGTTGTTATATGTTTATTATGTGTGTATAGTTGTACTTGTAGTGAAGGAGCACTGTTTGATAATAATAAAAAATGATCAAATCCTCTTGGGGCGGACATTTAATCCTTTATAAGGTAAAGATCCATTGATAATTCAATTGAATAAAAAATATACTATTAGTTTATATTAATAATCAAATGAAGGAAATGATAATATATGAAAGATTTGACTTGACTCTCAGCCGACAATTAGCTGGATGCTAACGTTATATTGGAAATCCCATAGGAATGCTATCGGAAATTAGCATTATCATGGCGGTGCTAATTGGCTTTCTAAAACAGCAAAGAGCGAGCAGGCTGTTTGTCTAATGTAAACCATTAGTAGTAATGAAGAAAAGGTTTTCCTGTAGCGTTGGCTTGGTTCGGGCCAGTCCCCCCTCAACCGATGCATACCGGCTATTAGCCAGGATCAGGAGGTCACAGTGGGGTTTGAACCCTGCACTGAGTGGCCTGTCGCCCAACACCTTATCCACTGACCTACAGGACAACCAATTATGCTTAAAACAAAAAATACATTTGAAGACATCAAATCCTCTTGGGGTGGACATTTAATCCTTTATAAGGTAAAGATACATTGATAATTCAATTTAATAAAAAATATACTATTCGTTTCATTAATAATCAAATGAAGGAAATGATAATATATCAAACATTTGACTTCACTCTCGGCCGACAATTAGCTCCATGCTAATGTTATATTGGAAATCCCATACCAATGCTACCGGAAATTAGCATTATCATGGCGGTGCTAATTGGCTTTCTAAAACACCAAGTACAACATCTATCAATAAGGTCGCTTTTTTATTTATACCATTAGTTTCATTAATAATCAAATGAAAGAAATTATAATATATCAAAGATTTGACTTCACTCTCGGCCGACAATTAGCTCCATGCTAATGTTATATTGGAAATCCCATACGAATGGTACCGGAAATTAGCATTATCATGGCGGTGCTAATTGGCTTCACCAAGTACTCTCTCTGTCTCTCTCTCTCTCTATCTATCTATCTATCTATCTATCTATCTATCTATCTATCTATTTATCTATCTATCTATCTATCTATCTATCTGCTAAATAATTGGGGAAAAAATTGTTTGAATCTATTCTAGACAGAAAATACCCAATAAAGCCAATGAGAGTATCAAACAAATACATGTGCTATATATTTACAGAGGATATTAGTAGCGGTAGTATTAGACTTTCTGGGTGCACCACAGAGCTGCTGCCTCATTCTTGCTCTGTTAATTAACATAATAAAGGGTGATGTTTGGTCCTGCTGATTGCCGGCAAGACAGAGGGGAAGGAGGGGTGATGTCCTGACGATTAGGATACAGAAATATCTGTATTTCTCTTTCTTTAATTCCCAGGAGAGTCTGGGACCCGACGGCGTTCAAGGCCATCATCGCGTGGTCGACGTGGCTGACGGTCCGGTGGAGCTGCGTCACCAGGCTTTTGTGACATAGCAGAGGGTGGACGGCATCGTTGCTCTCCGGGACAAACTGCCAGAGAGCGACAAAGGCGGGGCTTTCTGCCCGCCATGTCACAGACACCGACTGGTGAAGGGACGGTTCAAAAGCAGCCATTCGTAGACCTCTGTTGTCGCTGGGACACAGAGTCTGAAGCGGTAGGCAAACCTTCAGTAATCCAGTAGCTTCAGGATTTTCTAGGTTGGCTTGTACAGTGACAATAGTTCTCTAGCCCATGATACACTGGATGTTGTTTTGCCATTCTGGAGTATGGCAAGGATTAAAACACTAGACCAAATGCAGTCAATCACTTCATGATCCTCCATGAGAAATACAGGAAAATAGTCAAAAACAAGAGAAGAGACAACACAACAGAGGAAGAGAAAGGAACTGCAATGAGTGATTGACTGCATTTGGTCTAGTAAGTGTTTTAATCCTTGCCATACTCCAGAATGGCGATACACCTGGCGATTAGTAGGAAGTTGACAGCCACTGATGCTGGAGCTGGGCTGCCCAATGAGATACACATGACTGGAACACCTTGTGGCAGGAGATTTCTCCACCTTTCTTCTCTTCTCTGTTGGTTCGTCCTGTTCACTTGTATCGCTGACCACTTTCCCGCTGTGCAGATGTCTTACAGATGCCACGATCTCAGCAGTTCACAATCTTAAATTAAGATATAAAGCTTAGTTGGTTCAAACCTATTTCTCAATGTAATGTGTGATCATTGTGATATATGTACAATAGAGTAACATTTTTGAGATAGTCATGTACAGTGTTGCGATAACGGCGTCATTTTGTCAGTAACGGGATAATATAATTAATTACTTTTCCTGTCGTTACAACGCCGTTGACGTTACTGGTCATTAAAAGCGGTGCGTTACTATATATTGATATACTAACAGTAATGCGAGCGGACCACTGCCCAGGCTAGTGAGGAGTAACAGATCTCGATAGGTCACAGTCCTCGGTGTAACACCTGTTTAACTTAACAAGGCTAAGGCAGCGTTATGGTAGCCAATCCGAGCCAGTGTTTTTACACGCGCGCCAAAGCACACCAGTGACACGACAAAAACGGAGAAGAGACAGAAATAGCGAGTCAGAAGCAAGCCGAAGAAAAATTATCATTTTTCAAGGTGGCGATATAAACATTATTTAAGAAAATACTTGAAGTTCCTGAATGTTTACCAGACTGGGTATTTGATTTATTTAAGAATAGAGGTTTTATTCTTAAGTTTACTTCTGTTCTGAACAATCCAGTTGTTTCAGGTTGAGAGAATTTAATTTAATTTGATAGATGTCAATGTAAATATGTAAATAGATGTAGTTTGGCCTTTGAATAATCTGTTACATATTTACCACATCACATATCTTTCTTCTCCGAGGTTCACTTGGGGAGTAACACTGCAGTTGGAGCCTACAATTCCAGTATCATCGCTCCGACATGGAATGAAAACCTGGCGTTCATCATAAGACATTTACATTGACAATATCAGCACCCAGAACTTTCATTCTAGTTACCTTATACTTAGCCTGATTGTGTGATTTATTTGTAACTTGTGTATTAGTCTGTATAATTTGTTTTTGTGTAATTTGTGTGTTAACGGGCCGCCCAATGGAGGATGGGTTCCCTTTTGAGTCTTGGTCCTCCCAAGGTTTCTTCCTATTCCCCACCATCTAGGGAGTTTTTCCTTGCCACTGTCGCCTTTGGCTTGCTCATAAGGGATTTGGACCCATAGTATTGTTAACTTTGTAAATACTGTAAAGCGCTTTGTGACAACATATGTTGTGAAAAGCGCTATACAAATATATTTGATATTTGATTTAAATGCACTTTATATAGTGTAACTGTTTACTTTTGCTTTTTATTATTATTATTATTTACAAAGATTTGGGGTTTTAAAGGATTTTATCCTGCACTGGTCTGTTGATGTGCAATAAATACTCATTTCAACTGACTGTGAAAACTGCTTTTTCAAAAAATCCTTATTCATTGGCATATAACTTTTTTTTAACTGTAATGCAAATAGTTACTTTCCCTGGTAACGAGTTACTTGTATTATAGAGTAATTCAGTTACTAACTCAGTTACGTTTTTGAACAAGTAGTGAGTAACTATAACTAATTACTTTTTTAAAGTAACGTTCCCAACACTGGTCATGTATCATACGATGTCATCCTTTCCAAGCATCAAAAATATGTATGTTTTTGCATTAAATATAGTTGAAATGTACATAGTGTCTATGTGTTTTATACCAGATAAATGAAAATGTTATTACCTATCGTTTGGTACCAATTTCAAAGCCATAGCATCAATCTCTGGGAATGTAGTTTTAACACTAGGAGTCCCAGCATTTTCATTCCACACTTTTTCCACCTGGTCTCCACCAGGGGGCAGTTCTGGGGATATTTGCATTCCATTAGGCCACCCTTTGTTATGTACATGCAGCCACTTATAGGTAGACGGGTGAGGGGGGGGGTGATGGTGTGAACCATCAGTTCATTGTTCTGCTGGATGTGTTTAAAATTTAAAAAACGCTATTGGCTGCTAGAACGCGCTAAATGACGTCATCTCCGCACATACAGGTATGTTTGTGTTTTTGAACCTAAGGTTGTGGGGGAGGGTGAAAAAGAAAAGCGTTTGAGTGTGTCTTTGAGCTGATTAATTATTTCTTTTTTTCCATATAGTACTGTACTGCCACCTAGTGGTTCATGCTCGTATCTCGAGCGTGCACTCGGGTGTCGAACAGAAATTTTGCTCGTCTCGGTGCTCGTATCTTGGATCGCTCGTATATAGAGCAGCTCGTATCTCGAGGTACCACTGTAATAATAATCTTTATTTGTATAGCACCTTTCATACATACATGCAACTCAAAGTGCTAAAAACTACTGAAAATAAGGTAAAAAAAAAATTACTTGTCTCTCCCCCTCATTTCTAACCACATTTTAGGCTGTTATAGTTGGTGATTGTGTAAGGCACCTCTTCCTGTACTATTTACTGTATTTTAGACATTGAGGGCTTTTGAGGGGACGGTGTGGATGAACACTGACCAGTGGCTGACCATGAACCAGGGTTCCCACGGGTCCTTGAAATCCTTGAAAGTTTGTGAATCTGAAAAAATAAGTTCAAGGCCCTGGAAAGTTTTTGAAAACAGGCATAAAAGACAGCCGTCCTTGACGGTCCTTGATCTCATTATATGGCTTTGCTCCTCTGTTTTATGTATGTACTGTATGTGTATATGCATATGTGTATTATTGTTATTATTATTATTATTTGTCTACTGTCAACATGTCATTATTTTGCACAGGGCTTATGCTGACTTTTACTTGGCAAAGTTTGGTCATTCTCCTGTAGAGAAATTTGTTTGTTTGTTCAGCACCGAAAGCAAGTGTTTCCTTTAGGTAGTTGTTGATCCTTCAACAACTATAGCCATTTTACGTGAATGTCGTCATCTCAGATGTGCATCGCTAACTTGCCAGTCATGTTGAGTGTGAGTGAAGTTTTCGTAGAATCAGCGCTTAATGTCATGCACAAAAAATTTCAGGATGCATGGCTTGAAATGACATTCAGTCTTTTGAATTTGCGTTGTATTAACATCGTTTTTTGATAACATATTCAGGGGTAAGAGTAGGTAAATGCTGGCAGGTGCAGTCCTTGAATTTGAGGAAGTTGGTCCTGGAAAGTCATTGAAAGGTCCTTGAATTTTATGTTAACCAAGGTGTGGGAACCCTGTACCTTTAACCTGCACTTGTGATTCTCATGTGTCCACCCCACCTTCTCCCCCTCCTGTTTACTTTTTGTTACCCCCCACCCCACACAGAGGGCAGTCAGCAAAAAGGCCAAATGCTTCCTGGGCCACATGGTTGCCCGGAAGAACAAGAAGATGGCCTTCCGACAAAAGTCCAAGACCTGCCACAACCTCACAGTGCTCTGAGAGAGCCGGACTCTGTCGGCCTCCTCCTAGGCTGCTAAGACCACAAGCTGTGTTTTCAACACTAACCCCACGGACTAGACAACTGAACAGGCATATATTTGTATATTTTATATTGTAAAAACAGAACATGAGGGATTATGGGAGCCTAAACTGATGATGAAAAGTCGATGTTGACAGACTTGCATGTGTGACGGGCAGGGTGAGTGAAACAAAAAGGAAACGATCACGCCAAGTCTTAGGGAAAATGTATGGTTTAATAGAATAAGTGCGTAAACCAAAAACCCGTGACTTGTTCAAAATTAAGGGTATAATAACCAGCGGTCAACTGGTACAAAGACAAGACATACATAGACAAACAAACGACCCTCAGGTGAGACGGATCGCGGGCTCCGCCCACCTGAGGGACAAACACCACAACAACAACAAAAATACGACTGTGAGACGGATCGCGGGCTCCGCCAACTTGAGGGACAAACACCACAACAACAACAAAAACACGACTGTGAGACGGATCACGGGCTCCGCCAACTTGAGGGACAAACACCACAACAACAACAACAACAAGACTGTGAGACGGATCGCGGGCTCCGCCCACCTGAGGGACAAACACCACAACAACAACAACAACATGAAGACACAGGAACAGGCTAGAGGTGAGTTGCAAGATCTCCTGACAGGACTCGTTGAGAGTTCCTTTCAAAGTTCCTTCTGCAAAAAAAAAGATTTTTTTTCAACACGCCCTTATTAAATATTAAATGGTAATAACAGGTTAATATTTTTCAGCTGATTTCTGTAAATGTAAGAGTCTCTCTTATTTATATTACTAGCTATTGAACAGGTTGATGTCAGTAAATTAGCAAACGTGTAATCAGCATAGGATTCTGTATGAATGTCTCTTGGTCACCTACATGCAGGGTGCAAGAGACCTCAGTCTTGTCCAAGGGAGCCTGTGAGGGTTCCTGACAGATGTCGAGAACACATATTTCATAGTTCCTTCTGCAAAAAAATTTTTTTCAAGAAGCCCTTATTAAATATTGTGTGGTAATAACAGGTGAATATTTTTCAGCTGATCTGTGTTAATGTAAACTTCAGTAAATTAGCAAATGTGTTTTTTGTATGAATGTTTCTTGATCACCTAGAGGTGGAAGATGAGAAGAAAAGTCCAGAACAGGTGTTTCTGCAACAACAAAATTTTTTTTTTCAACATACTCTAATTTTACATGAGAATGTCAGATGAATGTTTTTAATTTGAGCTGTTTTTATGCTTGTTTTTCTGGTATTGACATTAATAGGGGTTTTACCAGGGTGATGTGATCAGTATCACAGTACAGCCCCTGACCCATAATAATAATAATAATAATAATAATAATTTCCACTTATATAGCGCCTTTCAAAGTACCCAAGGATGCTTTACAGAGAAATACAAAAAAGAACAAAGACAAGAACAAAACAGACAAAAATAACAACAAAAATAGAAAGAAAAGAGAAATCCTATAGAACAGACCTATTTTCTGTTTCTTTTTCTCTTATTTTTCACTTAATGGCTCTAGCAATAAACTCCAAAGTTACTTAACGCTACCTAGGAGTAACTGTGTTTGTTTCCTGTGAATTCTGATTATTGCAATTTATTAATGATTTTCAAAAGGAAAAGACTTCCAGTACTGCTACAAGCATAAAGATACACAGTGAATAAACCATTTACATGAATCGTACTGATGCTGATGTGTTAATGTAAACTTCTATGGTATTGATATTAATAAGTATTGAACAAGTTGATGTCAGTAAATTAGCAAATGTGTTTTCAGTATGGGATTTTGTATGAATGTCTCTTGATCACCTAGAGGTGGAAGGTCAGAAGAATAGTCCTGGAGAAAGTGGAAGAGATCATCGATCATCTTATCCAGATCATCGGTCACAGGAGCTTCTGCAACAACAAAAAAAAATTTCTTCAACATACACTAATCAATTTTACATGAGAATGTCAGATGAATGTTTTTCAGTTGAGCTGTGTTGATGCTTGTTTTTCTGGTATTGACATTAATAGAGGTTTTACCAGGGTGATGTGATCAGTATCACAGTACAGCCCCTGACCCATAATAATGAACTCCAAAGTTACTTAACGCTACCTAGGAGTAACATGTAACTGTGTTTGTTTCCTGTGAATTCTAATTATTGCAATTTATTAATGATTTTCTAAAGGGAAAGACTTTCAGTTCTGCTACAAGCATAAAGATACACAGTGAATAAACCATTTACATGAACCTTACTGATACTGAGCTTTACTGAACTGTGTTCAAAGAAAAATACCTTAAATAAGTCCCTATACATGCCACAAAATAAGTTGTTAACATTGTACTCATTCACTCACTCAAGGGAATGATGTTTTCTGTCTCCTCTTTTGCTTTTCTTTTAGCTTTTAGTTTGATTTCTCTTCTGGACTCCTTGTTCATGTCTGTGTCTGTTGACTCGTCCTGGATTCCCCCTGCACACCAACACCAGAGACACTTCATTTTGGCAAACATGGTCAGTTGCGTCACACTACACAATCTGATCTGAAATTATAGTGTACATGGAATGATCCTCATATGTGTCATTATTATGACATCAGGGCAGTGTAAGAAGTGTTATGTTCCACATTCTAATCCAATTCAATCCAATTCAATGGCGCTTTATTGGCATGACAAATATGTACATTTGTATTGCCAAAGCATAAGGTACATACAATGGTAAAATATAATAAAATAACATTGTAAAGTAGAATAATAATAAAGTAAAATAATGGCTATATTGTCATTACAATTACATTATCCACCACTGCTTCCATAACAGTTTATAATAATAGTTATGATAATAATTGTGACGGGCGGGGGTGAGCAACTAAAAGGAAACGATCACGCCAAGTCTCAGGGAAAACTGATGGTTTAATAGAAAGTGTGCAAACCTAAAACCCGTGCAATATCTCCAAATTAAGGATATAATGAGCAGCGGTCAACTGGTACAAAGACAAGACATATATAGGCAAACAAACGACCCTCAGGTGAGACGGATCACGGGCTCTGCATACCTGAGGGACGCACATGACGTCACCAAACAACAACAACAACAACAGCCGCTGTGGACAGAGGCGGCCGGTAGAGGGCCGCCTCACCGTGACAGACCCCCCCCACCAAGCCGCACTCCCCTCCACTGGGTGTGTGGCACACAGCGGCTGCACACAAAACACGAAGGGGCAGGAAGGCAGGGACAGGCATGGACACCTCCTGAGTCCGGGAGCTGAAACACAAAAACACTCATTACTCAGCTCGCCTCCCCGGGCGGGACCCTGGACCGACCGGGCCGTTAACACAAAACCACGCCCCAGTCGGTCACAGGGCCCTCACGCCCTAACCGGCCTTCAGCCGGTGAGCCCCACAGGTGTGAGGACGAGGGGCTACAGCTCCTCTCTCGTCCCTCGTGTATGTGTGTGTGTGTGCAGGCTACCTCTCCAAGGCGTGGCTACTTCACCTCCTGGACCTACCTCCTCCCAGAGCTGACCCCTGCCTTCTGCTAGGGGTCACCCCAGCCTCCTGGGAAGCCAACCCCTCCCGGGGCCTCTCCTCGCAAGGTGGACTCCTCCACCCAACCCAGGAGCGCCAGAGACCGAGGCCCAGAGCACCCCCAACGCGGGCTAGGGAGCAGCCCCAAGGGCCTCCTGGTCACCCCGGGCAGGAGGGAGGATCTCCCTCCTCAGCAGGAGCTTTTCAGACCGGAGCCCCATGGTCCCCAAACATCCGGGGGCCCCAGCCCTCTAGGGAGGGGCTCTTCATGACCAGGCTCCGGTCACCCCACAACACAAGAGGGCTCCTGCCAGGTGGAGACCCCCACAAGGTCCAGGAACACCGCCAAGGAGAAGCACCTGCACAGAGAACAGCACGCGCACACACACACACACACACACACACACACACACACACCACAAACGCGCCCTACCCTATTCAGGGCCTCCCTCAGGAGCGACGCCCTCCATGCCACACCCCATGGCACGGGACCACAGCCGGTCCCCCCCCAAACACACATTCACGGGGAGGAGCATGCGTGGAATTACACGCAAACAGTTGACAACACGCTAGGACACAACACACATGCAAAGACTAGACAAGCAAACAAAAACGGTGCACAAACAGACAGACGGGACCTACACATGCGCACTCGACATAAACACACAGTGACGCGCGCCGCTCAGAGTTGCAGTCGCTCCCCACATTTAACACAAGACACACGGGGAGCGAGGCGACAGTGACGAGCGGCGACCGCGTCACACACAAAACATGTAACATTAAACATAACGAGCACGCACACTGATCCACACATTCGACATGAACACACGTTTTAACCAACACAAAACATGAAGAGCCTTTCCAGGGAAGACGCCCTGGTCCTCGCCGTGCCACAAACACAGACACGGCGGAGCTCTTCAAACAAACTAACAAACAACAGACAGGAAGAGTTTTCCCAGGGCAGACAGCCCTGGTCCACGCCGTGCCACAAACACAACACAAAAGCAAGGCGGAACTCTTCACAAAACACCACGCAGACAAACACTTACCACGAGACATGACCACGAACGAAGGAGAAAGAAAAAGAGACTCGGCGGCTTCCGAAGGGTGGCTGGTCATTCTGTGACGGGCGGGGGTGAGCAACTAAAAGGAAGCGATCACACCAAGTCTCAGGGAAAAAGGATGGTTTAATAGAAAGTGTGCAAACCTAAAACCCGTGCAATATCCCCAAATTAAGGATATAATGACCAGCGGTCATCTGGTACAAAGACAAGACATATATAGGCAAACAAACGACCCTCAGGTGAGACGGATCACGGGCTCTGCCCACCTGAGGGACGCACATGACGTCACCAAACAACAGCAACAACAACAGCCGCTGTGGACAGAGGCGGCCGGTAGAGGGCCGCCTCACCGTGACAATAATAGTAGTAAAAGTATTAATAGTAACCATAATAATAATACACCACTGCTTCCATAACTGACATTTATAATTATAGTTATGATAATAATAGTAGTACTCTACAAAACTACAACAAAATCTACAAACTACAACAGAATGTGATTTGTGAATTTAGCAGTATGTAATTGCAATGTGAAAAAAACACAGCTTCTTAATGCACTTTGCCTTTTATTTTAACATAATTTAAATTCTCTACATTCAAATAGTGCCTTCTTTGTAAAAAAAAAAAAACAAACAAAAAAACAACACAACCCTTTGACTGAAAATAGTGCAATAAAAGAACAAGGCATTCAGACTCGGAAATGTTGACATGAAACTAGTCACAACATAACAGTTCCGATAATGAAACAACAGGAACAATCCAGACAAACTTCAAGTCAAGTGGCTTTTTATTGTCATTACATCAGAGTGCAGGTACACAGTGTGACGAAATTTCGTTCCTCCGCAACCATGGTGTAACACAAATTGACAGTACAACAGACAACATAAAGTGCGGCAGGGTAGCAGTTCAAGACTGTGCAAAATGTGCAGCATAGGGCAATCTCACAGCAAAACATTACAATAAATACAACAGGCCAGAGACAATTGAGACATAATGGTGTAAAGAGCTGGTACAGTGCAATGTGGTCTAAGTGGTGTCTGAGATGAGTGATATACTGTATCATATGGAACATACATGAACACAGTGGTTCTGAGGTAGTTAATAGGTCCTGTGGGAGAGCAGCAACTATTTCTGGTGGGGGGTTCAGTGCAGTCTTTTTGTGCGTGTGTGGGGTCAGATCAGTGTTGGTGTGTGTCAGTTCTGTGTCTGGGAGTTGAGGAGCCTGACTGCCTGGTGAACAAAGCTATTACAGAGTCTGGAGGTGGAGGCTCAGATGCTCCTGTATCTTTTGCCGGACGGCATCAGAGTGAAGAGACCGTGTGATGGGTGGGTTGGGTCTTCCACAATGCTGGTGACTTTGCGGATGCAGCGTGTGGTGTAGATGTCACTGATGGAGGGGAGAGAGACACCAATGATCTTCTCGGCTATCCTCACTATCCGCTGTAGGGTCTTGGGCTCCGAGATGTTGCAGCTCCTGAACCAGACGGTAATGCAGGCGCTCAGGATGCTCTCTACAGTCCCTCTGTAGAACATGGTGAGGATGGGAGGTGGAAGGTGTGCTTTCCTCAGTCTACAGGAAGTAGAGACGCTGCTGGGCTTTGTTATGGAGCTTGTGTTGAGGGACCAGGTGAGGTGCGTGAATAACAGCAATTCAGACTTTCTACCCTGTAAGAGAGAGAGAGAAAAGTTGTGAGGGAAAAAGAATTAAAGCAATGAGACAAGCTGGTGTCTTTGTGTGTGTGTGTGTGTGTGTGTGTGTGTGTGTGTGTGTGTGTGTGTGTGTGTGTGTGTGTGTGTGTGTGTGTGTGTGTGTGTGTGTGTGTGTGTGTGTGTGTGTGTGCAATGGGACTGAATAATCTCACCATTTTAAATGAAGTCCCAGTGAAAGTCCATCAGTCTTCTCAGCAGAGTGGATACATGTGGGTTGACTGTTGTCATCTTTTTGCTGGTGGCTTTGCCAGTTTTTTTGGACAAGTCTTTGCCCCGTCCAGCCTTGGTGCCTCACTCAGGGTTTATACCAATGAAGCGCCTGAAAAATAATAGTGTCTCTTCAGACAGTGTAAAACTCAATTTGTGTAACTCACTTACATTAACAACACAACAAAAAGCAGAAAATGTTTTGTTCACAATAGTATACCATTAAAGAGATAAGAAACACATGTTTTAGTGAAAATACCTAACCTTTGGATGAATTCAAGAGTGCATGAGGCCTCTTCTTGGTATTCGAGATTGAAGATGTAGAAGATAGAAAATAAGGCAGCAAGCCCTGTCAAGAAGGTGGGTTGCATCCCCTCACATATTACATGGCCCTCAAGGCTGACCATCCAGCGCTGAATACAGTGTCCTGCTGTTCCACCTGAAACATGACAAAAAAATTCCTGTCAAATTCTTTTGAAATACAGCAAATTACAACCTTGTGTGTGAACCCTTGATAAATTGACACATGACATACATACACACACACAACACACACATGTGTAGAGTGTATTTTTTCAATGGAAACTTAGATCTGCATGAAGAACTAGTCCTGTGGTGTTCTCTGAGAAATGAGCCATCAGAAGCTGGGTGACATTTTCGAAAGGTCCTTTTGCAATTAGGGATACAACACTGCAGTTTTAAATTGTGCATATTTCTGTGAATTTTCACGTGTCTCACATAGGCAACTGAGCAGTTACACTGATATGCACATATCTGACAAGAAAACATAATTGCAAACTTGACTGTTATGATTCAATAAATGTACTTACTAAAATAAATGAAAGTACTTAATGTGATCAGTAGCGCAGCATCAAATACTCTTGAGTACCTGTAATGTCAAAGAAATATGTCACACTCACCAAACATTGAATAGGTCAAATAATACTGCTATGGGCTGCCATAGATTCATTAATTAATGGCAAACATGGTAACACCAATGGTAATTTATATTAAACCACAATAGAAAAACAGTCTTACACTGACTAAAAAAATAGTGAGTTACAGTAAAGGAAATCTTCTTCAGCACTCAATTTCTGAACTAAAATTTAAAATCTGGAATACCACCCAATAATCAGCAGGAAAAGAAGTCTAATGTTATGTTGTGCGGTGTATTTACATCAATAAGCATCATTACACTTCACAAATTCACTAATAAAATTATGTTTTTTTCTGTTTGCAGACACTAGAAAAAGACCTGCAGTCCAGAAGATTGAGGTCCAATAGAATGTTCCTGCTTGAAAACCCCACTTTTGACCTGAAAATGAAAAGGCTCAGAGATGGAAACATTTCTGTCTTTGAAGAAAACCAGGTAAATATTTGTATTAAAACATGGGTAAAGTCCAAAGACATGTTTAGATATTAGCCTGACATATTGTTTTTCTTTGTCCTGGTCTTGGATACTTTGGATACCTGTCTTGCACATAGTTTACCCGGCTACAAGTACACCTACTTTATCAACAAGCCCTTTAAAACACTTGAAGGTCCATGTTTTAAACCAGGAACATGTTCATGGACCAAGGTGTAAAATAGTGAGCTAATTAAATACTCTTATTATACGCTATTATAATACACTATTTTGTCATTTTAGTAGAGCTTACCTTTTTTTAAGAGCTCCAGCAATTTAATTACTGAATATTGTGCTTATTTCATATTTTTTTTAGACTGAAGCCATCATTGAGAAGACTTTTGCAGTCCTAAAATATGACCGATCAAGTTTAAAAAGAACATCCTTCGTTTCAGAGGTCATGACACCAGAGGTAAGAACTTTTTATATATTTATTAAAACATCTTTTATTTTTATTAACATTAAATCTGAACAATCTGCTGTTTTTTTCTGATTATTTTTTGACGCCAGCGATCCTACCGGGCAATAAATAAGGGGCTCCGTCTCATCTCTGATCATAACCGAACCGCACTGTAGAAGAGAAACGAAAGGAGCTATACCAAACGGATTTTTCTTGACCATTGGAGTTCAGACATTGGAAAGAAGACATTGGACAAATATACATCTAAGTTTATATATTTTAAATAGGCAGGTTTGGCATGTTTATCTGTAAAAAACTGCTATGTTTATAGATATTGGCAGCTGGGATATGTCAGAACAGAAACAATAAATAAGTGTATTTAATGTAGGCTAATATGGGCTGTCTACTTAGTGGGACAAACAATATTAACAAACTGCTTATATTATAATCATGACTTTGAACAAAGGAGACAAGTTGCGGAACATGGATAAAAGGAGAGGAAGTATACCCTTTCCTCCCTTCAACCTGCAGAGTTTACACCGGAGGAGCATACCAGTGGACCACCGCGAGTTCTGCTCCACCATGCCCTCAGTGCAGAGCGCCGAGCTCTCCACACTCACGCGCTGCACCTCCTACGGTCCCGGGGAGCAGCACCGTGACAGCTGCGTGTCTGATTCATCCGACTCTGTCATCTCCTCCGGGAGCGACTCCCATGGACACACCTACAAGGTTGTGCTTCTTGGCGAGCTCAACGTAGGGAAGTCGAGTCTGGCGAGGATATTTGGTGGAGTTGAGGACAGTCACGACTCAGAGGAGACAGGTAAAGTCTTGGTGCCAATGTGGGCACTTTTGTTGTTGCGAGATAATGCTTGCTTTTTTTTTTTTTTTTTTTTTTTTTTTTTTCTGTATTTTCTAACTGACATGCATATACATTTTATATTAAAGTTATGGTGTTGCATCTGTAAAGCTATATTGTGTCTATATGGCTACAATGATTTTGAGCTAGAATCAACTACATTCAAACAAAAAGTGAGAGCTGGGGGTGCTTTTTACGGCAGGCCACCTGCCGTAAAATACACCCCCTTGTAACTCAGTCTGTGTTGATGGTAGGTCAAATCAACTTTATAATGACATAGTTGAGACCAATTCATGTTGATTCTATGAGTTTCATGCATGTAGGACCAGTGTAGCCAATATTAGGGGAGGGGTGCATTTTACGGCAGGTAGCCTAAACAACCAACCAGCTTTACAGATGCAACACCATAACTTTAATATAAAATGTATATGCATGTCAGTTAGAAAATACAGAATAATAATTTTATAATTATATCTCAGTATTAAATATAACAGGATGCACTGCTGTCAGGCCTCGTCGTCAGTACATGGTTTTTCTAACAGAAACAAGCACAGCACTCACATACAACACAGTATGTGTCGAACACAGGACATAACTATCCAATCAAAACATTACTTCGTAAACTCTTTAATATGCCAACGTTTTGTAAAATCATTTAAAAGTCACTGCCTTTTGGTAATCACATCGCTGAAACCATCGTTTTTGTACATTATGCAAAACTACATTTTCCCGTGTAATCGTAGTATAAAGCAACATTGAGTTCTTTTCTGTAAATCAGCGATTTTCATCAACGTTAACTGAAAAGTAAGATATTTTTCTCTCGCTATTTTTAGCGATATCGAAGCGGATTGTATCCGTTTTCGAAAGCAGACCGTACTGTGCGCGTTCACGAGAAGGGGATGCATTTCACGGCGGGGGTGCTGAATAATTAACTATAATGTGATATATAACACCAACCAACACTGACAATAAAATACACACTGAAACCTACTTTGAAATAACATATCAATTAAAAACAAAAAACACATTGCACTCTGAATTTACCTGTTCCATAAGGCTCACTGGCAATTTCGATCGATGATTCCGGTAATCTTCTACCAAGCCTGGATCATCGTCAATCTGTGACGTATCCCCGCTTGTAATTACGAAGCGAGCAGAAGTTTTAGAAGCGAGCAAAAAACTGAAACGCGCGCTGAAAACAGTGAAGCGCTCGCGTGGCTGCGAGAAACGAGCGCGCTTAACCACGCAATTCTTGATTCTCTGCTCTCGTTGTCACTGATTTTGCTCGGTTTCCTTGATTTTGCGTGCTCAATGTGTCTGACTTGCTCGATTTAACATTATCTTTGCGCTCTCATATTAAAGATACTAATTTAACGCCATACTGCTGCCTTTTCCACAACAACAGTTGGTGGGAAGAGACCTCCAGCCATAAGATTTGCCTGGAGGAGCTGATGCCTCTCTGCAAGAGTTAAGCACAAGTTTTTAAAATTGTGCAGTTTTCTCACACACTCTTTAAAGTAACTGTGTTTGCTCTCAAATCTCAATGTCCACAAACGTATAAGTGGTCCGAAGTGGATTATGAGTTCTGGATAGTGGCTGACATAATGATGCTTTGGCTTCAGTGGTTTATCAGGAAATGCTTGCTTTCTGAAGTACAAATATTCATCAATAAGCACTTTCAGGTATGCTATTTGGCCAGTTGAAATGGCTGGTGCACAAATAAGAGAAACAATTTCTCTTAATTGTAAATCCAATTGCCTAGCTTGTTTTTTGGCTGGAGATTCAATTTTTTTCTCCAATCAGTACTGGTAACATCCTCAACAAACACCAGTTTTAGACAGCATACCCATGCAGCTTATCACCTCCTGGAGTCACCTCACAAGGTTTATCAATAGCATCATTCCCTAGATACTTAAACTGACTTATTCTTCGGTTCAAGTCAAGATAAGTAAACTGTTTGTCTACCTTCACCAGATGCTGAATGTATAACGCAAGATCAGAGGCTACAATGCCTTCAAACAAATCATGGCCAATACATGGAGGCAATCCAGGCTGACACACGTGGAAAGATGACAGCTCATTAAACAAGGAGTCAAATTTTATACCTCCACTGTGGACTGAACCCTCTTCAAGTCTCTGAACATGCACTCTGTAGGACTGTACTGTACGAGTAGTGGCCCTGCAAAGAGGATCTTCAAGTCTCTGAACATGCACTCTGTATGACTGTACTGTACGAGTAGTGGCCCTGCAAAGAGGATCTTCAAGTCTCTGAACATGCACTCTGTATGACTGTACTGTACGAGTAGTGGCCCTGCAAAGAGGATCTGTCTGAAATGTGCTTCTGTCAATTTCACAGTATCTGCAGAAATTCAAGCTGAAATTCTCAAAAAAACCTCCAATGCTGTCTGACCCCAAGTTGTCACCCACAATAGCATGCAGTACTCCTTTACAGACTTGTCCATCAGGGAACATTATACCATTGTTCTCAAGGTCTTTCAAATCTTTTACCAGACGACCCAGGACCAAATCCTGACCAAAATACTTGAAATCTTGTTCTCTGCAGAGAAGAGCTAGTTGCATCTGATCAATACTTGACCTGTGGTGTGGTAATAGGTCTGCAAGTGTGAGATACACTGCCAGTATTTTGTGTTTCTTTTTTCCTGACCCAAGTGGGTTTACTACTTCAAATGCATCCTGATAAAGAATCAAGCCTAAAGAAGACCTCTCAGTAATGTTGTCCCCATCCCATACATCTTGAAAAACATCCTTAGTTTGGACTTGGGTGTGTAGTTGATTGTATTGTTCTCTTACAGATTTGCACTGAAAAAGAGCTTCAAGTGTTTGTTTTATGGGTACGTACTGAGCAAAGCACTCTTTCCCTGCTTCATTTTGTCCCAGACATATAGGCACAGGTTCAGTGTAATGAAACTGATTCTTGAACACAGTCTTTCTCCGTTGATCTGTTTTCAGTGTGTTGGTATTGTGAGCCCGGAAAAGATCTTCTGTTTTCAGATCGTCAATAAGAGTCCTAATGACATCATTCGAAATCTCAAGCACAATCAATTTCTCCCTCAGTTTAAAAAGGAATTGTGACTGGCTGATGTCATGTATTGACTGCAAATCTTCAATAATTGTCTGAATAGTGGATGATGGAAGCAGCTACTTTGCTTGTAGTTTAAGATAAAAGAGAGAAAGATTCCTCAAGAACAATGCATCATCGATATTTTCTGGGGTAACCTCTAAATGCTCAGTATTGTCAACTGCATAAACCTGCATGTCACCCAGTAAGACACTATCATTATTAGTGTGACTTCCACTTGCACCTGCTGAGTCAATGATAGATACCATCAGATTTCCCTCTGTACTTTGTTTATGTTTTCTGGACAAATGAGATGTAAAAGTTGATACCACAGTAAATGCCTTACCACAGTGCGTAAAAGGACATGCAACTGCTCGTCCTTCTTTAATGTGAATTTTAAGGTGAGAGTACAAATCAGTCAGGGAATCACATTTGTCACTGCAGAAGTCAACCTGGCAGGTCAGGTCCACTGGTATAGTCAAGCTGGGTACAGATTCACGTTTCTTATGATCTCTGTATAGATGTGCTTTCAGACCTGCACATTTTCGAAAAGTTCTTTTGCAATTAGGGATACAACACTGCAGTTTTATATTGTGCATATTTCTGTGAATTTTCATGTGTCTCACATAGGCAACTGAGCCGTTACACTGATGTGCACATATCTGACAAGTAAACATTGTAACGCGGGGTGTACACCAGGCACACACCGCGTCAGAAAACGTAGGGAGAGGCAGACCCAAGTGCCGTATAAAGCAGGCAGGAAATAAAGCCAGTAAACCCAAACTGTGTGCACACGAAAACATGCAAACAAAAACGAAACTTAAAGGACGCGGAAAACAACGCGCAAAAATAAACAAAACCGTGAACACACGGGAGAGAAAATAAAGACAACGGAAAGAACGCGGAATAACTTCGACGCGTGAAAATAGAACTAAGGACGCCAGGGGAAGACTGGCAGCAGGCGAACGCCGCAACAAAACAAAACCCTTCCCAAAATAAAAGAGTAACCGTTAGGAAGAGAGATAGCTGGAGGAAAACTTGAGATGGGCCAGTAAGAGGCGCAGGAGATAGAGACTCGAATAAGTAATAGGTAAGTGAGAGAGATTAAGGTGGCGAGACACCTTACAACGAAAAGCAACACCAGAGAAAAACAGAGAAGGGCTGACAACGTACCGGCATGACCAAAACGAATCCGTAATGATCCGTTTCCACAAGCTGAAGCCATGGCAACAGGTGAGACGGATCATTGCTGATTGTGCCGATTCAGTCTAGGACTGACTCGGGTGCCTCTTGTGGAGGTAGAAGGCATGGCATCCGAGCCAGCCCTGACAAACATAATTGCAAACTTGACTGTTATGAATCAATAAATGTACTTACTAAAATAAATAAAAGTACTTACTGTGATCAGTAGCGCAGCATCAAATACTCTGCAGTATCGGTAATGTCAAAGAAATATGTCACACTCACCAAACATTGAATAGGTCAAATAATACTGCTATTATAGGTCAAATAATACTGCTGACGCTGCTTCCTGCTGACGCTGTTGCGGAGCGAATTTTGATTGTTTCTCTAAAGTGTGATAATCTGTTTACGTACTAATCTTTACTTTTTTCCTCCCTAGACAACTATTACAGGTAGTGCTTCCACTATCAAGACAGTTGACTACTCTCTTCGACTGGAAACATCTTCGACATTTCGACATCTTAACCGAAGCTAAGTATTTCATCATGTCTGAGTCCCTTGTTGCTTGTGTTGAGTGTGGCATGTATAGCTACTCTTCTTCCGTCAGTAGTGATAATAATAATTTTATTTGTGTGAAGTGTAGGTTAGTTATTAGTATGACGGAAAAGATTTCGCTTTTAGAAGAACGCATCCGGGCTTTAGAAAGTCCTAGAAAGTTTGTAGCAGCTAGCGCAGCTAGCGTAGCGGCTAGCGCAGCTAGCGTAGGAGGCCCGGGTTGCACAGCTGTAGCTAGCGAGCCCTCAGCTCCGGCATTAGAGCCCTCGCAGCGGGGCGAATGGGTGACGTCTCGGCGGCATAACCGTAGGGCTGAGCACCGTCCTTCTCAGGTTCCCGTGTCAAACAGGTTTGCCCCACTCAGTAATACACCGACTGAGCGACCTGTTAAAAGAGCTCTGGTGATAGGAGATTCACAGCTCAGACACGTGAACGTAGCGACTAGTTTAGAGACACCAGCGGCCATAGTCAAGTGTATCCCGGGGGCTAGAGCGCCTGACATCAGGGCTAATTTAAAGGTGCTGGCTAAACGTAAATATTCTAAGATAGTTATACACGTCGGCACCAATGATGTGGGATTGAGACAGTCTGAGATCACCAAGGATAATGTTAAAGAGGTGTGCGAGTTAGCGGGGACGATGTCAGATGCCGTAATATGCTCTGGTCCCATTCCAGTTCGGCGTGGCGCAGAAACCTACAGCAGGTTATGGGCGTTACACCGCTGGATGTCTAAATGGTGCTCAGATAACAAAGTGGGCTATATAGATAATTGGACACGTTTTGAGGGCAGGCCTGGCCTTTTGAAGCGAGACGGCATTCACCCCTCTTGGGAGGGTGCTGCTCTCATTTCTCATAGCATATCTGCTAGGCTTAATAGTGGTAGTGTAGGTGTAGTTAATGGGGATTGACAAACCAGAGCCGAGGCCAGGCAGCAGACAAACTGGCTAATCCGACTGTCTGCGAGCTGCAAAGAGACGTCACCTAGGTCACACCAGATTGAAATTGTGTCTGTTCCTCGAGTACCAAAAAATAATTCTCGTAAAGTTAGTAGACAAAATTTAATCAATGTTAAATTCAACTATGCTCCCTCAGAGAGCAGTTTAAATCTGAAACTAGGACTACTAAATATTAGATCCCTGTCATCTAAAGCATTGCTTGTTAATGAAATGATTACCGATCATGATCTATGCATGCTTTGCTTGACGGAAACCTGGACCCGACCAGACGACTATATGGCCCTAAATGAAGCTTCTCCCTCTGGCTATAGATATGTCCATAACCCCCGTCCAAATGGTCGAGGAGGTGGGGTCGCTACAATATATGACTCTGATATAGGCATTTCTCAAAAATTTGGCTTCAAGTTTAATTCTTTTGAACACCTCATCCTCACTGTATCAAATGTTTCAAATTTAACAAGCAACAAAGTGTCACAGTCGTTTATGTTAATTACTATTTACCGCCCCCCTGGTTCATACTCTGAGTTCTTGCAGGAGTTTTCAGACTTCCTGTCTCATGTAGTGCTATCAGCCGATAAGGTGATTATAGTGGGTGATTTTAATATCCATTTTGAAAATCGGTGTGACTCTTTTAGCATTCATTTTCAAGCAATTCTTGATTCAATAGGTATCACTCAGAATGTGGTGGGTCCTACGCATAACTGTAGTCATACTTTAGACTTGGTCTTGTCATTTGGTATTGACATTTCCAGTTTAGCAATTCTTCCTCAGAGTGAGGCTGTTTCTGACCACAGCCTCATAACATACGAGTTGTGTTTAACTGACTGTGTTCATCGGCCACCCCGCTATCAAATTAAACGAGCTATAACACCCAGCACCATAGCCGCGCTCACTGATATTTTACCGGGTCTGACAAACACTGATCCACTTGTAGCTCCGGAAGGACTAGAGCGTTTCACCGAGCACGTCGAGACTTCCCTTCGTACAGCTTTAGACAAAGTTGCACCACTACGATATAAGAGAGCCACGGAGAGAAGAATAGCGCCATGGTACAATGAGCACACGCGTAGCCTCAAACGAGCCGCGCGGATCCTGGAACGTAAATGGCGAAATATGAAGTTAGAAGTGTATAGACTATCATGGAAAAGCAGCCTTATTGAATATAAGCATGCCCTCCATATGGCAAAGTCCTTATACTTATCGGCCTTAATAGAAAAACATAAAAACAATTCAGGACTCCTTTTTAAAACTGTTTCCAGCCTTACGAGGAGTCATGAACAAAACAATTCTCTTATTCCACTAGAGTGTAGCAGTAACAATTTTATGAAATTCTTTAATGATAAGATTGATAAAATTAGGGAAAACATTAGTAGTGCTATCTCAGAGCCTGTCAACATGCCAATGCACCTTGACAGCTGTCTGGTCAGCTCTGATGCCCTGTTCGAGTCCTTCTCCCCAATTGGTCGTGAGGAGCTTATTTCACTGGTGAAATCCGCTAAACCCTCCACATGCATACTAGATGCTGTACCAACCCATCTACTTAAAGAATTACTGCACAGCAATGTAGAACCGTTGCTTACTATAATAAATTATTCTCTGAGCCTGGGCTACGTTCCCAGTTCATTTAAACTTGCAGTCATCAAGCCGCTAATTAAAAAACCTGGTCTTAACCCCCAAGAACTGTACAACTATAGGCCAATTTCTAATCTGTCATTCATATCCAAAATTTTAGAGAAAGTAGTTTCTTCACAACTCTCTTCCTTCTTACAGACAGAACATGTCTTAGAGTTATTTCAGTCTGGATTTAGAGCTCATCACAGCACTGAAACAGCACTAACTAAAGTACTGAATGATCTCTTAATATCCTCTGATAAAGGACACATTTCGTTTCTCATACTGCTAGACCTCAGTGCTGCTTTTGACACCATTGATCATAATATTCTACTTAATAGACTGGAGACACTCATTGGCATAAGAGGTCAAGCACTCTCCTGGTTCAGGTCCTACCTGACAGATCGTTACCAATTTGTGCTAGTAAATAACGAATGCTCTGAGCATTCTAAAGTAAAGTATGGTGTCCCACAAGGATCTGTACTGGGCCCCATATTATTCTCATTATATATGCTACCACTGGGCACTATCATTCGTAGGCATGGTATTAGCTTCCATTGCTACGCAGATGATACTCAGTTGTATATATCTTCTAATCCAGATGATACCACCACAACTCTCAAGATTGAGAACTGCGTCCAGGATATTAAAAACTGGATGGCGTCTAATTTTCTTAAACTAAATTCCGACAAGACTGAGGTACTGATTCTTGGGCCTAAAGCTGTTAGAAGCAATTGGGCTGATATTCCCCTTACCCTAGATGGTTTTTCAGTAACACCAAAATCTACTGCAAAAAGTTTAGGTGTCACTATTGATTCTGATCTTTCATTTGACACACATGTATGCAATGTCACTAAGGCTGCCTTTTTCCATTTACGTAATATTGCCAAGCTGAGACACTTACTTTCTTTAGCTGATGCAGAGAAGCTAGTTCATGCTTTTGTCTCGTCGAGATTGGACTACTGTAATAGTCTTCTAATTGGATGCTCTAAACAGTCCATAAAGAAGCTACAACTTGTACAAAATGCCGCAGCTAGAGTCCTAACCAAGGCTAGGAAATTCGATCATATTAGTCCCACTCTCGCTGCACTACACTGGCTGCCGATTAAATATCGCATTGAATTTAAAGTTCTCCTGTTAACCTATAAGGCGTTAAATGGTCTTGCCCCACAATATCTGAGTGAACTCATTGATTACTACAACCCATCTCGCCCTTTGCGCTCCCAAAATGCTGGATTTCTCGTAGTTCCAAAAATTAGTAAAACTACAGCCGGAGGCAGAGCTTTCTCTTTTAAAGCCCCTCAATTATGGAATAGCCTTCCAGCTCCAATCCGAGACTCTGACACAGTTCCAATCTTTAAATCTAGACTTAAGACTCACCTGTTTAGTCAAGCCTTCAGCTAAAATTCCCCTTGTAAGGTGTAGGGGCTTGGGGGCCCCCAGACGTTGAGATTTCTGGTGATCTGAGATGTTGATGCTGTCATCCAGCTGTGTCTTGGCATCACTCTATTTGTGACTATGACTTGACTGGAAAGCAATGTCTCAGTGAACCCTCATGCCTGTGGTCACCTCTGAACCTCTCCCTTTAGTTATGCTGCTATAGATTAGTCTGCCGGAGCCACATGCTGATCACTGGCACGTGAGCTACGTACATTTAAATCAACGGTGGTTTAAATTCATGTCCACTCAGTCTGTATTATCTATCTTCTTGCATGGCTCTACCCAAGACGATTGGATACAGGCACCTGCAGGCACCTGGGGGATGGTCTGGCTGCCGGTGGATGTGCTGATACCGGGGTTCACCTGGGGAGTAACACTGCAGTCGGAGCCTACAATACCAGCATCACTGCTCCGACACGGAATGAAAACCTGGCATTCATCAACAGACATTTACAGTGACAATATCAAAACCCAGAACTTTCAATTCTACCTTTTACCTAGTCTGATTGTGTGGATTATGTGTGACTTGTGTATTTGTGTGTTAACGGGCCGCCCAATGGAGGATGGGTTCCCTTTTGAGTCTTGGTTCTCCCGAGGTTTCTTCCTATTCCCCACCATCATAGGGAGTTTTTCCTCGCCACTGTCGCCTTTGGCTTGCTCATTAGGGTTCTGGACCCATAGTATTGTTAACCTTGTAAACCCTGTAAAGCTGCTTTGCGACAACTTGAGTTGTTAAAAGCGCTATACAAATAAACTTTGATTGATTGATTGATATGGGCTGCCATAGATTCATTAATTAATGCCAAACATGGTAATTAATATTAAACCACAATAGAAAAACAATCTGACACTGACTAGAAAAAAGGAAATCTGGAATACCACCCAATAATCAGCAGGAAAAGAAGTCTAATGTTATGTTGTGCGGTGTATTTACATCAATAAGCATCATTACACTTCACAAATTCACTAATAAAATATGTGTGCCCACACATGTAGGAATCACCTGTGAAAATTTAGCTAGCTACTGAATCATTCTTCAACACATATTCAGTAGGCTGATAAAAACAAACTGAAAACTTTGCTAATATACTTTGCACCAATTTCCGAATATAATAAAACTGCTACTCACCAAATGACTTGCTAGTTGGAGATGGATGCAGAAACACAGATCCACGTTCCCATGTGTAGCTTGGTTTAAACAATGCAATTTCCCACAATGCAAAAAATACAACATCATACTGTAATTTAGATGGTTTGGTTGAATGAGTAGCAGTAAAGTGCTGTATTTTAGAAAACCAGTATAGTCCTGTTAAAAGAACAGTAAATTACCAATTCTCTGTTTGTATTAACAGTAGAGTGTGGTTTTCAAAAATAACAGGTTAATACTGTTGGAATTCTGCTGTAAATTAACAGCAATTTTTTACAGTGTGCTTTAGGGTATGTGACGATCAAGGAGTTGAAAATGTGAACGTTGCACACCTCAATGTTTTAGGTCCGTGGCACTGGAAAGAGCAGCATTACATCTGGAAAGCTTAGTGTAACTAAATAGATACTTCTAGTTAAAAGCTACCATCTCACAGATGCTGTAATATGCAAGATTTATAGTAGCATGTCACATTTTCATATGGTGTGAGGATATAAGCCCCAGTCCCACATGTACGATAACCCAGAACTTTTCTGAATGTTACACGAAGGTACTGTATGTGTGAGCCAGATTCATTTGTGCCACATATTACCAGACATTGTACTAGGGGCAGGCATGATAAAGTCTAGGTAATGTCGAAATGTGCTAATGAATAGGAGTGATTTGAATAAGATTTAAGAAAACTTAAATTCATAATCAATTCTGGCCTGGGGAGTGGGGTGCTGGCACAATCAACTGTGCAGCTGTTTCAGTTTGGTGTTGAACCAGGGCTTGTCATTGTTTTATCTTATGTGAGTCCTGGTTGGAACACAGATGTCCTCACAGAAGCTGATGTAGGATGTCACTGTGTCAGTGTATTCGTCCAGGCTGCTTGTAGCGTCGTCAAACACACAACAGTCTGTCCACTTCTTTATAATACTAACCTCAGGCTTGGCCCGCTTGAGCATCTATCTGTAGGTTGGGAGAAGATGGACCATAGAGTGGTCAGATAGGCCCAGAGCAGCTCGGGGAACAGAGCGATATGCCCCCTTTAATACAGTATAGCAGTGATGGAGAATATTACTCTCCCTGGTGGGGCAGGTAACATGCTGTCTGTATTTAGGCAGCTCACTAGTGAGTTTCGCTCTGTTGAAATCCCCTAAAATTATGAAAACGGAGTCTGTGTGTTTGTGCTCCGCGCTTATGATCTGGTCAGTGAGAGCGCGCAGTGCTCAACACGGTTTACAGTTGATGAACACAGATTGCAGATCAGGACTGCAGGTCTTCATGAGTGACGTCTGTACACCAGCCGCGGTTCATAATGGGAATGGGTTCATAACTAGTCATTTCTAAAAATAGATATTTTATTATTTTATTCATTATTTTTAAATTATTTTATTATTACTACTTCCTGGAACCAATGTATATATGAAAAAGTAGAAATTTAAATCATGATTAAAAAATTTACTTTTTCTTATATATACTGATTCCATTCTTTATTAATTCATAAGCACTTTGCTTGCACAGATGATGAAGGACCTCGGTCCGAAACGTCCTGCTTCTCTGGAAACATTGTGTACTTTTTATATATCTACGTATCTTACACAAGTACACTGCAGTTACTTAGTTACTTACCTCAAATCAATATATATATATTGCAGCATCTGTGATAATTGTACATGTGTCTAGAATCAAGCAATGCCATTCATAGGAGAGTTGCTGAAAGCCTCTGATCTCAAGAAAGAACTGTCACGGTACGGTAGCCCCCTGTCAGCGGCCTCCATCAGCAGTGGCAGTATTTGATATTTGTCCTGTCTCTTGCCTTCTGTTGGTACCTCAGGTGGGTGTTACCCATTAGGGAGTAGACACCTGAGTGTTTGTCTGTCTATATTTGTCTTATCTACCAGTTGGCTGCTGCTTATTGTGTCCCTCTTTGGATTTGTCACGGGTGGAAAACTATATTGTAATGCACCATAAAAAACTCGACAAACCAGATGAAGTTCTTAAATCTCTTAATGCAGCACATAAACCTCTTAATGTAGCAGCAGGTGTATTGAGCAGGCTGTTGGAAAACCAAGATGGCATTGTGGACAGCTGTCTCAGTATGGTACCAGTTAAAAAGTACCAGTTACCAGTTATTTTATTTGTTTACTGCAATTTTATTAATAGTGAATAAAACAATGTTTACTTGCAAGAAAGAAATGACTTGCTGACCATTATGGACAACAGTCCACCTATATTTTTTTTCATTTAAACATCATGTGAGATTTAGAAAATCCTCAAGAGTGTCTTCATCCTGCTTAATCACAGGGAAGTCAAAACGGAGGCAGGAACACTTGTGCAGTCATATCTAAAGTGACAAATACTTCATACCTCTCTATAATACCCAGTCCAACTGGCATTCCCTACACAATAAATGGAAATAGCTACTTCTACTAATCATGGCACCATACATAGAAAACTAGAATGTGTATTTGAACGGGAAAGGGATGATACTGACAAAAGCACTGATCTCCAGATCCACAGGGGAAAGGAGGCAGTGATCAGCATTCAGAAAAGCTAAAAAATACAATGGGCTGCTAACAACCTACCAAAAAGTCTAGAAGCCATCCAGGAAATAGTAGAATAAAGGTGAGACAACACTTCAATGATCTATAGCTTGCTATTGACCTGAATAAGTTCTGCACA
Organism: Brachyhypopomus gauderio; assembly: GCF_052324685.1. Lineage (NCBI taxonomy): Eukaryota > Metazoa > Chordata > Actinopteri > Gymnotiformes > Hypopomidae > Brachyhypopomus > Brachyhypopomus gauderio. The sequence goes on from NW_027506891.1 coordinate 59,877, forward strand.
CGAAAGAGCAAGACCTCCACACCCACTAACCCTCTCCCTATGGTCTTGGAGCCTCAAGTCTGTCTCCAAATACAAATCCACTATTATCATGCTGGTCTCTAAGAACATGAGGTTTATGGCCTAAATGAGTCACGGTACTCGGGGGTGGGCCACGGCTTACACAGGTTACCAGCAAAAGACTTTGAACAGCTCTGGCTCACCCTCAACAGCGTGAAGGCTGCATTGTGGACCTCCCGCAACCTGCTGGTGGGGAAGCACGTGACGGTGCCCCTCCACGCCCTCATAAAGCTGGTAACCACAACAACGCTGCAGGTGGCACAGGGCTATGATATTCGGAGGAGGGGGCAGAGGCCACACACAGGGGGGTCCCTGCCACCACCGGCCCGGGCTCCTGCTGACGTTCCCTGAGGGGATAATATGCCTGAGAGGGGACAGCGGGCAAAGGGAAGGAGCTCTGCTGGTGCCATAAGGGAGAGGGGCCTGTCGGGGGGTAGGAGGGTTGACGGCCCTCACACCTCCCCCTCCACCACCACCTCCCCCTCCCGGGCCTCACTCGAGACTCTGGGGACTTATTGCACTACACTGGGGGGGTTTATAGGTTTTATGGATGTTCATGTGGCTATTTAAAAGTTTTAGTGACTTTGTGTATGGCTATAGGGGGTTTTATTAGGTATGGCACCTTTTTAGAACCCTTCTTATAACACCGGTTTTTATCCTACTTAGTCCTGATTTTATAATTAACACTCCTGTATTTTCTTGATATGTTTTATTGGATGGCTTTTATAATCCCTTTATTTTTTTTTTAAACCCTCTGTGACTATTTATGCACTCATTTATTTATTTATTCTTTCATTGATCAAACCCTTTTAATATGAATGGTGGTTTACTGATGAGTGCATTTATAAATGGTAAGGGACTGAAGGCAAGGAGTGGAAAAAACTGAAGACACAGAAAAACAAGCCACAGTTTGTTGTAACAAATTTTTATTGTGTGACATTAGGTGCGGCTAGAAGGATGAAGCACGAGTCCACTCCGGCTTGCACTGACGTTACTTTATTTGACACAAAAAATCACGTAGAAACACATAAACGTATATATAAGGTGCCGACTCAAACAAACACGAGCACAGGACACTGCGCGAACGCACATTAAATAGACAAACCACATAAAACCCAAGTGATGACGAAACGAGCCACAGGTGAGACGGATTATCACAAGACGTAACCGCACTCACAGAGATCCACAGACGCAGACGACTAGACGTAGAAAACGTAGACACGCCCAAAAGGGAGGGGTTGGGGACCATAACGTGACACCTATATTACTTGCAAGAGATAACCAAGAGAAGGCTTACTTATTGATTTGTTGAACACTTTGGAAAACCTTGAGTACTTCACTGCAATTTAGGTAGTGAAGGCTTTTATTAGTCTCTATATATTTTTCTTTAGTACACTTGTTACACACCTGGAATCTTCTTGTGTATGCGTGTGTTAAAATGTAATCATTAGAGTGTCACGTTGAGGACCCCGGCCCCTCCCTTTTGGGCGTGTGTTCATCAATCTCTTTTCTTAAACCATCTTGAAAAACATTGCATATAACTGAACATTAGATATGGAAATAGCTAAGACTGGCACAATACGAAATGAGAATTACAGCTCTAGGCATGAATTTATTTACTATAAATGTATGTTAGTGTGATGCTAGATTTCAGAAAATGTTTTGCTTGTTACAATTCACCAAAAATACATCTGTTTTACATCCAAAGTTATTCAAACATCTGTGCATGAAAATACATCTAGAGTACAAACAAATTCTGTTTACTCCACCAATATACCTGGTCATGCAAAAGTCTAGGACAGGTCCCACTTATAACATAGACCATAATCAATTAGTTAGTACCTCATTGAATGAGTGTTCATCTATCTGCAAAATGTACATTACATACTGCAACATCATACATCATATATTAAGCTAATACTGTGCCATTACACTTATTAGCTATACACAGTGCATAATTTGTAAATCAAACGATGCCGGAACGCAAACAGCGGCATGAGACAAGGGGTCACTGAGGCCAACAATGTCACCGGATCGCACACAAAATGCAACGCTTAGGTGCACAAATGTCAAAATAACAAGCCAATTTGTATATATAAATTACTTGCGTGTGTTTTATAAGTGTTTTAAGTGCAGAAGTGCATTTTTTTTAATCATTGTTTTATTTATTGGAATAAAGGTATACAACCCATACAAACAAGATTAAACAAAAATACAATACAATACAATGAGCAAAAGGAGAGAAAAATAAATAAATAAATACAAATTTAAAATAATAATAATAATAATAAAAAACAAAACAGTGGTTATGTGACGGGCGGGGGTGAGCAACTAAAAGGAAGCGATCACGCCAAGTCTCAGGGAAAAAGGATGGTTTAATAGAAAGTGTGCAAACCTAAAACCCGTGCAATATCTCCAAATTAAGGATATAATGACCAGCGGTCAACTGGTACAAAGACAAGACATATATAGGCAAACAAATGACCCTCAGGTGAGACGGATCACGGGCTCCGCCCACCTGAGGGACGCACATGACGTCACCAAACAACAATAACAACAGCCGCTGTGGACAGAGGCGGCCGGTAGGGGGCCGCCTCACCGTGACAGGTTAACTGTGTTGATTGTACATACTATTAAACAGAGGGAGAGAAGCTAAAAGAGTCAAAAAAGCTACCAAATTGGATTTGCGTTTAGATAAGGTGTACGTAGCTGGAAAGACACCAAACAGTGCAATGAATGGAGAGGGAGCAAGAGGTAATATGTCTGAAAGTGAACTGAATATTGAGTTCCAAAATGTCTGTAGTGAAGGATAAGTCCAAAACATGTGTTATAAACTGGCCGGGGCTTGATGGCATCTATCACAGTTGAGGTCTATGTTGCTGTAAATTCTAGACAATCTAGCCTTGGTCCAGTACACTCTATGTAGAAGTTTACATTGTATTGCCCCATGTTTAGCACTCACAGAGGATGTATGAACTCGTGCTAATATTGCCTGCCAGGTCTCCTCCGGTATATCTTCCCCGAGATCTTGAGCCCAAAGGGTTTTAATTGTGTGGTCAGAGGGTTGGAGGGCAAAAATCTTGGTATAGAATATAGATACAACCCCTTTCAGAGCAGTAGGGAAAGATGAAAAAAGTGTGTCTAGGGGTGACTGGGGGGTGGGTTTGGAAAGTTGGGAAATTTTTTCTTAACAAAGTCAGGGACTTGCAGATAACGAAAGAAGTGAGAATGAGGGAGTCTGAATACATCAGCAAGTTGTTGAAAAGAACCAAAAACTCCTTCTATGTATAGATCAGTAACTGATTTGAGACCGTGGTCATGCCAGATATTAAATGCTTTGTCTTGTAGGGAAGGAGGAAACAGTGGGGTTTGCACAGAGTGGTGTGAATAGTGGAAGCAACTGTATGCCAAAATGACAACTAAACTGTATCCAAATCTTAACTGTAGATCCTGACAATAATATTTTTACAGCTTGGTTTAGGTAACTGTACTGAGGAAGCTAAAAGAGAGGTTAGTGAGATGGGAGCTAAAGAAGCAGATTCGAGTGATAACCAGGCAGGCAGAGAGGCCAGGTTGTCTAAGTGCAGCCAGTACACAATAGGTTGAAAATTAGCGGCCCAATAGTAAAAGAGGAAGTTGGGCAGTGCCATACCGCCTAAGTGTTTGGGTTTTTGTAGAGCCGATTTGCGACGCCTCTGGACCTTTTTGTTCCAAACAAATTCGGAAATTATACTGTCAAGGTTGGTAAAAAAAGATTTGGTAATGAAAATTGGAATGCATTGGAAGAAATATAGAAATCTAGGGAGTATATTCATTTTTATTACGTTAATGCGCCCTGCTAATGATAAGGGTAATGAAGTCCAGCGTTGGAGGTCTTGTTTGGTACGTGAAAACAGTGGGAGGAAGTTGTGTTTGAACAGGTTGTCAAACGTATTGGTGATAAATACCCCTAGATAGGTGAAGCCACGGTAGGAAATCCTGAAGGGCAGCTGAGACATGTTAAAGTGGCGAGCCGTAGGAGCAATTGGGAAAAGTTCACGCTTGTCCAAGTTTAATTTGTAACCCGATATTTTCCTAAAGCCATCCAGGATTGCCAGGGCAGCAGGCAGAGACTGAGTGGGATTGGACATGTATAATAACAGGTCATCTGCAAAGAGTGAAACCTTGTGCTCTGTGCCACTTCTAAAGATGCCCATAAACAGTTTGTCTATCCGTAGTACTACCGCAAGTGGTTCGATTGCAATTAGAAATAGTTGTGGGGAGAGAGGGCACCCTTGTCTGGTGCCTCTGTAAAGGGGAAAGTAATCTGAGTAATTATTATTTGTTCGAACGGATGCCAGTGGTGATGAGTATAGTAAGTCAATCCAAGAAAGGAAATTCTTACCAAAACCGAACCTATGTAGAGCTTCGAAAAGGTAGCTCCACTCTACCCTGTCAAACGCCTCTTCTGCATCTAATGAAATCACTACTTCAGAAAGGGGTGAAGATGGGGGGTTATATATAATGTTAAAAAGCCTCCTTACATTAGAAGAGGCCTGTCTATTTTTAACGAAACCTGTCTGATCAGGGCAAATAATAGAAGGAAGAATGGAGTCTAGCCTCAATGCCAATACTTTAGCTAACAGTTTGATATCGGTATTAAGCAACGATATGGGACGGTATGAATTACAGGACATGGGGTCCTTATTTTTTTTAAGGATAAGAGTTATGGTGGCCTGGCGTAAAGTTTGTGGCAACTGACCTAAGGCCAGAGATGTATTAAGCATTTTAAGAAGAAGAGGTATAATCTTGCTAGAAAATTTCCTATAAAATTCTAATGGAAATCCGTCTGGCCCAGGGCATTTACCACACTGCATAGCATTCATAGCTGCAGTAAGTTCTTCATCTTGTAAGCGGGCATTCCAGTAGCTCTTGTTGTTCTGAGGTAAGAATGGGTATATGTAGCGTATCAAAAAATGAGTTTAACTGAGCTGAGTCGGTGACTGTGTCCGATTCATACAGGGTTGAATAAAAATGTTTAAATTCTGCATTGATCTTAGATGGATCAGTTGTCACACCTTCTCCTGTTTTAATTTGTGGAATAAAATGAGTTGTCACAGATTTTCGGAGCTGTTAAGCAAGTATTTTATTTGCCTTGTCCCCAATATCATAGTAACGGCATCTGGATTTCAATAGTGCCTCCTCTGCCTGGGATGTAGACAAAGTATTATACTCAGATCTCAGAATAAGTAGTTGTTTATAAGTATCTGGTGATGGGGAGGTTGCATGTTTGCTATCCAGATCCCTAATAAGGGCAGATAGCTCAGAGAGTCGCATTAACCGCTGCTTTCTTTTGTATGCGCTATATGAAATGATTTGCCCCCTTAAATATGCTTTCATAGTTTCCCAGATGAGTAGGGGAGAAGCCTCAGGTGTAACGTTAGTGTCAGAGAAAAAAATCTATCTGAGTTGACAGAAACCGTACAAAGTCCTCATCAGACAAGAGGAGTGTGTTGAAACGCCAAGGGAAACGAGATGTAGATGTGTCTAACAAGGATAGCCTTAAAATGACTGGGGCGTGCTCTGAAATTGTGATGCTGCCATATGAACAGGAATGGACAGAGGACACAAATTTCTAATCTATAATGAAGTAGTCGATACGTGAATACGTCTGATGGACAGGAGAAAAGAAGGAGTATTTCCTTTCATTTGGGTTTAAAAGGCGCCATGGGTCTGACAATGCGTACTGTTCAAGAAATATTTTAATAGTTTTGCCAGATTTAGATAACGGAATTGCAGTTAGAGAGGAGCGATCGAGTATTGGGTCCAGACAACAATTGAAATCACCGCCTAGTATGAGACTGTGCGAGTCCAAATCTGGCAGTGAGTACAGAAACTTGCGGAAGAAGGCATCATTATCCCAATTGGGACCATATACATTAGCTAGGATTAGAGAGATATGATGAATTCGCCCCATAACTATTACATAATGACCACATGGGTCTGAAATAGTTTTGGTGGCTGAGAACGGCACTGATTTGTGAATAAGAATAGCTGCCCCCCTGGAGCTCCCACCAAAGCTAGAGTGGTACATTTGGCCTACCCATCCTTTACAAAGTTTATCATGATCAGTAATGGCGAGGTGTGTTTCTTGAAGAAAGGCAATTTTGCTGTCCATCTGTTTTAAATGGCCAAGGACTTTAATTTCACTGGTGCATTCAAGCCTTTTACGTTCCAACTTGTAAATGTTAGTGAGCCTCCAGAATCATGAGACTGACCATGGCTAGCCATAATCACTTTTAAGTAACGGTATTACACTAATAAAACACTTGTTGCCTCCTGCATAGCTGACACAAACACAGTAAACCACGAAACATAATATAATAAAAGAATAAAAATAAACAACGTGTTTTTACCCCTAAAGCACTTCCCAAAAGTAAGTGCATAACACCCTGTGTTACAATGAGCCTCTAACAGGCACTTGTGGCCAACCACTAGGGGTCAAGTGACACTGACAAATAACATTTTAGAGCATACCAAATGTGAAGTACATTGTAAATAAATCCAGTCCTGCAGAGGGCATTTGCCATGTAAGGCTCATGTAAGGTTCAAAGGCACGGAGGTGAACCCAGAATTAGTCCTTACTTTGAAGGAGAGAGGTAGTGTTTAACAAACGCAATAGCTCTGAAACGATGTCGCCGCTAAATCCGGCTGCCTTCTCCAGCTCCGCCAGCTGGGCGCCATGTTTATCTGAGACTGCTTGCAGCGAGGCGATGCTAGTGTAACAAGGTTAAGAAAAATGTTTATTGGTTTTGTTGTTAAAATTCCACCAAATCCTAATGTTTGTATAAATATCTGTTTTGTGTTCCATTTATTTCATATTTGTACTGGGAAACTTTTTGTTTTAAAGAGTTGGTTAATTGTGTACTGTTCCTTTAAGAGACGCAGCTTTGTTTGGCGCCACCGCCGTATTTACCTCACGCTGTGAACAGCTAGCTGAGAGGAGGTATGTAGCGCTGATGGTCGTGCTTAAAAACACATAATTTTCTGTGTCAACAACATAAAATGGGCAGTAAACAGTGATAAATGTTAGAAGCAGGGTTGTGAACGTGTAAATGTGCAGTAGCTTGAAAATGAACTTTATAAAATATCTTCTATGTGGAGTTATAACTGACACATGTGCTCTGTGGCCGCATGCCCCCATGTGCATTTCTGCTAACAGGAGGCTGATAACCTGCGTGTATGAGAGAGAGCAGTGTGTATGTTCACTCCTGAACTGTTCACTCCAGAGCTTTGAGTTTATCTGTCTGTTTATACAGGTATGTAGTTCCCTCAGTTATATCAGTTCACTGTTTAAAACATGCATTTATTAAGTTACCGTGTTCTTGATAACTGTATTTACATACAGAGCTGGTTTTAAGTCAGAGCTGGTTTTTGTCACCATGACATTCAAATTTCTTTTTATTTTATTTTCATGTGTAGAATGCCAACTCATTATTGTACAAATGCAAGTGTGCCCATATAATTTAGAGAATATTGAAATCAACTGACTCTGTGAACAGCTATCTGAGAGGAGGAGGCTGATAACCTGCGTGTATGAGAGACAGCAGTGTGTATGTTCACTCCTGAGCTGTATGTTCACTCCAGAGCTGTAAGAGCTTATCTATCTGTTTATACAGATACCACCAGCCATAATAAAGAACCCGAACCAGCAGAGGCTGTGCTCCGAGTCTTTCCTTCATGCATCACAGATCCCCCAGAACACAACGCAGAGTATTTATGGGTTAACGGGAGTGCGGATGGACAGTCCTGACCACCGTAAAGTGTAGATGCACACCCGTTACAATGGTGCCGTGACGCCTTTGGGAGGAGAAGATCGACGTCAGCTCGTTCGCCGTGGGAAGCTGCAGTTGCCCGTGTTTCTGGTGAAGGTATTTACGCAGACTGTACGTAGGTATTTCATTGGACGGTACAAGTTTTATTAACTATTGGCCGGTTCTACACAAAAACAAAAAGAAACATTGAGCATTGAACAGTGTCTGGAAAAAAAAAACAGAAAAGTAAATGTGGAAAAAGTACTGAATCTTGTACAGTGTTATAAGTTGTGTGTAACTGTTGACTGTTGATTACTCTGATTGGTATATATTATTTTTTTCTTTTTTCTCTTCCTTTTATTTGGTGGGGTATTTAAATATGGCAGAAGGTCAAACGTATTTCGCTGGGGGTGAAGGTGATGATGAGAGTTTTGTGAGGCACCAGTTTGGTGTGGGGAGGGGCTTCATCAATCGTCGCACAGTAACCAGCACGCCAGGGCCTAGAATTATGCCATTAGAAACCCCAAAAATCACTTCCACTCGTTATGCAGACCAGGGGGGTATTCCATGAAGCGAGCTTATGAAAGCGGCGCTTATTAGAGTGAGCCTCGCTTGAGTTAGCCAAACAGTTCACTTCCGTGTAGTTCCGTTCCACTAACGAAATCCAGACGCAACTTGTTCCCGCTAATTCAAGCCAGGCTTTTGTAATAGGCGATCATGCACACAGTATTTACACAGCCTCACTAATAGATATTCGAAAAGGCAAGAAAATGTCGAAAGAGCTGAAAGAACGAGCAGCTTTTTTTTTCCTTCTGCTGAACAGGAGCTACTCATACGTCTTTATGAGGAATATAAAGACGTTATTATGAAGAAAGGCAACACGTCCTGTATTAATAAAGCCAGAGAAGCTGCCTGGCATAATATTGCAGACAGATTAAATGCGTGAGCATATAATTTAATCCATTCATTGGCATTTAAAAAGTGTTATAGTAAATTAATAATGTTAATAATTTCCTGATTTAGAAGTAACATGTGCAGGGTTAAGAGAACGTGGCAGCAGGTCAAGGGAAATATAAAAATATACTCCAGAATGGTAAGTACAGTTGATTAGTCCAATGTGCAGGAAAAGGTAAAACACCATATTAAATAGCTGTATAAAATATTTTACCAACCAGAAAGAAAACTGCTACTGGTGGTGGGCCTCCTGTAGTAGCCCTCACTCATCATCATCTGATCCTGTCTGTCCTCATGATACATAGCCTTATGTTAAAGGTAGGTTCAGTTGTTTCTCAGATTTTTCATTTTTGTTCTTACAGGCTACATCGTAGTATTATTGTATACTTGATGACTAAAATTTTACAGTGGTGGGGGGTGTGCTGACTCTTTTGGACCCGCCTGTATTTGACAATGATGTGCGTACCATAAACCAGCTTATTTCTTATGACTGAACCTTGAGGATTGTTAACATTTATGTGTCTTAATTTGTTGTTTGCAGGGGGAGATTGCCGGACCATCCAGAATGGTACAGGAGGATGAGGACACAGTGTCTGCCTGTTCTGTAAGGCGTGTGTCTATGTATCTGTCTGTTAATGTGCTGTGTGATCTCATGATTTGTGTCGTGTTTAAAGGAAATGGAAGAACAGAGAGAAGACCCTCAGGCCTCCACGTCCAGAGCTCACACCTCTACAAGAGAACAAGTGAGTAGTAGTTATGCAGTTCAACATGAATAAATACTTCTCAATCTTGACTATACTTCAGTCTTAAAGGAATCTGAGATTAGTGAGATCTACAAAAGGTTCTTGCTCCAAGATATAGAATGTAAAAAAGCAGATCTGCAATACAAAAAAACTAAAAATATGGAAGTTGGAGCTTGAAATAAAGAAAATGGAGAAAAATGTGAGTATTTGCAAAAAGGTCTCACTTTAATATGCTTGTTTTTGCAAGATCAAACTTTTTTCTGTCCACAGGCTCAGCAAGACAATTAATAAATTTCTCTTTCCAAAAAAAAGGCATCTTGTTTTATGTTAATAGTGTTAATGAACAAATGCAAAATATTCCCTTAACTAAAGTAAATGTTTGCATACATGTCCCTCATAGCTCTACCATCCATGTGGTCTGCAATTAAAATGTTGTCTTCCCATTGCTCCAACTGCACTCTTGGCATTTCTTCTTTTTGCAGTATTGCCACATTGTGCAAAACTGCACAGGGTGCTACGATATCACAGGCTCTCTCAGGGGTGACTGAGATGGCGCAAGCAGTTAAATCTGCTCTTTAACTGTCCAAATGCCATCTCAATGCATGCCCTTGTCTTTGAATGTGCACGATTGAACCTCCTCTCTGCATCTGTTGTAGGGTCTGCATATGGGGTAAGGAGAAAAGGTTGGCAGGGGTAACCCCTATCCCCAAGCAGTAAGCCAGGAAAAGCACCTACAATTATAAGGAGAAGAGTTAAACACTGAGGCCAAATCTGCACTATTTTGTGTGGTTGGAGTGTTCTTACCTTGGGCAAACCTCTGTGCCAGTGAGGAGGCACAAAATATCCTGGAATCGTGCACCGAACCGGGCCATATTGCCTCAATGTTGGAGAATAGAAATTGGCTGGTGCAAACCATTTAGAACAATGGCAAAAGTGACAAAGGGTGAAAGTTGTTCAAACCCATGAACTGACGTGCTTTACAATTTCTGTTGGGTAGGCAAAACTTGCATGTACCTGTACATTGATGCTGTGAAATAATTTTTTGGTTCACATAGTCTGCCTCCATGGGTACAGATGGAGCCTTTATCCAGATGTGAGTACAGTCTATAGCACCAATGACATTTGGATCCTGGAGAATTCAATTTGTTTTGAATTGAATTAATTTTAGCATGAAATAGTTTATTAAGATGAATACAAAGCACTTTGGTAAGTGCTCTGGATAAGAGCATCTGTTAAAGTCATATACATTTAACTCCAAGTTACTGATCAAACCAACACTACTTCTCATGAATACATGCCAGCTGTTCTGAAAAGGATGGGAAGGATGCCTCTGTGACCAGGGAATTTGATGAATATATTAAGGAAGCGCTTAAGCGCAAGACAAACCTTTCGAATTTCGTGGCAGACCGTTGCCTTACTAAGATGTTCTGCATCCCCAACGCTGTATCGAAATGCACCACTGGCAAAGAAGCGCAAAGCGATACAGACCGTTTAGGGTTTGGTAAGAGCTTTACTACATCTAGTGGTCTTCTCAATATATGGCCCCAGTAATTTACAAAGATATATAATACTGTGTCTTCTGAACAAATAAGTAGTCATCCGGAAAGCCCAGTGGATCTGTCCTGTCCTGGAATGACCTTGGAGCTGGTAGCATGAATGCTCTGCGCACTACACACGCTCCCTCATCTACTGGATTCTCTACAAATGGGCATGTGTTGGGATTTTCTTCTCTGGACCCAGACGGGCCCCAACACCGCCCCGATGAACCGACTGGTTTTTGACTGAGTGGTCCAAGCAAAGTCTTGACAACAAAAGTTCTTTTAAAATGATTTATATAGAATATAAATGAATGCAATATAATAAAAGTATACGTGGTACAAACTCTTCAGTGCACTGGTGCTAGTTTGCCTAGGAATCTACCTAACCCAAGTGGATCTCAGCAGTGTCCAAGCGAAAAGCCTCCCGTGCTGGGCGATGTCCTTTCTTTCATACTCCCTGTCCATAAGTTTCGATTTGTTAAGTTTCGATAACTCCCCAATCCTGGCTGCTCTCCATGGAAAATCACCTGCTCCTCTTCTCCCAGCCTGTGTGCTTGGTTATCTAAAAACTGCTTGCTACACATCCTGCACTGAATAGGCCCCTTCTGTTCTCCTCAAGGCCACTGAGGCCTCCTTACTCCTGCTTTCCCACAGTCTCCCTGAAAAACACTAAATTGATGCATTAAGTTATTAGCCTTTAAATTTCTTTTTTCCAACACATGCCATGGTCAATCAGCCTTCAGCCTTCACTGTTCGCTGCTCTTTTTATAGCCTACATTTTGGATTATTTTTATATAAATAAATTTCAGCCTTCAAATTTGTCGCCACTACGTCAATTTTTGTACAAATGTCCTCTTTGAGTGCAGTGATGGCGTTCGTGAAGGCAGCGAAGCTCAGCTGCTCGGAGTCCATGCTAGCTGTCGTTTCAGGGTTAGCGGCCATTTCGGACGGAGACTTTCCCCTTCTGGTTCGAACAGTAGACATTTTCGCTCAGAATGACTGGGTTTTAGAATGTGTAGTAGCTGTCAAGAAGTAGCTGGAGTTTACAATAAAGTCCGTTTTGAAAAAGGTGTTGTTAGGCATGCCAGTTTAAAGAAATATGTCACGACTGCCTGGAGCTACACGCAAACGCAACCAACGCGCTCCATGTCCACGCGACCCATCAAGTGCATTTTAAGTGCATTTTCAAGTACTATAGCCTAAATTCCAGCACTTTTCAAATCTGAAACACAAAGCAACATTAAAATTCATCAGGTAAATGTTCCTTCCCCTGTTTTTGAGGGGTGTTTCTTTATACTACCACATCATATCGTTTTGGACAAGACTGCATAGAATGTGACGGGGCTAGTATAAACGCCTCCGCCGTTCACGGAGGGTCGCACACTACGCTTGCGAAAGTATAACTAGCTCTATATGGGAGATGCAGAAAGGCATCGCTAAAAGGGAGAGCTCTTATGTGATTTAGGAACTATGAATGTGGATCTTGTGTTTAAAAAATTTCTTTTATAGAATTATTTGTTCAATTAATTGGTTCAACCCAGACAGATTTCTTCATAACTTATAATTAGTAGGCTTGAAAGTTACTGGATCGAGGCAGCTACTTACTGGAAAGTTACTGGATCCCAGAACGCACCCGTCAAAATAAAAGAGTTGCCGGATCCTGTTCCAGCAGGATCCGGCTCAAATTAAGCCCCTTAAACAACCATTTAACTCCTCATTGAAAAGTCACATTACACATACCAAACAACAAAAAGACTATAAATCCTTGTTCCTTGTGCATGTGATAAATTACATTCTGCACAGTTACCTCAGGATATGTCAACAGAAAATAACAATCATAGAACAATATATATCTATAGTCACCATGACAACAGTTATCATAAGTGTTAGTATTTCAAAGTGCAAAAAGAGCAGAGCTCCTAGGTGTGTTAAACCTGATGTGATTAGCTAAAATCTGTGCTCCTTATTTAAAAGGACTTCTGAGTTTAAGGATTTAGCTTTCTGCTCATTCAAAATGTTAAAAACATTTGACTTTCTTCTTCTCTCTTTCATTTAAAGTGCAGGCACAGTAAGAAATGCACAAACATCTCCATCTTCAAGTAGAATCCATGTTGGGCTTTATTTTGGTCTGGAGGTCTGGCTGGCAGCTCTCAGTTGATCGGGAGGTTCTTCACAAACTCTCTTAGGCTCTTGCGGATATTGGAAGGTTGGGAAGCAGCGCAAAACGGTTGAAGAAGTGTGTTATCTGAAAAAAGACAGATCAAGGACAGTGTTGGTCAAGTTCAGCAATATTTATGGTAATTCTTTTTAGAAATGTTACACTTTAACTAAATATATATGAACAGTATCTGATAGGAGCACAAAGCTCTGTTTGCAAATGGTCATTTGGAACACATATGCATAATTATTTGAGTGAATAGGCAGAACAAAAGAGCCTAAGCACATCCACTGTAAACTCCATTATTTAACAATCTGCTGTCAGATAACGCAAGATCTCCTGTCAGTCTTTTTTTTCTCTTTATATTGGACTGTGCCTTAATATGAAAGGTGATTTCCATTTGATCTGCACCACAAACATCTAGCCAAAGAGCAAGAACATTCTTTTACTGATTTGTGTGAACCTTTCCCCAACCTAGCAACCTTTCATCAAAAGATACAAAGGTAAAACAGAACACAATCATTGTTGTTGTTTTTCTAAAGCCCAGTGGCATGTGTCCTTCAAGATGTTTTGTAAAGAGAGAAAAGAACCCACCAAGGTTATTGATGAGAGCTTGAATGGCACCTATTGTTGCCATGTAGATGGCGTTATTCTTGGAGTTGAGGTGATTGTCCACTATAACTGGGACTAAGATGTGGACCACTTGGGCCAGGTTGTCTCTGAGCAGTGTGATTATCTTCTGTAAGGCCTCCAGTCGTGCTTTGAAAGCATCAAATACCTGTAGCAGAGGAAGAGAGGTATAGAGCAAGCCGCCCATGCATTCATCAGGCACTCACCATATCAGTGCCGTTAAGCCCTGGAGCTGATTTGATTTCAAGCCCTTTCATTTCAACCGACTGATTTTTTCATAAGTCATTCACTTGGATTCTTTGGTTTAATGCAATTTCAAGGACACGCTTGGGTGAAATCTTCACATACATTGTAAAACAAGCTCACACTAACAATGGACATGACTGCCCTCCACTGTAATAAACTGATTGTTGTAATATTTTCTACTCAGGAGCATCTGAGCTTTTGACATTTCTTCAGATATGCCAGCATTTAATGTTCTCCAACGTATGACCCCCCATACAGATCACTTCTGAAAGCTGCTGAAAACATTAAAAATCAATTCAGTTCAAATGTGTTACCGGGAACATGTTGACCACGACCATATATGGGTTGTCCTCGCAGTCGGCCACCAGCTGATCAATGCCCTTGATGCGCTCCCTGAAGTCTTTTGAACCCAGCAGGGCCTTGAGCTGCTTGACGTACTCTGTCTTGTCTGCAATGCTGTGGATGTGTGCTCTGCTGCTGTCTTTGCTGAACACACACAAGAGAGAAAACACAAGGATTGGGTTATAGTGTCCAAACAGAAAATGAACAAGGCTGCAATCAAATTAACACCATCAGAAATTGCAATCATCAAAGCAGTTCCAATCAGGATGCACTTTTTTTTGTTGTTGTTGTTTTGATTAACTGTTTAAATATTCACCTGCTGGCAAACTGAGGAGGTGTTACGCATGACTCCACAGCTGGGATAGAGCGCCTGCCTCGAGTTGAAGGAGTATCCTGAGGCATCTCACCCAGACCCTAAAGCCACATCAACATCATGGAGTGATGATATTGAAGTCCACATGTTGTTTCATACTTTGGTTCAAAATGAACCGGCTTGAAACCTTTGGGATAGAATCATTCTCGCTCTGATCCCAGTACTAACCTGGTTTCTTGGGAAGAGTCCTGTGCCAACTTGGAGACTGCAGGCCTAATTCGCACTGTGATGTCTTTCGTCCCAGACAATAAGCGACCAGCACCAATCTTCTCTACCAAAGTAGCCAAGTGCCGAACAGTACACTTTCTTACTGCAGCATTCAGATGACTTTTGAGGAAAACGGAAGGAAAAAAATTAGGGCATTCAAAAAAAGAAGGTAATAACTACTAATCAGTCCAATCAATGTATACAGTACAACTTTTAGCTTCTATAAAGAAACTTAATACCCTTATGTATGATCTAAGTGCACAATCAAATGATCATATTCTATTTGATGGCTTAGTTTGCACCAGTTAGTGTCCATCTGTATTTTTTAAACAGAAAATGTTTGTATGTCCTCTGTGAGCTAGCTAACTAGCCTATTCTTTAAGAGGTGTGAAGGGCAGTTTGGATCAGCAGAGCGGAGATGGAACGCAATAAAAAGAATATTTAAGAGGATAAATAACTAAAAATATTGATATAGGCCAGGGCAATATTTTGAAAGAACAATGGAGAAATAAAAACAGCAGCCAAAATCAGTGCTGTGTTAGCTTCTTGTGACTGTTGTTGCTATCTGAAAGCCACAGTTTAAAGCTCACTGCAGACTAACTGACCGGAGTACTCCAGCGAGAAGGGCGTTCATGCTCCGGGGGTGCAGTTCTGCACCATGCTGTCCAGAGCTGTGTCCACGTCCTGCCTGATGAAGGCATTGGACTCCGCTGCTTTGTGGAGGAGGACCTTAGCTGTAGCCTCCACTTCCTGGTCCATCCCTTTCTGCAGGCTGGAGTACAACTCCCTCAAGGACACCACCGCCATGCGGGACACGGCAGAGCGCAGGTTCCGCACCTGCAGGAAAGACGACGTTCCTGCAGGTCTGATGAGAAGGAGGTTCACGGGTAAGCGGTGAGGTAAGGTTCTCAGGAAACAGCAGGGGAGCGTTTGCCGAGGTCAGCAGTTACCTTTCAGAGGTGCCGCGTCGTCTGGGCTCACGTCCCTCACCGTGTGTCTAAGGCTGCGCTTCATTCGCTGCGTGTTCTGCTGCTCCACCTTTGCGGCTGGAGCTTCTTGCTGCTCCAGACGAGGCTGACGCATCTTATCTCTTCGCATTCCTAGACACCTTTGTCCTCTCCTGGGAATACACACGTACAAATCACCACAAAACATGGAGTGATGATATTGAAGTCCACATGTTGCTTCATACTTTGATTCTATCCCAAAGGTTTCAAGCCGGTTCATTTTGAACCATGCTCTGTCCTTTAACTACTGGGTCTGGGACTACACTGTGCATGCCTTACTGTAAATACAATGTGTGGTGCCACGCACTGCCCTGTACTTTAGTATTTGTTTACAACATATGTCTACCATCACAGTTTAGATGGTTTTTTTATTGCAGTCTGTTTCACCTAAAAGTTTTGTGAATAAGCTTTGTTTAGTGAGTAAACATGGGGCATAGTTCAGGGGTGGGCAATTAATTTTTACAAGGGGCCACATGAGAAACCTGAATTGTGTCAGAGGGCCACACAAACGAAAATGACGTCATCGCGATGGCTCTGCCCACCTCCCGCAAACTTCCGCGAACGGCAGAGGCGTTTATACAAGTGCTCATTCCGCGTCACATTCTGTGCAGTGTTGTCTGAAACGATATGTGTTAGTGTAAAGAAACACCCCTCAAAAACAGGGGAAGGAACATTTACATGACCAATTTTAATGTTGCTTTTTGTTTCCGATTTGAAAAGTGCTGGAATTTAGGCTAAATACTTGAAAATTAGGGCTGGGTATCGATTCAAATTCCAAGAATCGATCCGATTCCGATTCTGAAGATTAAGAATCGATTTTTTCCGATTTAATCCGATTTAATCGATTCGATCCGATTCGATCCAATTCGGGGTTTAGTGTTATTAAAAATGTATTTCAGCTGTTTCCTGACTGTGTACAGAAGCAACATGTTAAAACTAGTATTATATCGATATTAATCAGCAAATAGTTACTGGTAGTTGGTAGTTACTGATGGCTGGAAGACTGGTGAAAAGGGTCATCATAAATCTCCCTTCAAGGTAATCCAGGACAATAAACAGAGGACATCTTTGAGGTGTCTATATCTGCAACAGTGGGCTCCTACTGGGACACTAACCAGTGCATTATTATTATGATTGAAATAATTAAGAATTCACCCAAAAGCTGTTGCTACCAAATGCATTTTTATTTTATTAAGTGCTCACACTTAATAAACTGAAAGTATAAAATGTAAACGTGTATTTTTCTTTAAAGTGAGAATATAAGAACAGAACTCTCACGTTACGGTCCCCGACCCCTCCGTTTTGGGCATGTTAATGTCGTCTGCGTCTTTGGGCGCGTTAACGTCGGTGTATCTCCGTGGGTGCGGGTGCGTCTTGTGATAGTCCTCACCTGTGGCTCGTCTCGTAATCACGTGGGGTTGATGTGGTTTATCTATTTAATTTGCGCTCGCGCAGCGTCCTGTGCTCGTCGTTGTTTGAGTCACACATGTTCTATGTAAACGTGTTTTGTGTGTGCTGTCTGCGCTTCGGTAAATGTAATAAACGTAACGATTTGGAAAGTGCAAAGGATTCTGTCTCTTCCATCGCCTTGCGCCCAACGTTACAAGAACATTTAAAACTTTTTTTAAACTGTAAAAACACTGGGTAAACGGTCAGTGACACGGACTATCTGTAAATAGTCACTGACACTGGATAAACTGTCTTTCTGTTTTTAGATTTCCGATTTGACTATCGCCGTTACCGGCACTGTCCGACGCCAAGTCGTTTTACAGTTAGTTAGACCGAGCACGCCTGCGTGAATTCAGTGACGAGGTGGGGGTAAAAGTTCACTAAAAAATCGATCTTTGGACATACGAATCTATAATCAGATCATCATATGCGAATCGATTCTGAATCGGAAAATCGATTTTTTCAACACAGGCCTATTGAAAATGCTTGAAATTGTCACTTTTACGGCACTTTCAAGGACCATCTCAATATTTCCCAGCTGACTCAGGTTCTCTCTAAGCTCGGTTTCTGGAACGGAAAACCCTGAGTTTTCGTTAACTCCGAGTTTACTTACCCGGTTTCTTCACTGAATCCGCTTTCTGGAATTACCCCCCTGTTCAGTCAGCTATTTGTTGTGAATCGAAATACAGTCACAATTTCAAGCATTTTCAAGTACTTTAGCCTAAATTCCAGCACATTTCAAACCTGGAACACAATGCAACATCGTCACGTAAACGTTCCGCTGTTCGCGGAGGTTCGCGCGCTACGTTCATTCGCGAAAGTATAAATTCAGCCTTAACTTGTCGCTGATCACCTACCTAACCCTACTGTTTCTCGCACAGCTCACACACGCGCACGTACGTCCATACGGAATTAACACAAACGTAGCGATTTCAAAATAAAAGCATCACAGTTGTATTGCATGCACGACATAGATATTTGTTTAATTTATGATTGGCCTCTCGAGGGCCGGAATGGGACGCATAACGGGCCGGATGTGGCCCGCGGGCCGTAGTTTGCCCAGGTATGGCATAGTGGCTGAATGGGATAAAAAATCCTCATCATGTATCCAAACATGAATCACTACCTTGGATTTCAGAGTGTGGACAGTGTTCCTGATGGTTGCCAGGTCTTTGGCAGGGATGCACTTTTCCACCATCTTATCAAAGTCGTGGTGGGAGGACAGGAACAGCAGCATACGCCGGCCAAAGCCCCTGAGATGAGGAACAGACCCCAAAACAGGAGAGAACCATGAGTGACGGATCCATGACTCACAGCACACCGACCATTTATCTTACCAGAGCACAATTTTACAAGGATATCTGTGTGTAGAAAACACGATAGTGCTTCTATTACTCTACAATTTAGCAGCATTTGCTGATTTCAGAGTATCAGACTAGGAGACTAAAAGAATCAGCAAAAGATTACTATCTGGGAAACTGAATAAGCTTTGTAGAATTCTCGTTCTGATCCCAGTACTAACCTGGTTTCTTGGGAAG
This sequence comes from Brachyhypopomus gauderio, assembly GCF_052324685.1. Lineage (NCBI taxonomy): Eukaryota > Metazoa > Chordata > Actinopteri > Gymnotiformes > Hypopomidae > Brachyhypopomus > Brachyhypopomus gauderio. The sequence goes on from NW_027506891.1 coordinate 78,912, forward strand.
CGTCCTGTGCCAACTTGGAGACTGCAGGAATAATTCGCGCTGTGACGTCTTTCGCCCCAGACAATAAGCGGCCAGCACCAATCTTCTCTACCAAAGTAGCCAAGTGCTGAGCAGTACACTTTCTTACTGCAGCATTCAGATGACTTTTGAGGAAAACAGAAGGAAAAAAATTAGGGCATTCAAAAAAAGAAGGTAATAACTATTAATCTATCCAATCAATGTATACAGTACAACTTTTAACTTCTATAAAGAAACTTAATACCCTTATGTATGATCTAAGTGCACAATCAAATGATCATAGTCTATTTGATGGCTTAGTTTGCACCAGTTAGTGTCCATCTGTATTTTTTAAACAGAAAATGTTTGTATGTCCTCTGTGAGCTAGCTAACTAGCCTATTCTTTAAGCGGTGTGAAGGGCAGTTTGAATCAGCAGAGCGGAGATGGAACGCAATAAAAAGAATTTTTAAGAGGATAAATAACTAAAAATATTGATATAGGCTAGGGCAATATTTTGAAAGAACAATGGAGAAGTAAAAACAGCAGCCAAAATCAGTGCTGTGTTAGCTTCTTGTTACTGTTGTTGCTATCTGAAAGCCACAGTTTAAAGCTCACTGCAGGCTAACTGACCAGAGTCCTCCAGCGAGAAGGGCGTTCATGCTCCGAATGGGGGTGCAGTTCTGCACCATGCTGTCCAGAGCTGTGTCCACGTCCTGCCTGATGAAGGCATTGGACTCCGCTGCTTTGTGGAGGAGGACCTTAGCTGTAGCCTCCACTTCCTGGTCCATCCCTTTCTGCAGGCTGGAGTACAACTCCCTCAAGGACACCACCGCCATGCGGGACACGGCAGAGCGCAGGTTCCGCACCTGCAGGAAAGACGACGTTCCAGCTCGTTTCAGTCACATCCAACACTGCCACCGCCATCGTAATAAGTATAATCCTCCACTGCAATGTGTTATGTAGGCGGAAATACCTTAATCACTAATTATAGTTAGATATGCCATCTGAATTTCAATTAGTTGAGAAATGTTTTTATAAAAAAGGAATTTCAAAGTACTATGCTAACGCTGACTTGACTTTGTCAGCAACATCACCTGTAATATGTACATGCTGATGGTGTCTGCCAATTTTAGAATTCAGACCGATACACAGTCAGCAAATCTAGTGGCTTACCTCTTGAATAAGAACAATGCAGACATCATGAAGCCTGCTGCAAAGCACATCAGAGTGATGCTGAGCCAATCTACGGATTAACATCAACCCTTCAATTTTCTTCTCCCTGTATAAAGATATTGGACATAGACACACACTGTAACCATCGGCTACTGAAAGAAAAAAATGCTACAAGAAAAGGGACAAAGAGGAAAAAACTTCTCTAAATACATGCATACTTACCATATATGCAGAACACCATAAATGACTTGCTGTTTAACCTGCCCTAGCCAAATGCTTCAGAATTTTGCAGGTGTGACTTACCAGTCATCAGAGCTAAGCAGACTGAAGCTCTGAGCGAGAGCGAGGTCTGGATTGGAGAAGGGCCGTAAAGTCTGCTGCTCGTGGGGATCCTTCCTGGGAGTTCCTGGTTTGAGTTCATCTAGAGAGGAATACCAGAACCCAAACTAACTGACTAGGACTTTTAGGCCTACCAGCTCAACTTTGGTTCAAATCAGCTTGAAGACAGCAAAACATTATTCAATGTGGTGAACTAGATTTAAAACATTGTTGTGTAATGCAGTGTTAACACCAAAGCAATTTACATGCAAGTGCAGTGATCACACATGAAGCGCTGAAGAGCAGGCAACACTCACCAGAGTCACGTGGTCTGATCAGTCTGATAGCTTGTCTGCGTCGTGGCAGCATGTTTGTAGTAGGGACAGCCGTGGGGGGGCTGGGATGAAGCGGAGGACTCAAACTTTTGACGGGACTTCTGGGGGTGCGTGCGTTTCTGGGGATCGAGGGCAAATCATCCAGGAGGACACCGGTCTTAGTCTGGGCTGGAAGACTACTGTTCAGCTGCAGGTCTGATGGGAAAGAGGTTCACGGGTAAGCGGTAATGTAAGGTTCTCAGGAAACAGCAGGGGAGCGTTTGCCGAGGTCAGCAGTTACCTTTCAGAGGTGCCGCGTCGTCTGGGCTCACGTCCCTCACCGTGTGCCTAAGGCTGCGCTTCATTCGCTGCGTGTTCTGCTGCTCCACCTGTGCGGCTGGAGCTTCTTGTTGCTCCAGACGAGGCTGGCGCATCTTATATCTTGGAATCCTAGACACCTTTGTCCTCTCCTGGGAATACACACGTACGAATCACCACAAAACATGGAGTGATGATATTGAAGTCCACATGTTGCTTCATACTTTGATTCTATCCCAAAGGTTTCAAGCCGGTTCATTTTGAACCATGCTCTGTCCTTTAACTACTGGGTCTGGGACTACACTGTGCATGCCTTACTGTACAATACAATGTGTGGTGCCACACACTGCCCTGTACTTTAGTATTTGTTTACAATATACCATGACAGTTTAGATGGTTTTTTAATTGCAGTCTGTTTCACCTAAAAGTTTTGTGAATAAGCTTTGTTTAGTGAGTAAACATGGGGCATAGTGGCTGAATGGGATTAAAAAAATCCTCATCATGTATCCAAACATGAATCAATACCTTGGATTTCAGAGTGTGGACAGTGTCCCTGATGGTTGCCAGGTCTTTGGCAGGGATGCACTTTTCCACCATCTTATCAAAGTCATGGTGGGAGGACAGGAACAGCAGGATACGCCGGCCCAAGCGCCTGAGACGAAGAACAGACCCCAAAACAGGAGAGAACCGTGAGTGAGGGACCCATGACTCACAGCACACCAACCATTTATCTTACCAGGGTACAATTTTACAAGGCCGTCTGTGTGTAGAAAACACGATGGTGCTTCTATTACTCTACAATTTAGCAGCATTTGCTGATTTCAGAGTATCAGACTAGGAGACTAAAAGAATCAGCAAAAGATTACTATCTGGGAAACTGAATAAGCTTTGTAGAATTCTCGTTCTGATCCCAGTACTAACCTGGTTTCTTGGGAAGGGTCCTGTGTCAACTTGGAGACTGCAGGAATAATTCGCTCTGCACCAATCTTCTCTACCAAAGTAGCCAAGTGCTGAGCAGTACACTTTCTTACTGCAGCATTCAGATGACTTTTGAAGAAAACAGAAGGAAAAAAATTAGGGCATTCAAAAAAAAGAAGGTAATAACTACTAATCAGTCCAATCAATGTATACAGTACAACTTTTAGCTTCTATAAAGAAACTTAATACACTTATGTATGATCTACGTGCACAATCAAATGATCATATTCTATTCGATGGCTTAGTTTGCACCAGTTAGTTTACATCTGTATTTTTTAAACAGAAAATTTTTGTATGGTGACCGATGTCGGCCAGAGGAGGATGGGTTCCCCCCCTGAGTCTTGGTTCCTCTCAAGGTTTCTTCCTCATGTAAAAAAAACTAGGGAGTTTTTCCTTGCCACTGTCGCCCTTGGCTTGCTCACTGGGGGCTAGGACTCGTCACTTGTAAAGCTGCTTTGTGACAACAACTGTTGTAAAAAGCGCTATATAAATAAAATTTGATTAATTGATTGATGTATGTCCTCTGTGAGCTAGCTAACTAGCCTATTCTTTAAGAGGTGTGAAGGGCAGTTTGAATCAGCAGAGCGGAGATGGAACGCAATAAAAAGAATATTTAAGAGGATAAATAACTAAATATATTAATTATAGGCCAAGGCAATATTTTGAAAGAACAATGGAGAAGTAAAAACAGCAGCTAAAATCAGTGCTGTGTTAGATTCTTGTGACTGTTGTTGCTATCTGAAAGCCACAGTTTAAAGCTCACTGCATGGTAACTGACCAGAGTCCTCCAGCGAGAAGGGCGTTCATGCTCCGAATGGGGGTGCAGTTCTGCACCATGATGTCCAGAGCTGTGTCCACGTCCTGCCTGATGAAGCCATTGGACTCCGCTGCTTTGTGGAGGAGGACCTTAGCTGTAGCCTCCACTTCCTGGTCCATCCCTTTCTGCAGGCTGGAGTACAACTCCTTCAAGGACACCACCGCCATGCGGGACACGGCAGAGCGCAGGTGCAGCACCTGCAGGAAAGACGACGTTCCAGCTCGTTTTAGTCACATCCAACACTGCCACCGCCATCGTAATAAGTATAATCCTCCACTGCAATGTGTTATGTAGGCGGAAATACCTTAATCACTAATTACAGTTAGATATACCATCTGAATTTCAATTAGATGAAAAATATTTTTATAAAAAAGGAATTTCAAAGTGCTATTCAAACTCTGACTTGACTTTGTCAGCAACATCACCTGTAATATGTACATGCTGATGGTGTTTGCCAATTTTAGAATTCAGACCGATACACAGTCAGCAAATCTAGTGGCTTACCTCTTGAATAAGAACAATGCAGACCTCATGAAGCCTGCTGCAAAGCACATCAGAGTGATGCTGAGCCAATTTACGGATTAACATCAACCCTTCAATTTTCTTCTCCCTGTATGAAGATATTGGACATAAACACACACTGTAACCATCGGCTACTGAAAGAAAAAAATGCTACAAGAAAAGGGACAAAGAGGAAAAAACTTCTCTAAATACATGCATACTTACCATATATGCAGAACACCATAAATGACTTGCTGTTTAACCTGCCCTATCCAAATGCTTCAGAATTTTGCAGGTGTGACTTACCAGTCATCAGAGCTAAGCAGACTGAAGCTCTGAGCGAGAATGAGGTCTGGTTTGGAGAAGGGCCGTAAAGTCTGCTGCTCGTGGGGATCCTTCCTGGGAGTTCCTGGTTTGAGTTCATCTAGAGAGGAATACCAGAACCCAAACAAACTGACTAGGACTTTTAGGGCTATCAGCTCAACTTTGGTTCAAATCAGCTTGAAGACAGCAAAACATTATTCAACATGGAAAACTAGATTTAAAACATTGTTGTGTAATGCAGTGTTAACAGCAAACCAACTCCAACCTCTGCCAATTACTCCTTCAGACATGTCGTCAGCAGGGGACGCCCTGGTGCTTTGCACTTGAGATCCTGAAAAGCACAATACATATTAACACGTACTCTATCAAAAATCTCAAATATAACTTCTGGTTTCATAGTGGTTTCTTCATGGTGCAGAAAAACCATGTTCATGGGTGCAGGCATAGCAATGTACAAGAGGATCAGCAGGGGCTTTTTGTTTGTAGTATAGGGCTTTCAAAGCAGTTTTTACTTTTTTAATACTTTTTTTACTTTTTTTGTTGTTGTAGCAAATGATTTGGATGCAATTTCCAGGAGAGCAAAAGAGTGAGCTCACCTTTGGCAGGCCTGAAGGCACGGAGAGGCTCTCGGCCAGCAGGTTTGGTGAGTGGAGGCAACATTGCTTCTCTGCCACTCGCAATCACCTTAGCCCGCTTCTTAGCCACTCTTTTACGCAAGAGGCGCAGGGAGTTCATCATCTGAAAAATAAAGAGTCTGTCAGCCCAAGTGCAACTGCCCATACCCACTATATCCGTCAAGTACAAGTACATACAACAATACTATACAAGTATTGAATGACCAAAGAAACACAAATTTTGCCCAGTTTGAAGCTGGATCCTCCCTGTATGTTAGGTAAATGACATTTACTGGGTCTATTATTAACTACATATCAATGCCTTGATGCCAGAATATATGAAGAGTTTGGTTCCAAAACGCGATAAACGCTGTTTAAAAAAGAAAAAAGAGTTAGAGCCAGAATCAGAATGGTATGTGACCACTCTTGAAAAGCCAATATTTATTTTTTATCAAAACGCCACATCGGCCGTGTAATACTGCCCTGCTTTCTCTCTTTCCTTCCAAAATGCAACAATCGCCAATCCTCATCCAATCACAGTGCACCACCAGATACGGAATGTAAACATCATAGCACACGACCTGTTGAGCCGCACGGCATTTCTTGTAGCCTACTTTGTTAAAATATATCTCGTTTTTCACTCTCAAAGTCCGCAAAAATGAACGGTTTTGATGATATAGAGGAGCCTGTTCGTATAGCAGTTATTGGAAAAAGAGATATATTTATTTTATTTTATTTTATCAATGTCCAGATTCTGACCAGTCCCACTGTCGGCTGGATATCATTCAGCGGCAGACTATCCGAGAATCAAAAATAGACGGACTGGCTAAAGTGCGCACATTTAGCTCGCAAAATTATCAAACGTGGAAAAGATTTAGCTCTGTGACTCATGTACAAACACTGTTTGCTCTGGGTTGTTCATAACCAAGCTAGGAGCGGGGTTATTATATTATAATAATATAAATTTATATATTATATGAATTTGTGTTTTTAGGCCCAATGGTCAAACTATTATATTAAGATGTACAATTTACAGTTATTTATTATTGTATTTTGCACATTTTCAATCAAAAAAAAATTTCTATTGATGACAAAGGATATATAAGACATTTTGAAAAAAAACATGGCATGGATTTATTGCTTTTTGCGAAAAAATGAATTGTTTTTTCAAATAAATCTTTAAATATTAAAATCTTGATTTAATTTGTTTGTGTTTTTTTAACCTTAGTATGGTATTTGATCGTTTGAAACAGAAAACAGGGGTTTTCAGCTTACCACTTAAAGAAAATGTAACACGATGGGAGTCGGGGTTGGACACATTTGCGGTGAAGAGTGGACTGCTACCTTAGCGGAGCTAGTCTCCTTTAAAGAAACCGCGCCCACACGGAGAGTGCGCTTCTTACGAGGCATACCGAACACTAACTAAAACACTGACGAAAGAATACAAAGGACCACAGCGACTATTAAAGGAAAATACATTTATGTAAAAAAGAATTCTGAAATAATACAGGGTACAGAGAAAACACAGCAGAGACTAAAGTAAACAAGAGATACCAAACCACAACACAAACGACCAATAACGCCAGACCACCAAGTACCTATACACGGGGGAAAACCATCGGGAACTCGAACCAAATACACAGAAGCTAGACTAAACGACACGAACGCTAAAACAGACAGAGAGTAAGACAACGTAACAGAGCACAAAGCAAACACCAGGATAAACTAAGAATGAACAGGGAATGCACTACTAGGAGAAACTACAGATAAAACATACAACAGACAAGACTAACCAATACGAATGAAAATACTCACAAGGCTTTAAACATTAAAGAAGAAGGCAAATAAAGGCAGGATAAATACAAAGAAGGTGTGGCGGAAAGGAGGAGGGCGGAGCCAAGCGTGACAGAAAACACATTTTTACTCAAATTGATCAAAATGGATTTATAGCATTTTGGAACCAAACGCTTCATATCTTAACTAGGTTAATTTATTTATTCACAGCCACCATATACCCAAAGGGAGATGGATACTCTCAACCAGACAATGCTCCCTCTCATAGTGCTAGGACTATCTTGATATCCTTAACAACTGAGATAAACGCAAATGTAGCATCAGCAGAAGGAAACATCATCTCATCATATTTGGACACCTAAGCAAAGCATATCGCATGCATGGTCAGATTTAATACTGGGATGCTACAGGGCCTTTATTATGTAGACACAGACGTTAGGTTTGTCAGCTTATATTAGGACCAATGCTGTGTTTATGCATTAAAATCCAGGAAGTACAACACTTGAGTAACATTTGCAGGCAGCAACCAAAGAAATCTATCAGTTAAACTAATGCATCTGAGACTGAGATACTCCAACTATGTACAACATGATATATGTTCCTACTGACCTCCTCCTTGTCCACTGGCTCCTCATCTGGGTCATGTAAGCCCATGAGGGCGAGGTCCAGGTGGAGGTTCCTGTCAGGCTTCTCCTTTTGCAGAGCTTCCACTGGGGAGGTGGGCGGAGAAGGTCTCATCAGTCCTGACGAGGTCCCTCTCGTGCGTGAAGTGAGCACAGGTAGTGGGGGACACCTGCTGGAGCCAACTTCACCTGCATGGGTGAATAAGGCCATTAGCAGAAATTACCTCACCATAACATTTCTCAGTGCCTTAGTACTATGTTGCATATGTTTCTTTATCTGAAAGTGCCACTGAAATATGATTCAAGCAAGATGGACGGAGAACGGCAACTTCTCATATGCATCTTGCTACAATTCATGTAATGGCAGCACAATGAAGTAGTACTGAATATCTGAAAGCAGGGCATCCGTGAGCCCAGAAGCAGGAAGACATTCATCAGAGCTTCAGTAAATGTGTGACCCAGTTTTAGTTTAGCTTAGTTGTGATTCTTTTAGTTCATTGCATCATGAAATCTTACATTTCAATACAATTTGATTCAATTTAATTATTTCAGCACAATTCAGAATTATTTTAATTCTGATACTGGTAGATACATTAGCCTAGCTCTGCTAATGGCTAGCACATCTCGCCTCTGCTAGACACTGTTCCATTACTGAGTGAAACCATGTCAGATGAAGATCATCAAATTTGAATTTAAGTATTTTGTACATTTGACAAGTGGTGACTATAAATGATCTACGTATATGCACATTTCTTGGTTAAAATTAAATTCATGTAGCAGGGCCGGCGCTAGGGGGGGGCAGAGGGGGGCATTGCCCCCCCAAATTGTGTCTTTGCCCCCCCAAGCACAATGCAAGCAACGGCTTTTTTTATTATCTCTGAACCAATCACAAAAATGCATTTTGCTTTACAGCGTGAAGATATTTCCTTGCTTATTCCTGATTGGCTCTTTGAGTCATATAAAAATCGGCAGACCGCCCCAAACGGTTCAGTTCGGCAGTATATGTTCTGTTATTGTGAGTGAAAGACATGTATACTGGTAAACACTCTTCTGAGTTTAAACTGACTTCCACATGGTAATATTTGCTTAACTGTGGTTTTTCGTTGCTTTAATGTTACTCACCTCTTACATAGGTGTTGCTTAAATTATTTTATTAGCCGTTAGCGGTTAGGCTAACTTGGTTCTCCTAAACCTGCGCGAACGGCGGAAGCGTTTAAATACTTGCCGCGCAGTGTTGTCCGAAACGATATGTGGTAATAAAAAACAGGGGAATGAACATTTACCTGACGAATTTTAATGTTGCTTTTTCAGATTTGAAAAGTGCTGGAATTTAGGCTAAAGTACTTGAAAATGTTGAAATTGTAACTACTTCGTTTCACAACAAATATCTGTCTGAATGAACAGTTCTCTTGTCTTAGGTTAACAAATACGAGCCTCTTGTAATTCCAGGACGAAACATGAGAGAACGTGAAGACGTTAAGATTGGGCGTTTTGAAAGTGTGATTAAAAAAGCGAATTATTTTGAGTATATGTATAAATATTTAACTTAATTAAGTTTAACGTGCTGAGAAATATTGAACTGGACCTTTAAAGTGAGGTACAAGTGCTTTAATTCCACCTTGTATAGGTATGAACCCGGCAAACATGACATTGTTCATTGCGCTGAGGCGCGGCGCGCGCGAAGTTACAAAATTCGAGAGGTGCACGACAGCGCGCGAGGCTGCTCTTTCCCCCGTGCAAGCCGTCGCGGCTCATGGTTTAAAGTTCCTCGCCATCACAGCCAGTATTGTTATACTGTGCATAAATACCGCATTGTACCAGTACGTTTCATAACATCAATAAAAACTTCAATACTTTACCAGATTTTTTACCATTAAAGTGCAGTAGATAGATTTCTTATTTTATGTACTTTCATATTTTTTTCTTTTTCAAAATAGAAATGTGACGAATACTCCCTTTTATAACAGAATTTGTATTCTTTTGTTTTCTTTATATTTTAATTTCCCAGTAATATAAATATTCTCACTCATTCCTATTTCCATGTTTGAATATTCTCAGTCTGTGTATAGGTACATTGGTCAGCCTTTCAAGAAATAGAGTTGTTCTATTAGTAATGGCAGTATTGAAATGAAATACAATTAGATAATCTTTGTTCTCCATTTACATAATCAACATGTATTTTTTAATCATTGTGTTTTAAGTTTTAAGTTCGAAAATGTGCATTTTTATTTCTTTACCTAATACATCACTTTAAGCCAGTATCAATAGTCATCATTCATGCACAAATCAAGCCTTGAATATATTTCTGGCTTCATAAACATGACTATCAACATGCCCCCTCATTATGTTTTACTGCCCCCCCAAGCAAAGCAGTCCAGAACCGGGGCTGTCATGTAGTATGTATGACCACAAAATTAGGTCTGCTCATCAATTTACCACTGACGTGGGAACAAGTGCAAGACAAGCTTAGTGCAAGACCAACTTAACCGGGCACCCAAATAACCAGCCATGCCTCACTGTGTGTGCCTAGCACGTTCTTAGCAACGTAGCCATGCACTCACCAGTACTGTCCCTCCACGGGCCCGGGTCTCTGCGCCGAGGGCTTGTGTCTCGCTGCACTCCCGGAAGAGTGGCCAGAGGGTAGGAGGGCAGTAGGAAATAGTGTTGCACGGTATACCGATACTAGAGTAGTATCGCAATACTGCGTCATTAAAAACGGTACTATACCCAATTTGCTTTAGTATCGGTGCTATAGGACTGAGTGCGTTGTTGTTGTTGTTGTTTTTTTTTTTTTTTTTTAAAGAGCAGTATTTCCAAAGAGTGCCACACGGGGGCAGTGTGCGTGTACAGCAGTGCAGCGCTTGCCTCCTCTCTGCAGAATAAATGTGCCGTATAGAAAACGTATAGGATGGCTGCTAATACAAGTCCTCAGCTTGTTGATAAACTACACACACAAAGCGAGATATGGAAATATTTTGCATACATTTCAGATGGTCATGGCAACCCCATGGACACTTCAAAACCGGTCTGCAAACGGTGCTATAAAACTGTACAAACCAAAGGAGCCAACACCTCCAACTTGGCAAAGCATCTCTGACAGACACACAGATTTATTTAAGGAATTCAAAGAACGTCAGGTCAGTGATTATGATATAACAATTACATCAAGTCAGAGGAGTGTTTTTCTGTCAGGCTTTTTCATTATGTGGTTTAGGGCAGTGATGACTGAGTTAACTGGATTGGACTTTCAGGGTTGCCAACTTCAATTTCACTTGGAGTGAGATTTGAACCTGGAGGGGGTGGCGAGTGTAAATGTTGATGGGGGGGGGGGGGGGGGGGGGGTTGTAAAATGGACACAAATTAAGTATTATATCGAGATCGATCGATCGCCAGTGGTTGGCACCAGAGCGAACTAGAAACTCATTGAATCATAGATGTGGATCAGAGGTAAATAAACTAGATTTTTTTCGACGTGAGAAATCGGATGTGTGGCGTGAGAGCGTGTGAAGAAATGCGTGTGTCTCACGCTAGAGTCCTGCACCGGGTCGGGTACGGTACGGGCAAATAAATGCTTAAACGTGTGGGTTTTACACATACCGAAATTTTACGGGTGGGTATGCGGGCGGGTAAGTTAAATACAGGTGGGTAGCACGTGAATAAGTGGTCATTTTTAGTAGGCTTTTATTTTCTACGTAATGAACATAGTGTTACCTTTTGCCTGATTAGCGCCTCCCGATCGTGGTGGCGAAGCTCAGGGGGAGTTTACTTATACCGTAGCTCCGTTGGCCAGAGCGGGCTGAACTTTACTCTTCACCAGTTCTGGAGTAATACCCAAACTGCGGTTCTTTTCCAGCGGAAACATGAGCAGAGGTTGGTTATAACGCAGTACCGGGCATTTATTGTAGCTTGCTTGGTGGTTTCAAAGCTAAATGGGTGGCCGTGCTAGAACAAAGAAAAATGACGAGAGAGAACTTTGCGTGCTGCTCCCACCACAGCAGATAGGAAACCACTACCACTGTGAACCTATGCGATTTTATTTAGTTGTTATACTGGCATTTGTTCCCTCTCGTTTTGCATTGTGTTATGGCACCGGTTGGCTACATACATTTTCTTGAGTTTTACCAGTTGCTACTTTTAGATAGGAATACTGTTCCTGCACAGCAACATTAGATTTTATTTTGTGTTGTACTGACGTTTTTTCAGAGGCGCATTGATAAATAAAGTGCTCTATAGGAATACTTTCGATTTGTGTGATTTTTCACGGGTCCGGGCGGGTACGGATTTAACTTTGAAATAGCCGCGGGTGGGTGGGTGCTATACTCTGCGGGTATAGGTGGGTGCGGGTCTCGTCTCAAAAAACAGACCCGTGCAGGACTCTGTCTCATGCTCAATGCATGAAAGTTGGCAACCCTGGACATTTTTTATATAACTACCAATGTGGCTAACTGCTAACGTTATGTTTACCTAAACTTCCATGCTGCTAAATATCAATCGTTCACAAGTAGATCAGCACCAGTTAAACCATCATTTTAAATTTAAATTAAATAATGTGATTCCAATGCCGGCATGAACATTTCTATTTCTAATAAAGGCAACTGCCATAGACGTGTATTGAGTGTTCTTAAATGAGATTTGGTTGCAAATATAAAGTTAATGATCAAAGAAATTCCATACACTCAAGGACACAGATAGGACATCACATAACTGTACTTGTGACCTTAGTCTATTTAATTTTAATAATCAAAATATTAAATGTTACAAAACGTGGATATTCATTGTCAAAAATGCACCTACACTTATAAACACATTTTTTGTACATGAAACAAATACATACACACAGTTTACATAGGCTATAAAACTGAAGGCTGAAATAATGTAAGTCTTATATTTATCCATCTCCCTCTCCCACAGACAGAAAAACAGATGCCCACAGAAACAGCTTCCAAGTTGAAACAGCCTTCCCTTCCAGCTCTGTTTGAAAACCAAACAAAATATGATAAAGACTCAAAAGATGCAAAAATATTAAACAAAGCTGTAGCTGAGTTCATCTGTCTCGATCAGTTGCCAGTATACACTGTGGAGAAAAAAGGATTCCGGAACCTTGTGCAGCAGTTAGACAGGAAATATGACATGCCTGGGAGAAATTATTTCATGTATAATGAAATCCCAAAGCTGTACACGGAGACCCGGAGTATTATTCAGGCACAACTCACTGACCTGCCTTTCTTTGCCTGTACAACTGATATTTGGACAAGCAGGGCAATTGATGCATACATGGCAGTAACAATCCAGTATATAACTGAATCCTGGGAAACACAGACATGGTGTTCAGGATGTTCAGCTTTATATTCTGATCATACATCAGTCAGTCTCCATGAAACCCTTGGAGAGATGGTGTCTGAAAAATGGGGACTGGACCTGTCAAAGATGTCTGGGATAACCACTGACAATGCCTCCAACAACAAAAAGGCATTTGAGAACTACACTTGGATACCATGTTTTGGCCATAACCTTCATCTTGCTGTTGGCAAGGCTTTAGGCCTAGACCGGGTTTCTAAATGCTTGTCCAGACTTAGGACAACCCTGTCTGCCTTTTCCAGGTCAAACAAAATGATGAGAAGCTTGGAGGAGAAACAGAAGATCTTAATGCTACCTGAGCACAAGCTCATTCATGATGAGCCTACATGCTGGAACTCCACCTTTGAGATGGTGGACAGATTCTGTACACAACAACAAGCTGTCTCTGCTGTTTTGGCTGAAAATCGTAAGAAGTGGCACCTGATGCCTACAGACTCAGATGTGGCAACGCTAGAAATCATTAGATAGGTCCTTGGCCCTCTAAGCAGCTTCACAGATGCTTTAAGTGGGGAGAAAACCTCCACGTTGTCTTTGGTCCTGCCGCTGAAATGGAAACTTTTTTCCTGTCTTACAGTGAAGGATGGGGAAAGCACTCTTTCACGTGATATGAAAGCCAACATAAAAGCAGACTTAACAAGAAGATAGGAATGCAGATTACTGGACACTACCCTTAACATTGCAACGTTCCTCGACCCAAGATTTAAGGACACTTTCGTTACAATGGAGGAAGAGGTGAAGGCAATACTTTTACAGAAATTTGTTGAAGCTCCAAGACAGCCACAAAAAGGGCAGGAGCAACCTGAACACCAAGAAGGGGCAAAAAAAAGAAAAACAGGCTTAAAAAGCCTGCTGTCTACTATCAAGTTTGAAAAGATGTTTGAATCTGGAGAGGCAAGTGGGGCTAAAGGGGGGACAAGTCATTCCACATCCCCTGCTGACCAACTTAAAAGTGAATTTTTTTATACAAACAAATGCAGGAGATATGTGCTTCAGAAGACCCACTCACTTGGTGGAAGAATCATGCCACTGCGCTACCATGTCTTGCACATTTTGCCAGACAGTATCTGTGCATTCCAGCTTCAAGCTGTGCTTCAGAACGAGTTTTCAGCACATCAGGCATTATCTGCAGTCCTAGACGCATTAGACTGACTGAAGAGCACATTGACACTCTTGTGTTCCTGGCAAAAAACCTCGAGATGGCCAAAGAACTGTCCAGAAAATAAGTCAGCGAAAACAAAAAGAGGACAATAAGGTTTTTTTTTTTCTTTCTTCATAACATGGCCATAAAGCTCAGCTGTAACAGGTTTCTTTTAGTTTTGGTCAGATATATTTAATAGCTGCGACATATAATTTATTTATTTTTATTTATTAAGTTAAAACTGTTTTCCTGCAATAATGTTGTTCTCAACAGAAACACTGAATATCACATTGTTAATGTTTTCTGTATATTAATAAAAAAAATAAAAGCAATGTTATCTGTTATTCCATTACTTTTCCTGATGTTCTAGTTTTTTGCCGTGGTATCGTTTCAGTATCGATATAGAGATATTTAGGCAGGTATTGTATCGAAATCATAATTTTGGTATCATGTGTGAGAGAAATTATTGATTATTGACTAATTATCATTGATTAGATCATGTTTAGTTATTATAAGAGATCATTATGAACTTTATGATTTAGTACATGTCCATTCTGACTAAGCAGAAGGACTACAATAATGAAGTAGTGTGATTCAGTGTAACCATGTTTAGTTCATATTATGCATGTGTGCTATACGTGACCCAGGTCAGGGAGAGTGCTGAGGGTAAGAGCACTCTGTTAACTGGTAGTCACTAGGCTACTAGTCTTGGGTCATTTAGCTTTCTCTGTGTTCAACTGTTACATCAGTTGCTTCCGCTAACTCTAGGGAAGTCCATATTAGGAGATACACACATGTGAGACAAAGTAGCCTGCTGGACGCTTATGTTTTGGAACATGCTGTGCTAAAGATAACCTGCTGTTAGAACTGCTGAATTGTGTTTAAGGTTGTATATAAGCAGGGGGAGCGCCCCCCTGCCTTCAGAGTTGTCATGCTTGAATGAGACTCTCATGTCTGTGTCTGTCTTGTATCTGTCTTTGTCCTATTTATATATATTTATATTTTTGTAATAAATTAATCATTTAACCACGTCTGAGTCCTCATCCATTTATTAGGAAATTTCCACGACAATTTGGCGTCACGAACAGGATCGGCGAGAGGCACCCCGGAAAGGCGGTGACTGATCTTCGAGGACGCTCCCCGGGGGATGAGATCCCTGGCTGGGCTGGGCAAAGTGGGAACCCCACGAGCAAAGGGAAAGTACCTATCCAGGGAGTGATGTCACCGCCAGTCTCCGGTGGTGTTCTCCGCCCGATCAAACAAACCGCAGTGAGTGGGAATTTTCAGTTTATAAAATTCTAGGAATTTTTTTGTTTTTAAGTGTTAAATATCCGCCAGTGTCTGCCCGCCGGATGATCTCTGTTATACGATAGGGATATAGTGAGATATCGCCTACAGGGATACAGAGAGGTATCGCCTACAGGGATACAGAGAGGTATCGCCTGAGAATATAAAGTCTATAAGGTGGGGATACTGCGATATCGCCCACGCGAGATAGGACTTAGCCTAGCGCCCGTCAGTCTGGCCAGAGATCCAGCTGGGCAGAAGCGCACTGATTAGACGTAATACGGTGTTGGCTAGCTCCGGAGCGGCAGAGATATCCGATAGGGGCGGGTGGAACTGTTTGTTACGTTGGTATGCAGTAGCGGATCTAAATTTTGAGGACTTTTTCTGACGTGTTTAATTGATTTGGGATTTTTTTTTGGACCCCTCACAAAAAAAAAAAAAAAAAAAAAAGTGTGAAGGGTCATCTCTGGGATTATCTAGAATTATGGGTAAACATCATTTGGGTAGAATACATAATAAGAGTAAAGCATCGGAGGCTCATAGCATAATAATAATAATAATTATTATAAGTGTAAATTACCAAATGACCAGAGATTATTTAGAAGATGTAACTCGACATGTGGGTTTTTTTTAGCATTATGGGTTTGGTTCAAAGGGAACATTGAGTGTAGACTATCTGCGCCGACTAGTTGAGAGAATAAAAACAGAGCCCAAGGTCGCAGATAGAGAAAAACTCGTAAGTATTTTGTTAAACATAAAGCAGATATGGAAGAAAAAGCTAAATGTTGGCTTGAAGAAGCCGAGAAAAGGCAAGCACGACAGGTAGGGATTAAAAAGTGTACTAACAAAGTCTCTCAGTGTGTTGTTGTAGCCGACCAGACCTCGACGCTGCCCCACCGAGATCTGCGCCAGCCAACCCGGCTCAGCAATTGCGCCACGCTCAGATGCACCCACAGCCGCTACCCCTGCCTCCCCCACCTCCACCACCAGTTCACCCACAGCCGCTACCCCTGCCTCCCCCACCTCCACCACCAGTTCACCCACAGCCGCTACCCCTGCCTCCCCCACCTCCACCACCAGTTCACCCACAGCCGCTACCCCTGCCTCCCGCACCTCCACCACCAGTTCACCCACAGCCGCTACCCCTGCCTCCCGCACCTCCACCACCAGTTCACCCACAGCCGCTACCCCTGCCTCCCGCACCTCCACCACCAGTTCACCCACAGCCGCTACCCCTGCCTCCCCCACCTCCACCACCAGTTCACCCACAGCCGCTACCCCTGCCTCCCGCACCTCCACCACCAGTTCACCCACAGCCGCTACCCCTGCCTCCCCCACCTCCACCACCAGTTCACCCACAGCCGCTACCCCTGCCTCCCCCACCTCCACCACCAGTTCACCCACAGCTGCTACCCCTGCCTCCCGCACCTCCACCACCAGTTCACCCACAGCTGCTACCCCTGCCTCCCCCACCTCCACCACCAGTTCACCCACAGCCGCTACCCCTGCCTCCCCCACCTCCACTACCAGTTCACCCACAGCTGCTACCCCTGCCTCCCCCACCTCCACTACCAGTTCACCCACAGCTGCTACCCCTGCCTCCCGCACCTCCACCACCAGTTCACCCACAGCTGCTACCCCTGCCTCCCGCACCTCCACCTCCAGTTCCAGCGCCACCAGCTCTGGCGCCACCACAACAGCAAACTCTGTCTGCCACACTTGCACTGCGAGCTCCAGTGCCATCAGTTCCGGTATCACAACCACAACCTCTGCCTCCTTCACTCCCACCAGCCCAACAGCTGCCGCTGCACCCAGGGCCACTAGTCCCGTATGATGACGTCCGCCAGGCGATGGAATGCGCCAGCCGGACGATGGGAAGCGCCACCTCCCCAACGCCACCACCACCCCCGCCGCCAGCTTCACCCGTGGCAGCACACACAAGAAGCCGTGCCACAGAAAGAAAGGGTCAGGTGATGCTTGAACTGACCACCCCAGGGTGCGCAACGACCTTCCCAATGGTCGAGGTCACAGGCCCTGAAGGAGACATCATGGTCCACCGTCACTGGACAGGAGATGACATCATGAAGGCGGCGGTGGGCCTGGGTAAACCGACAGAGATGGGAGGTAAGCGGTTCGGCGAAGAACTAACAGATTTTGTTCAGTCTTGTCATCCAGTCAAACAAGATAGACCGAGACCAGACACCAGGAGACGTCCATCTCCACAACACTGAGTGGGAACCGCCAGCAGCTGGACAGGAGGATCCAAACAGGCCCTACAGAGAGATTGTAGGACGCCTGGTCGCAAGGCTGGAAGCTGCACACCCAGCCACTATCAACACGTCCAAAATAGCTGCATGTAAACAAGAAGATGGAGAACCTGTCAGCGACTTCCTCATGAGACTGACCAGAGTTCACACCGACCACAGCGGTCTTGTAGCACCAGCACAACGAGCGGAGGCCGGCGGAGGCCAGCCCATGGGAAGCCCACCTGAGAAACAGCTTCCTGGTAAGCATGAGAAAAGACATCAGTGACCTCATCAGAGCCCAGTGCATTGGGTACAACAACGCCACCCTGAAAACCATAGAAGATCATGCCAAGCATCACGAGGCACAGCTGGCATAGAGAGTGAACAAGAAAATCCAGAAGCAAGCTGAGACCATGGTGCAGAGAACTCCCAGAGAACACGGGAGGGGCCACGTCAGAGGCAGAGGAAGAAGACGAGGTGGATGGAGACGAGAGAGTTACCCCAGAGGAGAGGTGGTGAATATTACAACTGTGGAAAACTAGGACACTTTGCAAGAGATTGTCCTGAAAATGAAGAAAATGCTGAGCAGAGAAACAGAACTTTCAGAGATTGACGGGCAGCGGAGAGGCTGGACGGTACAGGACCACTGGAAGACGACAAAAAGGAAAGTAACTGGTTTAAATTATCATTTAATTTATCAATGCTTGCAGAAGATTAGTGTAGGGCCGCAGGGCCTGCCTAAAATAACACTGACTGTAAACGGCACTAAAATAAAAGATTTAGGTTTATAGTGGTGCCACCCATTCAAAGAAAAAAAAAAAAGCCTCTCCGATGTAGATGAAATAATACATTTGAACATTAATTTTTAATTTTAACTGTTAAATGTATGTTATGGGTTTTGATTTAATGTGTAAATTGGGCCTGAGTAGCAGGCCTGAGGGGTTGTTTATGGAGTGGGAGTTAGCTGTGTTGGGGTTCAGTTATCAGCAGGAGTTCCACTGTATGCTTATGAGCTGCAGAGTGCAGGAGGAGAGTGTTGGGAACACTTCATGTGTGAAGTGTGTAGTTTGTTGCCAGGTGATTTGATGTTGAGACTGTAGGGGTCACTGCACTGCACGCTGCATGTGAGTGAGGGCCCCGATAGAGGTTTTGAGGATAAATTTAAGGTTGGAAAACATGATTGTTTGGTTGTCACTGCTATTGTGTGGGATTGCGTGTGGGCTGCGGCAATGGTGCAAACCCCATTAGAACAGGAAGACCTGTTCTCATTTCCTCGATCTAAACCACACGTGTCACTAGCAAACGTGTGCGAGGAGCCTCAATGGCAGGACATCGGTGAATGGATGACAGAGATGTCTGACATTACCGATTGGGAGAGAGTTCCTGGCAGGAACACCATGTTTAGCCCTAGCAGGAGGGCGTGGATGCAGCCGGCGCCGTGCTGGCTCCCCTGCAGGCGGGGAGTGGAACTGATTAACCCCCTTGATATTTTTTTAGCTGCCTCCCTTACCCTCTCAGGGAAAAAAAAAAAAAAAAAAAAAATGAGAGGAAGAGGAACTCAGAACTGTTCCTGCAACATTATGGGCACCAGGTAAGAGCGATGTTGGGGCTCATACAGGGGGTGTGAGCCCATACACATCACCCCAAAATCTGACTATAGGCCAAAACAACATCAATACCCTTTGAAGCCTGAGGCGCTCAAAGGAAATTAGGCCAGTTTTTCCAATCACTTAGGCAAGCTGGAGTGATCGTACTGTGCCCTAACTCACCCGTGCCCACTCCAATTTTTCCAGTTAAGAAACCAGGGCGGGAAGAATGGCGGTTTGTGCAGGATTTGCTGGCTGTCAATGCAGCAGTACACGTTAGAGCCCCAAAAGTGCAAAATCCTCACAATATTCTTTCCCAGATTCCCCCAGATAGCCAGTGGTTCAGTGTAGTGGTCCTAGCAAATGCATTTTCAGTGCATCCAGATAGCCAGTACTGGTTGGCATTTTCCTTTGAAGTAAAAGAACATACACATCACTCACCATTTACAATGCAGCGCTGCGAGACAGTCCGGCCTCTCTGAAACTTCCAGAGGGCATTGCACTGTTGCACTACATAGATGTTCTGATACTCTGTGTAAACACATGAGAAGTATGCAAAGAGGGCCATAGTGGCATTGCTACATCACCTAGCAAGGGAAGGCCACAAGGTTCCTAAGCAAAATTGCAATATTGCTGGAAAAAAGTGCACTTCCTGGGTCATGACGTAGTATGTATTGAAATTCTGACACAACAAACAGAGATAAAAATAACATTTGTTAAAGAGAATAAGCCCGTTTGAACAAATGAGTCTTAAGAACAGTTTTGAATTCTGAAATAAAAGTTCGGAATTGATGTGTGTGTTCAGTGTTCGTATGTGTGTGGGGAGTGTTGACGTTAGAGGACCAGTGTTTTGACTCAAGCCCACAGTGACAGACAGAGGCCAGTAGCCTACTTTTCAGGAAAACTAGACCCCGGGGCAGCCGGGGTGCGGGCACTGGTAGCATTCAGAGATATAGTGGGGTACGCTCAACTCGCCCTTTGGGTCAAACATGCTGTTTCTCGAATTTTAAAGGGAAAAAAAAAGGTTTTGTAAACAATAACACCCCTGCCACATTATTCTGCCCAAGCAGCTGAGCTCACCATTCCTTACCAGCTCAAGGTCAAAGATAAAGCACCAACTAATCTCACAACTGCAATCATCAAATGTGCCGCACACACCAGAACAGGCGACACAGTAGCAAAAGGCAATGCCTTCACAGACTCCACAGCCCAACACAGGTTTGCAGGCTCCAAACACACAAATGATGCTAACAGATCACAGTAACAGAGAAGACACACCCTTAACAACCAGAGCAATAAAAACACAAGCCACAATGTAAGACAAACAGAGATGGGCAAAAGGGGGGGTGCAAAACAATGGGGGGAGTCTGGACACACACACGGAGACAGGTAAGCCGTGTGTCCCTACAGCCTACATGAGAGGACTGATTGAGATTGCTCATGGTAGGAGTCACAATGAGCAAAAGGGGGGATAGTAGCATGCACTAGCATGCACTAAGAATAACCACACTCACCCAAAATTTTTATACACAATGTCTGGTATCCCACCACAGGGATATAACAGACCTAAACATGCACCCGCCGGACACCTGCCGCCGACCGAACTCTTTCAACACTGGCAAATTGATCTTGTTGAACTAACACCTGCTGAAATACAGGCTTGTGTGTATGTATGTCTAGCAAATGGACGGAGGCCTTCCCCACCACAAAGCAGAATTCAGATACGGTGGCAAAGATGCTACTAAGAGAAATAATCCCACTATGGGGGTTACCCAGGAGGGTGTCGAGTGACAATGGCACTCCCTTCGTACACGAAGGGCTAAAGGAGCTAAATTAACTAAATTTTAAAGGAAATTAACTCAGGAAACAGGATTGAAATGTCTGCCTCTGGTTTTGTGGCAGAGCAGCACTCTGCCCCAAGCTCGCACAGGCTTATCAGCCTTTGAGATTGTGTTTGGAAGGCCTCCAAACATGGGAGTAGTGCCGCCGGAATGGGACACACACACACACACACGTTGAGCCATTAATATGTTATCCTGCACAAGTTTGTCTCTATTTTGTCTGAGCAGGTCAAAGCTGTCAGAGGTGTCGGAGAATCCACTGCACGAGTTCCAGCCGGGAGACTGGGTGCTGATCAGAGATCCACGTGCTGCTAACAACAAACACAGCTGTAAAGACCAGCGGCCGAGCCACGTGGACACACCACACCCACTGCAAAAGAGCTCCAGAGCAGCCGCCAGAATGAATGTTATGCTGTTGTTTTTTACATGATGCTTTTCTCAACAGGAGGGGTAACTGTCATCTCCCCCACACCGGAGGAGAGGTGTGAGGGAAAGAAAGCATGTGTAATGTCCAATGTCACTGCTACTGCAGTGAAACCAAACCAGCCCTGCCTGGTTTGCCATCCTTTCCACATGCCGTGAACACCAACACCAATCACTTACGAAATGGCTACAATGTTAATTAACAGACCCATATGCGAGATTGATAACAGGTCAATTCTACAACATGTCTCACGCCATCATTCACAGTGGTAAGGTTCCTGATTGGGTAGGTGATGATGTTGCAAGTATGGATCATAGGAAATAAACGCCTGCGACTCAAATGACGAGGTGTCACGAGTCGGCATTCGCAACATGACATTTGACACCACCCCTGTTGAGGGAGAGTGGTGTCTATGCACAGAGGGGGCCTTGAAGGCCATCTTTGGATAGAGCACACCAAGTGCCAGGTTGATCTGGTAGCAACAGGCAGAGACGAATCAACATGCACCATTAGACTAAATAACTCCTCTGCAAAATGGAGTTTCACCTCCTGTCATGGCATCGTGAACCCAGTAACAGATTGGGCGACGATGTGGGCATGCAGAGAGAAAACCTACTCTGCTCTACCTGAGAGATCATACAACAGGGGTCAGTTTTCAGTTCGCCTGGGGAGGGTGTTGTACTCCAGTTTTCCTTACCCCCCCAGGGTCAATTTATACCATACCAGATCGTGTCCCACGGGAGGCCTCACTGGAGGGGATCCCTGGTAAGTTTAAAGGTTACACGCTGGCAGACCCCTGGACTACCCCAGCGGTTGCTGTGGGATGGTCACTGTTCCTCGGAGGGGGAACTACAGCGACGATAGATAAGATCAACGGACTTGCATGGCAAGTTCTGACTTTGGCTTCTCGTACTGAGACTGCCCTGGACCTATTAAACAAAGAAGTGAAAGAAATTAGACAAGTATAGGTCCAGAATAGACTAGCTTTAGACCTCCTCCTCATAAAAGAAGGAGATGTGTGTAAGAAAATCAATGTTTCATGTTGTTTCAGCATTCCAGATTACTATGATAATATTACTGATTTAATTGATCACATGAAGGCCGGGGTTCAAGAACCTGGTTTGGGTGGATCACTTCATGTCTAGGCCCATGGGGACATTGGATGCTGACTATGATTTTACCAATTGTAATAATCATTTAGCTGTTGTTGTGTTTAGTGCCTTGTATTTTGTCTTGCTGTTCGTCGTGGCTTACTGGCCTTATGCGTCAGCATTTTCAGATGGCCTTGCACGACGACTTAAAGGAGCCTGAGATAGCAGACTCCTTGGGACGTCTGTTTAAGGAAGACGTCTGAGACGACCTGGCGACTGGCTGGGTTGTGCCCGATGGCCCTGAGCAGCTTAACTGACTCCAGGGCCTGTTTTAAGTTGATATTCTATGATGAAATTAATGATTTATTCTCTCCTTTTTAATGATTACACAGAATCAAAGGGGGGAAGTGTGAGAGAAATTATTGATTATTGACTAATTATCATTGATTAGATCATGTTTAGTTATTATAAGAGATCATTATGAACTTTATGATTTAGTACATGTCCATTCTGACTAAGCAGAAGGACTACAATAATGAAGTAGTGTGATTCAGTGTAACCATGTTTAGTTCATATTATGCATGTGTGCTATACGTGACCCAGGTCAGGGAGAGTGCTGAGGGTAAGAGCACTCTGTTAACTGGTAGTCACTAGGCTACTAGTCTTGGGTCATTTAGCTTTCTCTGTGTTCAACTGTTACATCAGTTGCTTCCGCTAACTCTAGGGAAGTCCATATTAGGAGATACACACATGTGAGACAAAGTAGCCTGCTGGACGCTTATGTTTTGGAACATGCTGTGCTAAAGATAACCTGCTGTTAGAACTGCTGAATTGTGTTTAAGGTTGTATATAAGCAGGGGGAGCGCCCCCCTGCCTTCAGAGTTGTCATGCTTGAATGAGACTCTCATGTCTGTGTCTGTCTTGTATCTGTCTTTGTCCTATTTATATATATTTATATTTTTGTAATAAATTAATCATTTAACCACGTCTGAGTCCTCATCCATTTATTAGGAAATTTCCACGACACATGACAACACTAGTAGGAAATACCCGGGGGGGTTCCCAGGCAGCAAGCGGCTGGATTTGGGCAAACCTGCATGGAAAAGGGCATCCATGTTCATGAGTTTAGCTCCGCTCACTTGACACCTGAGTGAAGTTTCTGACTAACTGATCTCCTTGTTCCCAAATATCGTATTTAGCAATATTTTAACACAAAACAAATTACGCAACATTATAAATTCTACATTTTGTACAGGCATTTCAATGACATATAAAGTAAAGCCAACATCAATAAGTCACCTCTACCAGCATCACTGGGGTTAACTGCTTTGAAGATGTCTGAGAGCAAGGACATGAAACACAGACAGAACTGTAGAGGACACGTTCAATCTTCCGACCAGCATATGAAATTAAGACCTGCAGATCATACTGCATTTTAAATAATACTAGATTATGATAATCAATATTTTGGCAGGTGGGATTGGCATTCTGTGGAGTACTGGCACAATCAACTGACTGCAATAAAACATTCAAGTCTAGTCTTGCTTGTAAGCTCACATTGTCCTTGCCAACAGAAATAGGTACAAAGCACAAACTCCTTATATCACACAGACTGCTGCTGCATACCACTGCTTAACGCTGGCCAGGTGATACCCAATACTTAAAGAAGCCATGTTATATAGATTACAAAGATTAATAGATATATGCTTTGGCAGGAGTCCAGATGAGGTATCAGAAGCTAGCAAAGCAGCATGACAATGTTTTGTTTAGATTGTTTGGGGGTGTACTAAAATAGTGATAAATGACATCTGTAATCCATATACATGTATTATCAGTATTATACTATGCTGGAATAACAATGATTCGAAGCATTACCACCTTAGACTAAACACAACCGCCTAGCAGATAACGAGTTTCACAGTACACCCACACTGTATGTGGGCTGACAAGGTGCCCACTCTAAAGTGCTCTACTCTACACCAAACATATCACAGCTAAAGTAAAGAATGGAACATGAAATACATTCAGTTTTTTCTAGATGGAATCGGCATGTGCCTGTTTACAGCCTTGATATTCATCATGTGGGATCAGGGAGGAATTGGGTAAATACTGAAATGATCATATGACTCCTATCTTATCCGTGATCAGTGGAACTGATGGTGTTACAACTCTCCCCATGTTACAACCATACCCGGTCTCCCCTATAGGGCTTTCAAAGCAGTTTTTACTTTTTTAATACTTTTTTAAAAACTTTTTTTGTTGTTGTTGCTGCTGCAACAAATGGTTTTGATGCCATTTCCAGGAGAGCAAA
The DNA here is from genome assembly GCF_052324685.1 of Brachyhypopomus gauderio. Classification (NCBI taxonomy): domain Eukaryota; kingdom Metazoa; phylum Chordata; class Actinopteri; order Gymnotiformes; family Hypopomidae; genus Brachyhypopomus; species Brachyhypopomus gauderio. The sequence goes on from NW_027506891.1 coordinate 103,966, forward strand.
AGAGTGAGCTCACCTTTGGCAGGCCTGAAGGCACGGAGAGGCTCTCGGCCAGCAGGTTTGGGGAGTGGAGGCAACATTGTGATGGTGGGTGGAGAAGGCCTCATCAGTCCTGACCTGGTCACTCTCGTGCGTGAAGTGAGCACAGGCAGTTTAGAACACCTGCTGGAGCCAACTTCACCTGCATGGGTGAATAAGGACATTAGCAGAAATTACCTCACCATAACATTTCTCAGTGCCTTAGTACTACGTTGCATATGTTTCTTTATCTGAAAGTGCCACTGAAATATGATTCAAGCAAGATGGACCGAGAACGGCAACTTCTCATATGCATCTTGCTACAATTCATGTAATGGCAGCACAATGTAGTAGTACTGAAGAACTGAAAGCAGGGCATCCGTGAGCCCAGAAGCAGGAAGACATTTATCAGAGCTTCAGTATATGTGTGACCCAGTTTTAGTTTAGCTTAGTTATGATTCTTTTACTTTATTGCATCATGAAATCTTACATTTCAATACAATTTGATTCAATTTAATTATTTCGGCACAATACAGAATTATTTTAATTCTGATACTGGTAGATACTGAAGAGCCAAACTACAGTACCTCCTAGCTCTGCTCATGGCTAGCACATCTCACCTCTGCTAGACACTGCTAGACAGTCCAGATGAGGTATCAGAAGCCAGCAAAGCAGCATGACAATGTTTTGTTTAGATTGTTTGGGGGTGTACTAAAATAGTGAAAAATCTGTAATCCATATACATGTATTATCAGTATTATACTATGCTGGTATAACAATGATTCGAAGCATTATCACCTTAGACTAAACACAACCGCCTAGCAGATAACGAGTGTCACAGTACACCCACACTGTATGTGGGTTGTCAAGGTGCCCACTCTAAAGTGCTCTACTCTACACCAAACATATCACAGCTAAAGTAATGAATGGAACATGAAATACATTAAATTCATTTGTCTTCCTCTGGTCCATCTGGTTCATTCGTTTGTCTTCCCCTGTTTCTAATAAATACTGTCCCCATGTTTCATAACACAAATGTGCAGTCATGGTCACTTGGCAGTCATGGTCCGGTGGTAGGGAACTGGTCTTGTGAGGGCCGTGGGTTCGATTCCCAGGCCTGAGGCCATGAGTGAGGTGCCCTTGAACAAGGCACCTAACCACAACTGCTCCCTGGGCATGTGGGCTGTGCACCACAGCCCCTTAGTAATCACTTGTGTGTGTGTTCTAACTGCACAGATGGGTAAGAGCGGAGGACAAATTTCGATTGCGGTGCTGCAGGAAGTTGACGACCTCTTCGTACTATGCACTTCAGCATCAGCTGACCCTGCTACATCAGTTTACGTGGCCTACCACTTCGTGGCTGAGTTGCTGTTAATCGCAAACACTTCCATTTCCTTATAATACAGCTGTCTATCGAATTTTAGGAGCGAGGAAATTTCACGACTGGATTTATTGCACAGGTGGCATATTGTCACAGTTCCACGCTGGAATTCACTGAGCTCCTGAGAGTGACCCATTCACAAATGTTTGTAAAAACAGTCGCCATGCCTAGTAAAAATATCTTATCAATGTCTATATCAAAGAAGACAGTTATCGATGAAGAACCCACCAGCAGGCTGGAGGTAGACTGGATCCATCTGCCACAGAACTTCGCCTTGAACATGGGGCTGAGCAAGGTGTCTCCGCCTCTCCATGTCAGGGCCTAAATGCAAAACACCAACCCAGGAAGCATGAGCGTGTACTGTTAAGATCATCAGGTCTATAAGAAGGGCTACAGTGCCATGTGAATTCATTACAATGTTGAAGAATATGTGATGTCATATTTTCTGATAAAACTGATGTTTTACTGGTCAGGTCATGTGCAGAAAGCTGATGGTTCTGCACCTCTGCCAGACCTTACAAACAAATGTAATAAATGTTTTTTTCTACTTTATCATGCATGATTATTTGGTTTGTTGAATACACATGTAATCTTCAGTGTTACACAGTACCAGTGTGGAGTGGTCCTTCTACAGGGATGTTAACATGGCCGACATCTGAGGGTCCCGTCGTCCTTCTGTGAGGGAAGGGTGCTGGTCCACAGGGATCCATGTGGATCACTGTCGCTTGGGGGTTGTAGGGCACACCTGAAAATCCCACAGCAGGTAAAGTGAAACCCAGCATGCCTCACAGTGAGGCTCAAATGCCTTGTAAGTGTTTCCCAATGAACAAGTGATTATAACAAGGGCTATGGTGCCATGTGATGTCATTAGAATGTGGGGAGAATGCTTAAGAATGTGATGTCATGTTAGAAATCTGTTTCTTTTTAAAAATGTTTATTTTTATTTGCTTTTTCCATGGTCACATGGACAATGTATATGTAACATGGTGGGATTTATGAAAATTGTGCTGAGTCAAAGAAATCAAAGAAATAACTCATGCTCCATTAATTATATTATCCTGTACACATGAAATAAAGAGCTTGACAGTCATCAGTAGAATAAATATACATGTTATTTTTCTGAACCTTAGAAACCTACTATATAAATGTGTATATTTAACTTTTAATTATTATGAATAAGCCTATGGAAATCCATACTCATAAGAATTAATATACTGTCTTACATAGAAGTATAAAAAGAAGAAAATGTCTTTTTCTCACCATGAGTGGTAAAACCTGGTGTGTCTTTGAAGTGGTTCTGTTCCTGCCTAGGCCTTGGCTGGTCAGTTCTCCTGGGGTAAAAACTCATTCTCCACCTGAAAAATAGAAAGAATAGAAAGAGAGAAAGATCTAGAAAAAATAGAAAGATTTGTTAGTTTTGTATTGATTAATCCACAGAGCAAAATGTCTTGCGACTTGTTCTGAGCTTTTCAGCATCAAAACTGAATCCAAACATTCCACCTTCCCAACCAAACATTCTAAAGTTGAGTAGCACGTCATATCACAATTTCCTGTTTTTCTAACCAAAACACCAAATCAGCCAGGCTGCTACAATAACCTGATGCAGCCTGGCTTGTACCCATAGCTACCCAAATATATATAAATATATATATGCATCAAAGGAATTAATGGAAACTATCTAGCGGCGGTAGGCTAACGACAGCTAGCGTCGCCACAGCGGGCGGAAATTATCATACAGTTAAGCCCGCCCACTAAGAGGAAAGATATGATTGGTCAATTTTACTGTCATTTGAAACTAGGTGCACGCACCACTTCGTCGTTTGGTGTAAGGATGGTACCATATTTCCGGTTGGTATGCGGAAGTGCAGATGTTTATGGCCGAGTCTATGAAATTCACAAGGTGCCTCTTGGAGTTTCCGAAGTTTACCGTCAACGATGTGCGTCGTATTGTCAGAGCATCAAGTACCACAGAGTACACTTGAAAAGGGTTTCAAGTTCTACGTTTCATCCTACCTCTGCAATTTTGAAGGTAAGTGGCTGACGCTAGTTAGCTAGCTAGCCTGAGGTGGCAGTCTAATGAAGTGATGTTGTTTTTAGTAACGAACCGACCTGTCCTAGTACTAGAAATGCCTTTTAAAAACATGTTTGTATTTCTGATGGAAGTATCAGGCAAAAGTAAGGCTAACGAGATAACAGTGAGGGCTCACTGCTACAGATCTATGAAGAAAACAGATACGCCACACCAGCTGAGAGTAGGACTGGTTAAAATGACACGAGTTCTGTTCAGTGTCACGTTCAAAGTTCTGTTGAACAAGTTCAAAAGTTAGTTCAACACAAGTTCAATCTTTTATCCTTGCTCTTACTTCACGTAAGCTGTGATAACCATAGGCATTGGTTTTCAAAGCTTACAATGGTAGCCAAATGCAGAGTAGCTGAGTGGGAATCATTAGCAGTCTATTTTGCCTATAGTAAACAAATGGGTTTGAAGTAAAACCTGCATTGTTCTGTTGTTGGTGGTGGAAACAACAAAATAATATAAATATAAGTAGGCCTGTTTCACTCCTATGTGTAAGCATTTCATCTGGAGTGAAAATGAAGTTTAAATCTAAAATATATTTAGTTTATAGTTGCTCAGTGAACTAGTAGATTGAACCATGCACAACACTGTAGAATAGAAAGACAGTATAGCCAAGTGTTTTAAGAGTGATGCAAAACAGCACAAACGTTACATGAGACAATAGACAAGTGACATTCACCACTAACAACATGATGGGACAGATATTGCGCCTATTGACATTGCTCAAGTCTTCTTTTCAAGATACTAAATTTTGCCTCTTGTGTATTTCAGATGACATTACGTGATTCAATGCCAGTTGTGCTCATTAACAGCAACTGCTCTTGTGTTGCTGGTTGCATTGCTTTTCCAGACTGCTCATTATTCTGAATCTGGCATGTCTGTCGATCCCTCCTGTCCTTTCATGCACACAGACAGAACAGAAGTGGCATAAACCACCAACAATGTTTGTCTTATTTCATTATTTAATGTTAGTTAATGTATCACAGTCACTTTACTAACACCATCTTTTAAATTAATAGGGGGTGATGCCTGGACCAGTGGATGCCATGGTTGTCCTAAAGCCAAAACCAGGTGCTACTACAGCCAGTGGAGTTAGGTATGTAGTACCAAATTTAATAGGCAGATTACAGTGTGTGGTAAAAAAATAAATGCTTTTGATCATCTGATAAGACCCTGTTCTCTTCAAAATTTAATTTAGCCTTTAATTTAGCTTCAGATGACATGTGATATGTGATTCACAATCAGTTGTGCTGGTGAACAGATTACAATGTGTAAAAATAAATGTTATTCACTCTTCTTTTATTTCAGAAGTACACTTTTCAAGGGCTACAGCGGTGAGCTCCCACACCCGGCCACCCTCAATCCTGGACCAGTCTACGCTGGAATGAAAGCAGATTCTCTTCCACTCATCTGCACAATGAACATCTCGCCTGACAAGCCACTTGTGGACTCCATCTTTGGGAAGGTACAAGTTGGCAGTGTACTGTCCTGTCAACAACCACCACCTCCATCTGACAGTGTTGTCATACATGAGGATGCACCCCCATTCCCGAGTCTGCCACTAGAATGTTACCATTTAAGCCCACCTGAATATTCATTTGTGCCAACACACCAAGAACAGCTACACCTAAGCTCTCTTTCTGTGACCTTGTCACAGTCACACCTTATTGAGGAGGCAACAAGATCCCAAAGTGCTACACCTGAGTGGTATTCACTTAGGAGAGAAAGAGTGACTGCCTCACATTTCAGAGAGGTGAGCCACGTTAGAGGTCCAGGTGCTGCAGAAAGGATAATCCGAGGGACACGACAAACAGCACACATGAAGAGGGGACTTGAAATGGAAACAGGGGCCTTAAAGGACTATGCAGTTCTAAAAAACTTGAACTTGACCAAGTGTGGGCTAGTGATTCATCCAGATGCATCTTGGCTGGGTGCATCACCTGATGGACTTGTATATGACCCACTTGAGCGTCCATCATTTGGGCTTGTTGAAATTAAGTGCCCAAATGCACAAAGCTATGTAGTCCTCTTCTCTTTATATACTCGTTCCCTTGGTGACATTATTTTGTCTCATGGTTTCTATTATCATTGCTATGCTGATGATACCCAGCTAATTCTTTCCTTCCCTCATTCTGACACCCAGGTCTCTAGGCGTATCTCGGCATGCTTGGCAGATATTGCTTCATGGATGACTACTCACCACTTGAAGCTCAACCCTAGCAAAACTGAGCTTTTGTACATTCCAGGAACCCCAAACACACACAACGACCTCACAGTTTCCTTTGAGAACATCTTGTTAACACCATCAGAAACTGCTCGAAGCCTGGGTGTAACGTTGGACAACGAGTTGTCCTTCTCAACACATGTTTCAAAGCTGACCAGATCCTGCAGATTTCTCCTCTGCAACATACGGAGAATACGACCCTTCCTTTCACAGGAAGCTACTCAAGTGCTTGTGCAGTCTCTAGTCATCTCTAAGCTGGACTACTGCAATTCCCTACTTGCAGGTCTTCCTCTACGGGTCATCAGACCTCTACAACTAATTCAGAATGCTGCAGCACGACTGGTCTTCAATCTACCCAAGTTCTCACATGTGTCTCCTATGCTACACTCTCTTCACTGGCTTCCAGTAGCGGCACGCATCAGATATAAAACCTTGATGCTTGCTTACAAAGCCAAAAATGGACTGGCCCCTCCCTACATGATGTCCATGGTCAAAAGCCAATCTGTACAGCGAACACTCAGAACCTCAAGCTTGGCTCGACTTGAAACTCCATGCTTAAAGTCTCATGGAAGACAAAGCTCCAGACTATTCTCCGTCCTGGCTCCAAGATGGTGGAACGATCTTCCATTAGCTGCTAGGACTGCAGAGTCTATTGCTATCTTCAAGCATAGACTGAAGACTCACCTGTTTGTTGAGTTCTTACCAGAGTACTAACTCAGCTGATACAACCTTTGCCGTGTTCTTAAATTGTATGTCTGTCTATGGTTATTTGTGCTTCTTGGCAAATGCCTAACTTGCAAAACACTAGGTAATGACACTGACTCCTGTAGTTTAGTAGTAGTCTGACTCAATGATGTCTTGAATTCTGGCCTATCTGTACTATTTCCTAGGATGTATTCTGTGATCAGAAGCAAAGCACTTTGTAAGTCGCTCTGGATAAGAGCGTCTGCTAAATGCAGTAAATGTAAATGTAGACTGCAAATTCCTCAAAGTAGCACAAGGCCTACACAAATTGAAGGAGAGCCATTGTTATTATTGGCAAATCCAGGGCCAGTTATTGATTACTGGTATGCAGTGGTGTGATTTAGTTATCTGTGCCCATGATGATATTTTTGTGCAGCGAGTTTACAGAGATAGCAGTTTATTAGAAGAGGTGAAAAGGAGGTGTGACATGTTTTTCTTTAACACTTACATGCCAAAATACCTCTCTATGCAATAGCAATAGAAAATCATAATGAAGACATGAACTCATGAACAATTAAAACTATTTCAATTTATTCTCTCAATTGTATTACTATTGTATTCATTTCATTTTTTACAAATACAGTAAAAGTTAAGAAATACATAATGTTGTATTGTGTTGTGTCAATTTTACATATAAAAGTGAAAGCATTTTATACAATTAATCATATTGCACTGTACCTTAACATTGCAGCCAATATTTACAGACTAGCATGACCTAAAGCAGGGGTCAGTAACCTTTTTGACTCGGAGCCACAAAAGCAAAATAATTGGAAATTTATTTCAGTGACGATGACATGTCACTCAAGCGAACCAAAACTAAATACCGGACATTTGTGAAATTCCACCCGAACATTTTTTTAAGTCTCAAAAATAATATACGTTAATTAAATACTCATTAATTCTATTCAAAAGCTGAGCTGCATGCGGCTCCAGAGCCGCGGGTTGCCGACCCCTGACCTTAAAGGGATCATTTTAAGGTTAAGGAAAAAAATTAATAAATAAATCGCCGTAATTCACATTACATCATCTGTCTAATTCTAGATTGAGATTAGCCATTGTTTGCCCAGGCTTTTACTAAGGGGCCATTTTGATAATTCACCAAAAGACAGGCAACAGTAAAAATTTGGTTTATGCTCCCTGTGATTGAAAGGGGGATCACTGTGCTGAATATTTTATGTTCTTTGACTCAGCGAATCACTCTGAGTAGAGATCAGTAGAGATCAAAACCTTGTTAGGAATCTCCATGTACATGGCATGACTTGGCATCAAAATGTATTGGGCTGCCATTCCACATTTGTGATTAGCGAAGTCCTGTTGTACACTGAAGTGCACATGTTGTAAAATTAAAATAAAATTTGTTAAAAATAAAACGGTCTTTGCAATATGTTTGTTTCGACCCCAACACTTGATTTATATGAAAAAAATCATAATGAAAATATATATTTTTTCCTGGGCTCTATCCAAAGGGGCAACAACGTCTTGTGCATATTTAGTTCAAATGTTCACATATGTGTTCAAATGTTCTGTTACGATATAACCGTTATCGTAAATTCTTTGCCCATTGTAATCGTGTAGTGAAAAACAGCCAAAACAGTGAAATCATATTCTCTAGGGTGCTTGAACATGACAGTCTGATGAATGAATATGATTTGGTGTATGACAGGAGAACGCTAATAACTGGAAGGCTTATTAACGTTACAGTACCAATACCACAATACCAATTTTCATGAATATTATGCATAGCACATCACCAGCTTGCCACACTAAACCACAAAACTTTCAAACAAACCAGTTTATTAATCGTGAAAAGTGTTTATGCAGCACTAGATTGCGCACAAGTCTGATGGTTCTCCTTTTCATCTGTAACATCTGTATGCAGAGCATATGCATATATAAAATACATGTGAAGAAACAATTGGTTGGTGCTCATGTAAAATTACTGGGTGGTGCTCGTCGCTAAGATCTCTGCAGGAGCGTGTGTACGTTTTTATGTGTACTGTACTGTATGACCACTGGGGGGCGCTCGTCGCTAAGATCTCTGCAGGAGTGTGTGTACGTTTTGATGTGCACTGAACTGTAATGACCACTGGGGGGCGCTGGTGGGTACGAGCGCCGCTCAGCACGTACACCACGTCACGCACGCGCTGTGTGTTTATTATGAGTCTGGATACCTGCCCTTATTAGGGTATTATATGAAATTATTATCTCCAGCCAGAGAATTTAACATTAAATTCTGAAATGTTCAAGTGCCTATAATAGCTGAAATTAATTTAAACATTTTTTTTTATTAATTAGTGGTTAGTTAGTTGATCACGACGTGGTCAGATTGAACGTTGTATATTTCACCTCCCCATTTCAGAAATACATAAATTACAAACTATCATATAATATTTAAAATAAATAATCTCTGTGTTGTTTGTGGTTAGTGTCTTTCTCGTGGGCTGAGGCGTGTGTGGTGTGTAAACTGGGGTAATTGCGCTGCTGTTGCCCCCTCACATCAGGGTGGTGTAAGATGGCGCCTGCCCAGCTCTACTGTGTGTGCCGGCAGCCCTACGATCTTCACCGCTTCATGATTGAATGTGATATCTGTAAGGACTGGTTCCACGGCAGGTAAGCGCCTTATACTCTTAACCACGACACGGCTCGGTGTGGAGTAGCGGTGGCGGCGGGGTTGGAATATATTGGGATATATCGGTAAACCCCGCCGCGTCCGGGCCCTTTAAACCCTGTAATCAGAGCCGCTGAGCGGCGGCCGGTCTCACCGTGCCTCACCCGGACATTTAACAGAAGTATATCCGCTATATGTGCTCTAACATGGAGACATGTCTCTCCTTCACTACTGCTGTTTCCTGGAGTTATGTTCAGTAATGCTGCTGTGGTCGCAGCTCTGAGATCTTAGCTAGGAAGTTACCTCAGAAACACTCACTTTACTGGGGTCTATAGCGGGCTAACCAGTACCAGAACCGGGAGACATACGAGACCAGAACCGGGAGACATACGAGACCAGAACCGGGAGACATACGAGACCAGACCCGGGAGACATACGAGACCAGAACCGGGAGACATACGAGACCAGAACCGGGAGACATACGAGACCAGAACCGGGAGACATACGAGACCAGACCCGGGAGACATACGAGACCAGACCCGGGAGACATACGAGACCAGACCCGGAGACATGAGGCCGGTCTCGGTTCCTCCAGGTCTGTCACGGAGCGGGCCGCGTTAGTGGAGCTCGCTGGTGTCTCCACGGTGTCTCCTGGTTTATTCATCTACACACGGCGATGTTTCCACCGCGTTTCTGAAGCGTCTTTCGGGAGTGAAGCAGCTGGCTGGGGATACGGAGCCGGTACCGCTTCTCTCCTGCCGCGCTTCAACACGGCACCTTCCCATTTAGTCATATGCTTTAGTTGCGACTGTAATTAAACTCATAAACGAATCTAAATCGATAGGGAGCGAACCGGTAAGAAAAGAAATGACTGTTACTTTTGATCTTTTTGTGGCTGCTTGTGTATGTAGTGGGGGGGGGGGGGTCATGCGCGTTCACGCCGTGTCTAACCGGCTGTGCTGCATACTGTATACTGCATACTGTATACTGTTTTATCTTAAACTCGAGATGTTCTGGGAACTAAAACAAAATGGCTCTTTCTTCATTGTGTGTTCTGTAATTAGCGGATTTAACAATTTAATAATATGGTCATGTGTGAAAACTGCAAGTAGCTGGAAACAGTTTAAAATGGGACGCCTCCTCGTGAATACATTAGCAAGCTATTCTGCATTCAGTGAAGGTGAGTTGAACTGTCTAGACCACAATAAAGTTACGAGTGGTGTGTAGCACACCACTTCAGCCTTGTATAAGTCCTGGAGTTGCTGACCGCTCACTCACAGGGTAGAGCCAGTAGCCACAGAGGAGATTCAGCAGGAAGAGTGGCTCGTCGTACCCTTTTCATCACATTGAACCCCTGGATTTTCATGAAATCCCCACCAGAGCTGTACAAAATCAGGGGAGATGAATGAGATCTCTCACGGGGAGTCTGTCTCCCTCCCCCACCACGGTCCTGTCTGCCTCAGTGTAAGATTACACTCTTGCCCAGCTGTGGTTTCAGATGCAGTGATGGACAATGAAGGACATCAGTAGCTTTGGTGACTCTTTACAGTGTAAAGGGTGTAAAGTTTACACCCTGCGTGTATGTCATGAATCATATAGTCACCACGGTGTTTTCAGCAGTTTGGGGTTTTGGACTGATAAATAAAAACGCAAAAAATGTACAGTTGTGATGTGTACAACATGCTAGATCACTCCTTCCCGTTCAGCATCACCACACCTGTAAGCAAAGCTTTCACACTCATTTGTGCCAGCAGTAATGAGTGACCAAGCCTTGAGCACTCTGAGTACTTGTCCCAATGTACTTGTGCCTAACAAATGTTTGTACAGCAACTGTCCTAATAGGAGGAATTAGCGCTACAGTGAGCTCGGAGCAGAGGCTGGCTTTACTCATGAGTCTTCTGCGGGAGTGCAGTAGCGATTATCTTTTACCTTTTTGAAGGTATTAGTGGTTTTTCTTCAAGGATTTAAACAGTGTGCCATTTCAGTCACAAAAGCAGCTCTTATATATAAACATAAATTGTGTTTCTGCATATTTTTGTGAGTCGAATCCTACAGTGTTGTTAGTTGGTGTGATGGACATATTTTCATGGCTTTAGTGATTCTAGTATTAGGCCTACTCCAGTCTGCCTCAGTCAGACCCTGAATGTCTTATTAGTGTCTTTGTCCAGCTGGTACCAGAAGGGTGAGTCTGCAAAATATCAATTACCAGAAAAACAAGAAAGTGAAACCAGAGTGCTGTAGATTGGCATGTGTTTCATGACTACAAAAGATTGCACAACTGATGAAACGCAGATAATACTCTACTTTGTCTTAATTGTACTAGACGTGATAACAGTTCAGAAAGTGGAACAGGTAATCCTCAACAGCGGTGGAGCAAGTACAACCGGCTGCGTCAGAACTCGGTGTTTATCTGCTGCAGAATTATGCAAGACTGGCTACAGTTCTTTGTCCATCTCAGTTCCTTTTAATCCTTCTGGATCTTTCTCATGATCTTTTCTCCAAATCTGTTTATACATATTTGATTAAATTGCAGTATTTCTTGGTGATGCTTTAATATTTATTTAGTATTATTGCAATATGAATCCTGAAGGAATGTTTGTACTGGTAGGTGTCTGCTCCTCTTCATTTATACATTATTTATTTTAAAATAAAAATTAATCCGGTATAATAAATGACCCAATAATGTACTTTTTCATTATTACATCAGTGACTTGGGCCTGTTCATCTTTCACTAATGTTTCTTCCTTAGTTTTCCATAAGGCCCAGTTTCTGTCTTTTTGCATAATAGATTAATCTCTCCATTAATCACATTCATCTTTGCATTCTTATTGTTGCAGGTTTGAAGCATTTCAATCATATTGTGTTTGTTATTATTGATTTTGTCTAGACTAGTGTTGTTTGCTTTTGGACACGCTTAGGAACTTCTAGTTTTCAGGGTGAGCAGGTCTTTTGTGGAATTTACACTGGGGCGCCATTGTGTTCATTTCTTTGTGAGCAGATTTATGGCACAACATGTAAGGACTCAGAATGTTTTAGCATCTGTTGTCTCTGTGGTGGTGTAGAGCAGGAACAAAATGTCACAGGCCACAGAAGTTCTGAAGTGCAAATATACTTCAGACATTACAGCCTTTACCCCTGAAATGTCAGTTATCACCAGTGTTGATGAGAAGCATGCTGTAATATTAGTTATTAAACATAATACAAACATACTATATTTGGAGCAACGAATGATAAATAATAACTGTAGACTCCAAATGATGCGTTTGAGCCCAAGGCCAGTGAAGGTCTTACAGCAACCTCCTCTTCAGCTCACGCACATGGACTTGTGACGGTGTTGAGAACATGATCACTCAGTCCTTCCTCTGAGTTTTCCTCTCCAGGGCCGCTGGGCCAGGATGTGGAGTAGGAGTGCAAGTGACTCATTCTCCACCCGGCCCACTCCTCCATCCACGGATGCTACGTCCTTTCATAAGTGCCGAGCCGCGGTGGGAGCTCGTGGGTCAGAGGGTGGGGCTGTGGGGGGGTGTGAGTACCGTCCTGGTCAATGTTGCTCAGCTCGTGCGGTTCCGCTGCTCACACACTGGCCTGGTGCTGCTGCATGGACCGTGTAGTGAGTTTGGGCACGGCCTTCACCTTAATGGCAGGATGTACATCATGGGGCAACAATATTCTGGATGTCATTTTACCCAATAAAGTCTGCTCTGCGTTATGACTCACCTGTTTACTGTAGACCTGTTGCAGCTTCATTTTTGTGATACCAAAAATACTGCATGAGTGACAGTGGGTGTGTGTGTGTGTGTGTGTGTGTGTGTGTGTGTGGGGTGTTAAGGGATCAAAGCTGAGAAGGCAGCTATCTACCTAAATCCATCTTCAAAGCCTAATGCTGTCACCATTGAAGTGTTGTCCCCTGCTGCTTTAGCACCCCTAAAACACCAAACACTGCAGCTCATCGTCAGGCCTCTTCCATTCAACAACACAGAAATGGATGAAGCTTTTGACACTCGTGTTTCCACGGTAGTAACTTGTCCCATTAGTTTGTTTTATTTATTTAGTTTTCATTTATTTATCTATTTGTTTTGGTTGGGTGTAGTTTCAGATCTTCCTGAAGTATAATGGTACACTAGAGAGGTCGTTGTAATCTTCATCTTCACTATAGATAATCTGCTGAATGTCTGGCATGTTGGGGTCCATGTCTTTGTAATCCAGACTTTAAGGCCCGAGTTCCTTCTTATGGACTAAGCCTGGTCTTTAGCCTTCTGAGTCCTGATTTAGGACTTTGTCCTGGTCCAAGATGTTGAGAGTGTGTGGGAGTGCGGTGTGTGGGAGTGCGGTGTGTGGGTGTGCGGGAGTGCGGTGTGTGGACGTCATGCAGTAGCAGAGCCACTAGCTGAGCCTGCAAAGTAACCTCAGCTCTGACCTCCAGCATGTTGGTGAATAAGAATAATTTTATTAGCATGGGAGGCCACAAGCTACTGTAAACCTGTCTGTGTGTAAACCTGATCGAACACACAGCCACCTGATCTCACACAAGGCCTGGTGCAGCTCTGGCATGAACCTCAACTGTGTGTGTGTGTGTGTGTCGGGTGGGTGGGTGGAGGAGGTGTTGGTTGAATGTGTGTCTTTCATAGTGCGTGCGAGAGGAGAGATTGTTGAAGGTTGTGGTTTGGTATGTGGTTGTAGTGGGTTGGGCGACGGACTGTTGCTCAACTGTGGCACAATAATAAGCGTCATTATCAGGAGATGCATGGTGGTGGTTGGGTGGTGTGGTGATGGCTCTCAGCTTAGGAGTGAATCGTTGGAATTCATCTGGTAATTATCATCAAGGTAAGGAGTGATGGTTCACAGTAAACGTCAGTATGAATCAGTTTTGGCCTATATTAACAGAGCTTTTCATTCTCTGAGCTATTGATGAACTATCCACAATATCGCCACCTCTAGTGTGATTCCCAAATGTGTGTGTGTGTGTGTGTGTGTGTGTGTTACAGTTGTGTTCAAGTGGAGGAGCACCATGCAGCAGATATTGACCTCTACCACTGCCCCAACTGTCAGCCTATCCATGGACCCTCACTCAGTAAGTGTGTGTGGGGCTTGTATATGTAGTGAAGGTGGGTGTGTGTGTGTGTGTATCTGTGGGTGGGTGTAGGTAGAGGAGGTTATGAATCTGAAAATCTCGTCTTTTTGCCCCCCACGCCCCCTCTTCCTTTTCTCCGTCTCAGTGAAGACGCGTAATAACTGGCATAGGCATGATTACACGGAGGCGAGCGGCAGCTCTGGGCCGGTGCAGGCAGGCACCGCTGTCTTCATCCAGCAGCTCCAGGAGAGGAGCTTCCCCAGGTATGTGCTCCTGGACGGACAGCGCCAGACACCGGCACCCACCCTGCCTCCTGTGGACGCCATGTTGGTGTATAATCCTCGTAATCCCGTCCTTTCCTTCTTTTTAAAGTGTTTTTCTGTTATTATTTGTTTTAACCTGCCCATCATGAAAATAAAACCCATTTAATACTTATGTAATTACTGGGTGAGGAATAATGAGTGAAACATTAGGTGTAGGTGTTTAAAGGTAAAGCGGAGGGTCGAGTGTGTCATTGTGTCTGACCTCTGAACGCTGCGGTGCGGGTGAAGGGGTGATCTGGGTGGACGGGTGTGTTTGTGACCTGGCTCTGTCTCTGTGCTGCTTCAGTGCCGACGAGGTCATCGTGCCCATGCAGGGTAGTCAGGTAACCCAGCAGTTCCTGGAAGCGGATGGGTTCCATTACCCCATCATGGTGCCTGATCTGGAGGGACTGGGACTCAAACTACCCCCGCCGTCTTTCTCCGTCAGGGACGTGGAGCAGTACGTAGGTGAGAACCCTCTCTCTCTCTCTCTCTGTCTCTCTCTGTCTCTGTCTCTCTCTGTCTCTCTCTCTCTCTCTCTCTCTCTCTCTCTCTCTCTCTCTCTCTCTCTGTCTCTCTCTCTCTCTGTCTCTCTCTCTCTCTCTCTCTCTCTCTCTCTCTCTCTCTCTCTCTCTCTCTCTCTCTCTCTCTCTCTCTCCTCCACCCTTGTTCAGAAAGGGAGAACAACCCTTCAGTGTCTTGGCCTGCGTGTACAGGAAACGGGTGCACAGGTGGATTGGACATCGTATGGAAATACAGACTGGTTATTCTGTATTCTGCTGGCAGCTTACAGGATACCTGTTTAACTTACTTCGCACAATTAACATCTGACATCTTTTTAGACCAATGTGATTAACAACTGCAAACAACTTTTAACCAAATGTTAACAAAACAAAAGCATTCTCGGAATAAATATTGCAGTGAAACAACACTACCTGATTCAGAACCATGACCTGTTAATACTCCATTATTTATCCATACAGGTCTTAAGCAATACAGGTTCTTTTGTGCAAGGTGGTATAAGACTAAGAATAAGAGCACCAACGACAGACCTCACAGAAACAGAGATCACTTTCCCCACTGCATTCAGTCACCACATTCAGACAAGCTTGTATATCGGTATAACGTTGTTAATCTGAATCAAAAAACAAAATAATGAGGTAAATAAAGTGGTTTTGTTGAGAAGGTCAGCCATGCAGTATAAGTGTGTATGGAGTGTGCTGTGTGTTAGAAGGGAGGCCGTAGTGAGCTAGCTGCAGCCCTGCAGGGCATCGGGTGTCTGGCTGTGGCGAGTGAATGGGTCTGCTGTGGGCCTCCTGCAGCTGTGTGGCCTCCCGTCCCCTTTAGAGCTCCATTACACCTCCTCTCCTGTTCCAGAGACCACGCTCCACGCACAGCAGGGCCCATCTATTAGAGCTTACATTACACACTCACCACGCAGGCACTGATGAGCTGTAAGCCATGGGCTCGTTTTAATGCTAAAGGTGTGTGTGTGTGTGTGTGTGTGTGTGTGTGTGTGTGTGTGTGTGTGTGTGTGTGTGTGTGTGTGTGTGTGTGTGTGTGTGTGTGTGTGTGTGTGTGTGTGTGTGTGTGTGTGTGTGTGTGTGTGTGTGTGTGTCCACTCCACAGAGATCATATTACACACTGATGGTTGAGTAAAAACAATAGGCCAGGCACTCCCCCTCCCGTCTGTGAATGTCAAGAAAAGAACCAGACAGCTGTGAACTATGCCCCCTACGCCTGCTCCACCCCCTCATTTATACACTCACACACTCAGCATTATTCATGTGTGGGTTTGTGGGGTTTTTGAAGCTTTATATCAGCAATGCAAATGCACTTGTCTGTTGTTTTGGCCCTTGTTGTTTTTTTTTTTTTTTTTTTTGATAAGAAGGCTGAAATCTCTCAGAATTAGAAAATATTAGTCGGATGATAGGCAGGTGTGTGAATCTGGATCTACACTTTTCTTTTGTGTGTGTCTGGCCTCCAGCTGTTCTCTGCCATTAGACTCTGGAAGGCTGTGGGTGTGTGTGGGGGGGTGATGATCTCTGGCAGGCTGTGGGTGTGTGTGGGGGGGGGGGGGGGGGTGATGATCTCTTGCTAACAGCTGTCCTGCTCTGTTTACGCTTCTCTCTGCTAGTCTGCGGTTAACCACTGGCATGACTCTTGCAGGCAGTACAGTGTGAAAACATGGCCTCCTTTTGAAGACCTTCGGAAGTAGGGGGGTTATGTATATAGGTTAATATGTCAATGCAACTTCTCTGTAGGTTCGCACTGAAATACCAGAGTTAGGATCTAACAGACCTCCTCTTCCTCTTCATCCTCACCCAGGCGGAGACAAAGTCATCGATGTGATCGATGTTGCCAGACAAGCAGACAGCAAGATGAAACTGGCCGAGTTTGTGAAGTATTACTACCAGCCCACACGGCCCAAAGTGCTCAACCTCATCAGCCTGGAGTTCTCCGATACAAAGTACGTCACTCTGCTTCTCAAGTCTCCTCAGACAAACAAAACCTCGGCGCTCATTAGAACGTACAGCTCTATCAACAATGGAGGTAGCGCCTTTATTTTAGATGATGAACTAAAGGGGGTCACTTTAATGCTCAACCAAGATCTGTTTCATGAATCGTACAGGTATACTCTGCCTTGAATTAAAATAGGCCATACATATATACTTTAGTTAACTTAATTATGTTTACGTTTAGTATTTTTGATATCCGTATGTTCGATGCCACACAATAGTATTTCAAGAAGCACCTACACTAGCAGTGCTTGTGCAGTCTTCATGAATTTTACGTTTGATTAGCATTTCTAACTTTTTCTCCACCCTTTGCGGTGCAGGATGGCCGAGCTGGTGGAGGTTCCAGAGATCGCTCGCCAGCTGTCCTGGGTGGAGAACTACTGGCCTGATGACTCCTTCTTCCCCAAACCATTTGTACAGAAGTACTGTCTGATGGGCGTGAAGGACAGCTACACAGACTTCCACATCGACTTTGGTGGAACCTCCGTTTGGTACCATGTGCTTTGGGTGAGAACATGCTCCCATGGTGACAATCACTATGGAAACAAATGCTGACGTTTAAAATAGTTTTGGGTTGTGGTGACCATTGGTCAGGGAAGAAATGAGAAGAAACTAATTTTAGTACTTGGTTTTGCTGAAGCGTATTTGTAAATAAGTAGTTCAGTTTAAACCTCACTGTATAGTTGTTGGCCTACTTTAAAAGTAGTTTTAATTTTTACAAGTTAATTATTTTATTGTGATTGTACAGGGAGAGAAGATTTTCTACCTGATTAAGCCAACTTTGGCTAACCTTGCACTGTATGAGTCTTGGAGTTCATCAATCAACCAGAGTGAAGTCTTCTTTGGTGAGAAGGTGGACATGTGCTACAAGTGTGTGGTGAAGCAGGGAACCACCATACTGCTCCCTACAGGTGAGAGTCTGCTACTACACCCCTGGCACCTCGCTTGCTTCCACACCACTCAAAACGGCATCAACCTTTTGGGCACTGGAAGTTCTGATGATGTACCCATGGTCTCCACGCCAGGGTTAACATGATATGCTGCTGTTTCTTTTTTCTACACGTGGTTCGCGGGCCGTTCCTGCGCAGAGCACGTCTCGCTTTTATTGGGCCGGCCAGCCCTGCAGACATCCTGAACAGAAAAAAGAGAAGCTTCAAGTAGCCATACGTGTCTTTGTGCAGACTATCACAAAAATCATCAAATACTATTGTAAATGTAAAACAGACTCGGCCAGATTATCCTGAATTATAACTGAATCCTGAATTATTCATCTTAATTTAATCATGATTTGTCAGATGAATGTTACATAGGTTATAATTGGCAACCAATTTTACTGGCTAATTTAAGTCAGCCAGTAAAAGCACAGCTGACTGACAATGACGACACCATCACTGTTTGGCTACAAAGTGTCAGACAGCTAGAACCAACCTAGAACAACACGGCACAAAGTGTCAGACAGCTAGAACCAACCTAGAACAACACGGCACAAAGTGTCAGACAGCTAGAACAACACGGCACAAAGTGTCAGACAGCTAGAACAACACGGCACAAAGTGTCAGACAGCTAGAACCAACCTAGAACAACACGGCACAAAGTGTCAGACAGCTAGAACCAACCTAGAACAACACGGCACAAAGTGTCAGACAGCTAGAACAACACGGCACAAAGTGTCAGACAGCTAGAACCAACCTAGAACAACACGGCACAAAGTGTCAGACAGCTAGAACCAACCTAGAACAACACGGCACAAAGTGTCAGACAGCTAGAACAACACGGCACAAAGTGTCAGACAGCTAGAACAACACGGCACAAAGTGTCAGACAGCTAGAACAACACGGCACAAAGTGTCAGACAGCTAGAACCAACCTAGAACAACACGGCACAAAGCCCCAGCACAGATGGAATCACTGTGTGCACCCTTCAAAAACACTTCAGTGTCCGCTGCTTTGCACCTACCAACAGTGAAACTCGACTGAAAGATCAGTCCTCACATAGAGAGGTTAACATCACGCTGGAAGGATCCTGGAACCTCTTTGATACATTGCCAGGAATCATGAGCTAAACTGTCAAACGTATGTCATGAAAGGGCAGCTATGGACATCACGCCACACATAGTTCCTTGAAAAAAACCACCCGCCCGTCATACGTAGGCTGCACGGTTCGCAACGGATCTTGACGTTTTGAAATTGGAACCCCAAAACGTGCGTGTAGTGGGCTGTGACCAGAACTTCCTCCTGAATGTTTCCACAGTAGAGGAGAATCCATAGTCCAGCTCCGCTCCCTGTCGCCCGCTGAAGCCCTGGTTCACCTCGCCTCGGAGAAAACAGCCCAAGTGCTCGCATGGTACAATGTCCTGCCATAGGACATAGAGGGGAAAGAGTTTCCCAGACTGCCTGCCAGGAAAATCACGCCTCTGCGCTTTTTACACTAATGAAACTGTGACGGCAGGAAGTTGTTGCTGGGAAACATTGTAAACACAAGCACAACACTGTAGCACAGAGAAGAACGCCATTACAAAATCTACAACACTGTAGCACAACACTGTAGCACAAAGAAGAACGCCATTACAAAATCTACAACACTGTAGCACAACACTGTAGCACAGAGAAGAACGCCATTACAAAATCTCAAGTGTTTCCACTCTGCTAGTTTATATAGCAGACCTACAATACCCAGTACTGTTAATGAACTGTCTTGGAGGGCAGAGATGGATCACTCATTCATGCCGTGTGTGTGTGGAGGTGTGTGTGTGTGGAGGTGTGTATGTGTGTGGAGGTGTGTATGTGTGTGGAGGTGTGTATGTGTGTGGAGGTGTGTATGTGTGTGGAGGTGTGTGTGTGTGGAGGTGTGTGTGTGTGTGGAGGTGTGTGTGTGTGTGGAGGTGTGTATGTGTGTGTCTGTGTATGTGTGTGTGTGTGTGTGTGTGTGTCTGTGTGTGGAGGTGTGTGTGTGTGTGTGTGGAGGTGTGTATGTGTGTGTCTGTGTGTGTGTGTGTCTGTGTGTGGAGGTGTGTGTGTATGTGTGTGGAGCTGTGTCCCTTCCCTGGTGTCTATCAGAAGTAGTAGCATCACCTCTGACAGAGCAGAGGTCTATGTTTAGCACCCTGTCTGCCAGCCTAATACACGTTTCAGCGAGACTGGGAGGTCGACGTCATGGTCCCACACTGCTGTTCTCTTTGTGACTCTGCTGCCCTCTGCAGGTTGGATCCATGCAGTGCTCACCTCTCAGGATTGCATGGCATTCGGAGGGAATTTCTTGCACAACCTAAACATAGGCATGCAGCTCAGGTAATGTTTCAAATTAAAATTTATTTGCTTTTAATTTGATTTGAGAATAATATTGACTTTTTGGGCCACTAGTTGTTGGACATGCTGGGCTCGGTCCGGCTGGTTGTACAGTGTGTGAACTCCTCTTTGCGGTCAGGTGTTACGAGATGGAGAGAAGGTTGAAGACTCCAGATCTCTTTAAGTTTCCGTACTTTGAGGCCATTTCTTGGTATGTGGCCAAAAACCTTCTGGAGACGCTCAAAGGTGAGAGGCAGGAACATGGTTGAAGGCTGTGGGTGTCCCGTCGGCAGACGAGACCATTCTAACTTCTGCTTCGATCTTGGCAGACTTGCGAGAAGACAAGTGCCAGCCACAGGCGTATCTGGTGGACGGAGTGAAAGCCTTAATCTCTGCACTGAAGACATGGCTGAGGAGGGAGGTGAGAATGAGACACACTCCGTCCTTAAGGACCCAGCAGAAGGTTCTGGAGCTTATAAGACAAGGCTCTTAGCCTGTAGCAGAATAAGATGACAGGCTAACCTCACTCGCATGCCAGGGGTTTGCAGTCTGGCTCTTCTGTACTACCAACTAACCTGATGAGTTGAACTAGGTGTTCTAGAGCACAAACACTGGAGATTGTAGAATCTGTAGCGTTGTACTCGCTGTCTGTCTCCCTCTGACTTCTTCTACCCCTTATTTCTCCTCTTTTTCCTCCTTCACCTCCACCAAGTTAACCGAACCGACGAGTGAGGTTCCAGATAACATCAGACCCAGCCTTCTCATTAAAGAGCTGGCCAAGGAGATCCGCTTCTTGGAGGTAGGACAGAATCACCCTGAACACAGCAGCCGGTGGACGGGGGTGTGGGGTCAGACCGGCCGGTGGACGGGGGTGTGGGGTCAGACCGGCCGGTGGACGGGGGTGTGGGGTCAGACCGGCTGGAGAGTAGAAGGATGAGGGTGGCTGTGTGAAAGTCATAATGATGCAATGAATTCATGTTTTATATACATAATAAAAATGAGAGCTTTACTGGTCTTTTAACATTTTGAAACTCTTCATGCTGACTAAATAACACACAGTCAGTATAGACATGGTTTGCTTCAGTATCTTGATAAGTCCTGAAAAGAAATTATAAAGGGGCACCTTGTTTAAAAAATGAAAAACAAAATAAAATGTCCTCTGTCCAGCAGTTACTGGTGAGATGACGTGAGTGTCTCGTCCACAGGAGGGTCCAAGCAGGCCAGTGAAACCTCAGGGAAGCACAGAGTTTGCACCCACGCGCTCCTCCCTGGAGAGGCGGCGGCAGGCACGACGGGTGGCTCGACGGCTCCATCACCACCACCACCACCACCACCATCATCACCACCGTCAGCATCGTCATCATCAGCAGCAAAGCCCCAAATTGCCCTCGAACCTGGACATCCTTGAGCTCCACACCCGTGAGGTTCTCAGGAGGCTGGAGGTTGGCTCTCTGGAGGAGGTGAGCTGCAGTATATGGTCTCAATAGCAGATTCGGTGCCATGTATTTATATTGTAATAGTGTGCACAGCCATTCTGTGTGTTGATTTGAGATGTGTTTTATGGAACACTACAAACTAGATTTGCCATGATCCAGAGACAGTTTTACATCATGCAGTGGGCATCTTGCAACGCTTTTGCATCACCACATGGCGGATTCTCATGGATCTCCGACATCTTGTAGAGTTTAGCTCTGATGCAACACATTTCATCTTTAGACATGTTGAATATTGTAGGTCTTGTCTGCTCATCTCTGATTTAAATTTGTCTTTGCATAGTAAGAAATACGCTGCAACAGTTGTAGTTGTCTAACATTTGTTTTGTTTTTTTGTTTGTTTTTTCAGCAGGACTCTGACTTCAGCGCCAAAGTAAATGGAAAATTTAAGAAAATCTTTGCACCGTCTGCAGTAACTGAAAAGAAGGGGAGTCCTGACAACGCCCTGCGGCTGGTGCTGTGTAACGGGCGCATCATGAGGTAAGGTCCCGCACACCTGCGTTTACCCCCAACACTGGCGCGCATGACGAACCAGTCAGAGTGTTGGCCACTATCAGGCCGTCCTCAGCCCTTCCTGGAACTTCCTCTAGGGCATGTCCTCTAGGGCATGTCCTCTAGGGCATGTCTCTGTCTACGCTCCTGATCCTGCTTGTGAAGGGCTTGGGAGTTACTTGCCAAATTATATCGGGTGAAGAAGACCAAAGGAAATCCAGAAACACACAGTGGCTTTATCCAAGCTGGGGACTGAAACTGCTACATTAGGAGCTAGCTAAAGTTTGTGTTAACAAGCAAACATCAAATTCGCCTTCATTTATGTATTTATGCAGTTTGAAAACCTGTCTGATCACAATTCAGGCACAAGTCTGCGCATATGCTGTTAAAGGGCCAGGCAAGTCAAGGGCAGTGAATCGTCAGGCATGGCATCTGCCTTTATACTTTTAAAGCATCAGATGTTCGGCCCATAGTACCATGTGTACGTTCTGTGAGTTGCATCTGTGTATTCCAGTTTGGATCTGAAACTGCGTCCCCTTAGTCTGAACAAGGCATGATTGCTCAGAAACAGGCAGCCTGTATTTATTGAATATCCTCTGAAAGCACCAGCTTATACAGCACATCCACATAATGTCAGCATTCATCACGCCTGCACCTTTTCATTTGCAGAAGTGAATAGCAGCACACACTAGCAATACTACATTAAATTCTGTGTATTGATGGAACAATTGATACAGTGTTGTTGGGCATGTTTGTTATTCTTGTTTGGGACTTACACACAGTCCAAGTCCCAAAAGTGATTTGTGTGTTCGTGTGTGTGTGTGTTCATTTTGTCAGAGAGAGACGACGTCTTGCCAGTGCACTGCTGAAACGTGAGCGAGACAAGACGTTACCATACCAACAGGTCAAGATTGAAAAGACCTCACCATGTCAACAACAGAAAGTAAAAATTGAGAGCATGGAGGCAAGCTTAGCGATGCAGTGCACTATGGGACAGAAGAAATCAACCAATCACGGTGAGCCACTTTGGCCCATTCTTAATACCCTGTTTAAAGTCTGGCCAAATACCAAATAGCTTCCTATTCCCTACAGAAGTATACCAAATTAAGTGTAAAATAATGAGGTCTAGATTCTAGCCAGTTGACGAGGGAGCTATCTCTATTTCAGCCAGAGATTTTAATGTTCTTACAGCTCCTGATATTCTAAGCCTACTGAAGCAGTTTGTTATGGGGGATAGAACACTGTTGTGGTAATGTTGCAGACAACAGAGTAACACTATTAAAAACAAACTGATTTCATCATGTACCTTTTTATTTCATCAAGCTTTGTATCTTTCCTTTCTTGCATGCAAATAGAACTCAGGACAGAACAGACGGACTCTGATCTGGAGTCGGGGAGTGAAGACGCTCCCAGCGCAGAGGTACCGTGAGGCTGACTGTTCTGGGCCCAAGCGCTACTTTAGTTTTGATTTAGGAGTGGATAAATGGATTTGTTAAAAACATTTCACTGTCTTCATTCTCTTTGCAGATTTCTTCTTCAGACTCGGGGAGCTCTGAGGATGAGGTGCAGCGTATGAAGGAGAGAACGAAGGGCTCAGGAAGTCGTGTGGCCGCTCACACAGGGCAGCTGCACGGCCACAATCACAAACCACTTAAACGGTACCAGACTGCTGTTTAGTACACACACCCCTGCACGCTAGACTGCCGTGAAATTGGCAAGAGAAACCACTTCACTTCTCTCAGGGTTTTAGAACCTCTTCAAATACTGCACTGCAAAAATATGGACAAGGAACAAATGATACGCTTAAAGTAAAGATTTTGTATCTCTTGTGTTTGTAAAAGTTTGATTAAATGTGTTTGCTTTAGAACATTCGGGCAAAGAACTAGGGAGCCAAACGATCCGTAAGGAATGTACATTGTAGAAACAATCCCAACACGCCACCACAGCAGTCGTATTTGTTGAAGGACGCTGGGTTGGCGGGTTGGGGGCTTTAGCTGCTCCTCTAAAAGGCTGCCGTACCTCTAGGGAGTGTCCTACCTCACCCAGCGTGGAGGAGACCCTGCAGGGCGTGCTGTCTTTCAGCGGACTCGTGTGCCAGAAGACCCCAGACGAGGACACTGTGTCTCAGGAGACCTGGTGGTCCACTCAAGCCTCCCACATGGGAAGCCCAGGAGAGGAGCACCTGTACGGCCCCCTGCTCCATCCCACCAAGAGACAGACCCATAACCCCAGTCCCATCAGTAACCAGGCCACTAAAGGTACGAGGCTGAACCTCGTGTGTGAGCCATTTCTCAATATACTTATAAAAGTGAACCCATTCCAGCGAACATGACTGTAAATATAAACATTTTACATTTACAAATGTGAAATTAAGGTTTTTTTGTCTATACATTTAGGAACAATGGACAGATTTCTTTATTACCATTTTTTGTGTCTTTAAATAACCTAATAACTTCCTAATAACCTAAATAACATCACACTGAGTACTTTTGCCACTATGTCTACTGTCGCAGGAAAACGTCCTAAGAAAGGAATGGCGACCGCTAAGCAAAGGCTCGGCAAGCTTCTGAAGATGAGCGGTCAAACACGCCTGCTCGTGTAACACGAGGGAGAAACAGGACGGACACGCATGCGCGCGCACACACACCCTCACACTGCACTCTTACTCTACATGTTTAGGCAACGTGGTATGTTGGACGACGTTAGCACGCGGCTCCTCAGCTCACGTGAAGCAAATGAGAAATTGTGGAAAATCCTCAGAAAATTGCAGGGAAATTCATTCAACCATGGAACACAGAAGAGAAAAAAAGCCAAATGTTTCCGGATGGGACATCTGTGATGTCTGGATGAAAATACAGAGGCCGTCTCTGTTGTATTTACGCACACACAGGTTTGTACCACGGATGGATACACAGATGGCCTCAGTGTTGCTTTTGGGGTTTGGCAAAAGCTGTTTGCTTGTCCATCCCGCTGGTCATGCAGGTGTAAGCCCACATTTTTGTAAATTTGTGTTTACCATTCATCCTGGCCAGATCCTTCCCCACCCCTCTCCTACCTCCATGAAGATTTGTAGCATGTGAACATGGTGCTTTTGGGTCAAGGGTGGCTTTTGTGTTTTATCTCAGTGCTTGATAGCCTTGTTATAGTCTCTCTGTCGCCCTCTCTCCTTTTGATAGTGAACTGCCTTCATCCTCTTGAGCTGTTCTTTTGGCTGGGAAGGCTGAGGTTAAAAGACTGAGGGCTAATAACGGACACAGAATAAAAGTGATTTCAGTGGATGATCTCTGATTGCAAATATATAAATACCATCTGTGTGTGGGAAAAACTGGTCTTGAGGTTTCTGAATGGTGCTGAATATTGTGTAGATTGTCCACTATCCAGTCACACAAAGCAATAATTGTTCAGTGTTGATCGAATGGTTGATTAATTGTTTTTGTCTATAAACAGCACTCCCACAAAGCTAGCATGGCTTATATCGTAAGATCAACTGGTGTCAGATTTTCCATTCATAAACACAATACTGCTTTCTTCTTCTCTGACAATTGTTTTATTTGCATGGTCCATGTAGTTCCACTGGTAGCCAACGATAAGAAGGGGGGGGTGGGGGTGTATAAAAGCACAGGGCTGTCCCAACACTGGTCTTTAAAACGGCCAGTTTGGCACCACTCTGGGGCCAGACTGGATACTTGCAGTGGTCAGTGCTGCTTTTGAGATGCTGAGTTGTAGACCGCAAGGACTGAGTGTGTCATTTGTTGAGAGCATAAAAGCTCAGGGAGAAATGACTGTCCTGCCTAATTTGTGTTGCTCTTTTTCAATGTATATTTTAAATGTAATGTGGTTTTTGTAATGTTTTCTGTTGGCTGTTAACTTATTAATTTCCAAGAAATGAAAAATGATTTTTTAATTACATTCATGCTTCCTGCTATAAGGTTTGTTTTCCCTTTTTGCAAAAATAATTTCTGTAAATATGTGAAAATTAGAAGAGCAAAGATTTTTGTAAGCAGTGACTTGATTCATTTTCATAGATTTTGTAGTAATCTTGGTTGTTTTAGTTAAATTAAATTTTTCATTTGACTTATACCTAACAGACCTACCAACATGTCCAGAGTCTGAACTGCACTGTAAACTTAATGAAAATTTCATTTGAAATGTCTGTAGTGCCTGTTCTGTGCTTATGCCATTAATACTAGCAAAAAAGGAGGGGATTCTCCAGTCACAGGGTGGGTGCACAGACGTGTGCTTGACTGAAGATAAGTGTTTCTCAGGGAATGAGATGCAAGCGATCAATCTCAGACCGTCAGGCTCTTTACAATCAAGTGCATCTCCCGTTGATGTAAAGTAGGCTCTAGTCCTGCGTACCCCCCCCATTTTCTAATGTGGTTATGCACATTCTTACATTTACAGTACGAGTTTCACTTATCTGTCCAAAATAGTAACAAATGACCAAACATTCCAGGACCTGCGTATTTGACGATAGAAAACGCAAAGGAAGGTTCAAACAGGACTTTTCTGGGGTTCCTACCTGGAATCACTGATTTTATTGATCTTTCTTAAGCTAATTTGGATTTAATTGAGATGGTGATGTTACACAGTTTAAGGCGAAAAAGTAAATGTCCAAAATCAAGGTGGGAAATAATGGAGGTTTCTAGAAGTTCAGTTGGGTGAATATCCCCAACCGAAGGACAATCCTCAGGCTCGGGCTGCCGTCTCTGATTTAGTACAAACCCCTGACAAAATTCATTAAAAATAAAAAGATCTTTCCGTAATCCCTTTCAATAACGTGTCTAGGAAAGCGATACCAAGTCCCAGAACAGGCGTTTTTCACACCAAATCCTAGTTCTAACAGTTTGTATGAAAGAGATCTAAGATTAGAATTCAGCTTTAAAGTAACCATATTTGATTACGGAGGCTAACATTTTTGCAAATTACCTGTACAGTGTTCTGCTCCACCCCATTTGTTTGTAGCTATGGTATGTATTATACGTGTAATTGAAATCCTGTGTTTTGTTCCTCTTAACCAGAACTCCATCGTCATGCAAGAGTATGGAACCAGAATATTGTGCAGTGCAAATTTTATGTATTTACACACTGATGTAAAGAAAGGAATCCACACGTTTTGGAGATGTTTTACATACATTTTGACCAGACATTGAGTGACAAATAAAACAGTTTACTAGAACTGAGTCAACAGGGCATCAAAATGTTCCATTTGTTCAGTCGCTGTCTTTGTCAGATGTCTACATTTTTCCTTAAATTTACAATTTTAATAAACTAGACGTGATGAGTCTCTGTACAGCAAGAAGGAACTCAGGTCCTAAAGAAGAGAGTAATGGGGAACCTGCTTTCAGGAACCATGTGCATGTCAATACAGTACACCTGAAGAAACAAACAGGACATACTCTGTATGACCAAATGTAAGAGTGACCCATGAATACAACATTTAACAGGTTAAACAAAATCTGGTGATGTAATCTCACTTGTTATGGTAGTACACTTCTGCAAGCTTGTTAAAGATTTCATGTGACTACTTAACACAATGCTCAGTTTTTTACATTGTCAAATGTAAGTGTGACCTCAGGTAAGGCCTGTTGACTCACATTAAGGTTTTCCCCACATTACTCGTCATCAGGAGGAATGCCCAACTCCTCATCGGTCCATGCTGAAGGATCGGGGCAGGTGAAATGACCCTAAAGGAAGCAGCACAGGGACAGGCCATCAGCGATGAGGGCTCAAAGCTCAAGTGCAAAAACCAATCAACAAAACAACCTAAAAACTTCAGTCGTCTTCAGCCTTACTCTTTCTACACTGTACACTCAACCGTTAAAATAGCAACTTTCAATACATAACTATCACTTTTCTGCTCACCGTGGCCTCTAGCGTCCTGTGTGCTGGACATAGCTGGACCACAGAGGATTGCTTATAAACTTGGGCACATGGCTAAGTCTAATATTACACTAGTTGTAATAGTTCAACAGTTCAAGGGCCACCAGCCCAGAGTTCTCTTTATGATTAACTTTATATCCAAGACCAGTCAGTGCATGTTTATTCCAATACCATCTGTGATATGTGAGCCTATGGAAAAGGTTCATTATCTTCCAACCTGTAAACTATTTGTCATTTACCATCATATATAATACATAGCACATCACTGCTAACAGCAGTAATATTAATAAACAACTACCACTAATATAATAGGTACTACTCAATGATCCTTGACGTGGCACGAGTCCCACACTGGCCCAACTTTCTTTCACAGAGACGTGTGACAGCGCGGGCTCACCATTTCAACGTGTGTAGTTGAACTCACCAGTATGGCGTCTGGGTCATGCCATGTGTGCCACAGGATCCAGAACCACATGGCCCCACTGAGCAGCTCTGCCTGGAACTTCTGGTTGTTGGTGACATGTGGTGGCTGTCTGTACTGGGCAACGATGTGGGGTCCACCTCCCCCCGCCCTGCAAAATGACCACCAGGGTGAGTGGAGCCAAAACAGACAGCAAAATCACCATTGCAGTGGCACATTTTATGTCTCACGTGCCATAAATGATCACGCTCCTCTCTGAACTATAACTGAGTGGTGAAAAGGGCACTACCTAGACATAGGTGAGCGTTATGGCACTACCTAGACATAGGTGAGCGTTATGGCACTACCTAGACATAGGTGAGTTATGGTAGTTGGGTGAATGTCACTCTTGGCAAACAGTGGCGTTCTACTTTTGTTTCCAAAAATAAATCCATCTCATCTGTGCTTATAGAACATGGAAAGAAACATTATGTCTTTTTCATCAGTTCATCATATGTGGACATTTGAGGAATAAAGATGACATTGTTTTTATTTTCCTTGAATGTAATCCACAGCTATGGAATAAATTGGCATGTTAAGCCAATGCATTTTCCCTCTGGAATATTTCCTTTCTTTCTTTTAATTATTACCTTTGCATTAGAAAAAAAATCTTTAATGGCACCCCTCTTTATTTATTTTATGTACTGGTTGGTACACCAGCACCATTACAAAAGTAGCACTGGTATTGGGGAAAATCCATTACAAAAAAATAAAGAAATAAAGAAAGAAAGAAATAAAGAAAGAACACCTAAGCCTTGGTGACAATCTGACGCACTGTTGCCAAGTCTTGGCCAACGGATTACTTTAAGGCCTTTTCTTGCAAAGTGAATAATATAATTTTTCGTTTCAGATTTTGATATTTAAAGATACATTCAAAGTTGATTATTATGATTATTATTATGATAGCTGGCAGTTCTCCATCACTGAAGATAATATTATTATTGTTGTAAGAGAATTGGAGATAGTATGTAAAATCTGCTGCATTTGGTACTACCACTGGCATTCAGGAATAGTTTGAATGACAAGCACCAATACTGTGGAAAACTGGAGACAGCAGTCAGCTTAGCAATACGACAATCGGAGGTGAGAAGGTTCCAACAGTCCCAACACTAAGGACACCAGAGCAGCACAAAATCATGTGGTCTCCAGAAAATAAGGACATCTGGCTAGAGTTTGATGATGTGGACAGCATTCTGGACGTAACAGAGGAGGACAGAGTAGACCAGACAACTGGGGCTAGAACCTCCGGTGTTTACCAAGCAGTAAATAAAATAATAATAAGTAGAAAGCATGTACTGTTCACCCTTATTAATGCAGCCATCAGTAATACATTTCTCACCTCACCTCTTTGTTTGCTTTCCACTAATGAAATACGGTCTGCCATCATAAATCAGGTTACTGTAATCCAATTGTTTAGGGTTAGCCAGGGCTGGGCTGGTAATCAGGTATACCAGCCATTTTCCTGGTGGATTGACACACTTTTGAGCTAATATAACTTAATTTATAACTTTTTATCAACAGACCAGACCATAAAGAAGCGCGCACACACACACACACACACACACACACACACACACACACACACACACACACACACAGATCCACTAAATGTGCAAAGATAACACATGATGACTGCATCTTGTGCAGCCCCCACTGTACAGCAGCACAGAGGAGAAAAGCGAAAGAGGAGAGTTGGCTGGTCAGTTAGGCGGAGGTGTGAAAGAAGTCAAAGGGCAGATTGTGCTGGAGATCTGTGCAGTTGAAGCAGTAAGCATGGAGTAGCTTGGACTCAGAAGGCAGTGTGTGTAAAATGCCACAATGCCAATGATAAAAGGGAAAAAGCATTTCCAACAACAGGCAACAAAGTTATACTATATTAATTTTCAGACAGGTATGGTGATTATTAGGCTGTATATACGAATTACTGTCATTAGTATCTGTATGGTGGATCTCCATCTAGCATAGCTTTTCTTTGACAGTTGTACTTTTAGTTGAGCGTGTAGATCCTCAGTAACATTGACAGTGTTTTAGTCTAATAGTATTTCAAGGATGTAGTACTGTTTGGTGGGGACACACCGGGTCAAATATATCAGGGCCAGTTTGTGTGTCCTACTCTACCTGTGGTTATAGCTACATCGCTCAAATATATAGGCCTACTTCATAATGCGGTCTTTATTGTAATATAAATACACACAAATAAGTGCTAGTTATAATACATATACCGACTCAGAGTTTATCTTAACAAGCTGATCGTTTATCCGGTTACTAGATAGCCAACCTTAGCCAACTCTTTAACTCTAGTTGTCTTTTACGCATTAAACGTTACGTTGTTATCTGGGATTACGTGGAGCTTTTAACGACATAAGTGGGATATGTTTAACATTTAAAACTAAATTTATCTATATCTATATCTATCTAGTTAACACTGCCCTGTCTCTTCATGACGAAAATAGCCTTGTTTAGTTTTTACCTAGCACAGTACATTCGTGGCAAGCTCACATATAACCCACACAAGGCTGCATGTAGGCTAATGCCCGTCACCTGAACACTTACTTTCGGACAAACGCCTGGTTGTGTCTCCGTGTGAGGAGCCGTAGTGCTGGTCGGAAGAGCCCCGCTCTGCTCCCCGCGGACGCCATTTTAACACTCACCACGGCTGCATCACTACAAATGTCACCTTCCTTCTCAAGGACCTACCAATAACGCGCCGTGTGATTGGTCACGCACGGACACTGTAGTTGATTTCACCTAGAGGGCGACACAGACTGCGTGTAGTCATTCTTCACTCGCTGTCGTGGATGTGGCTTTTTGTGTTTTCCATCTTGTCCAGATCAAAATAATACGAAATCTGTCTATTTTGGTATCCTGTGTGTTTTATGCACGTGTGCGAATGTCGCACTTGTTTCGATGTCGCCTTAATTACTTTATTAACTTGATTAACTATATTCCAACTCTTTGTATATTCCAGATACTTCTGGAATATTCTGGCATCTGTGCATATATAAGTGTTTGTGGTCTGAGGTGACAGTGTTAATCCCCGTCAGACTCCAGTCAGTGAGTCACCATTCATTTTAAACTGTCACGTGGTAGGTTCACTCTTGGATTGCAGTGGACAGAGACATTTAAAATATATATATTGTAAATAATAATAATAATTATAATAATAATAACGCATAATTTCATTATTACTATATACACTATTCTTGTAAATGTCCTTCCCATAGAAACATAATGCAGAGGAATACTGTTTACTAATTACTATTAATCCCTCCCTAACGTTGTGTGAATTAATTAAATAGCTACATCTCTCTGTAAAATGTAATTAACAATTAATATACTCCCATAACCACGGCTGTAAAATATACTGCGAAGGCACCCAGTTCATACTGAAAATGCTCCAATACGCCATTTAATCACCCCGTGAGCGGACAAGGGGAGTGACAACATGGCGGCCATGTCATAGCAATCAATATCGAACCACTGTTAGCCCATAATCAAGACAACCTTACATGTTGAAACGCCCATGAGAGCATTTAGTGAGTTCATTTGAAAATCCGAAGTGTGTGTGTGTGTGTGTGTAATACATACATGCATGTAATATATACATGTAATAATCGGGGCATGCATATATATACCCCGACAGATATTTAGATTATCATTTGCTTCCTTTAATAAACGACTAGCATAGTAGCAAAAAAAAAAAAATAAAGCAAACATGTAAATACCAAAACAGGAAATTCCCTCCCTCTGTATTTCCTTGTAGGACTCGTTTTAGACAAGTTCTCCTATGTCGAATTCACAAACTGTGAAATAAGATTAGTGTTTATCCAAAATAAAACGTCAAAATCCAAACTCTAGTTTCCAGTTTCTGTTATTTCCACAGACGTGATTCGAATATATTGTGAATTAACGCATTATGAATCAACTGCACGTCAGACTACGTACTGGTGATGAAGACTAGGTAAAAATCAAGCCATTTTGGATTTTTAGCTTCAACAAGCACAGAATTTTACACCAGTGATAATTCTCAGATTAGACTATCGTACTAAATCTGCAGAGTACTATAATTCGTATGGCATGTGTAATCTGCACCACCTGAATAGTCACTGTGTAAGAAATGTAAAGCTAACCCCAAACAATCCGCATCAGTTTGGGAAAACACGCCTAATGACGTAGACACGCGGCAGTGACCACTGGCTCCGCCCTGTTTGACACGTCGAACAGCGCAGCAAAGAACGACGCTGTCGGTCGTGAATGTCTTTTCTGTACAAACGGTTTTTTTCCTATTACGTTAGATCCAATCTTTAAATGAATAATGATAAATATACAAAACGTGCATTCATAAAGAAAACGAAACATTATCACGAAGTGAGCGGAATTCGTGTAAATGGCGTCGTCTCCCGCAACCGCGTCGGATCTCCGGGTGCGCCGCTCTCCCCTCACAGCTCAAACCCCGCCCACATACTCGAATGATGTCACCGAAAGCCAACCAAGTCCGGGAAAGCAGGACAATGAGAGCATTATTGGTCAAGGGCAATGTCATTCAAACTATTAAAGCAGCACTGGGTGGGGTAAACGCAACGAAAATCGCCATTTTTATCCTGCGAAATAAACAAAGAACCTTATCGACGTTGATTGAATGCCCTGGCTTCCAGTTCTGGTTTGATCTTGATCGCCTCAGTGTCCGGCTACCTCAACGTCCGGAGATTTAAAACGTCGAAAATGTAATTTGATCGAAGAAAATAAATCCTGCGCGAAAGCCCGACATAATTATGTCAATTTTTTTATTTTTCCCTTAGAAAACGTAGGAACGTCTTTGTACTGCTTTGATCACAAGCGGCTTGGTCGAAGTTGTCTGCTTCGCCTTGCTATTTCACCTTCAGTGGTTGCGTACGCTATACTCCTTCAAGTGAAAGCTAATATTCACAGCTTTATACCACAAAATGCGCATGCGCAAGGGGATGCGGTTTGGCTGTATTTAGGTGTGGGGGAGGGTAACGCTATCCAGGTTGAGACGCTTTGAGGAGACCGTCTGGTTGAAAACTGGAGTTTAATGCAACAAGATCAAATTGTTTCAATGAAAACTACTTGCCCTACCAAAATGGAATAAAATATTTTCTAACATTTACTAACAGAACATATTTCGAAAATATGTCTTATGAGCTACGATGTAAACGTATATCTTAATGTAAACAACACCAGAATAAGCTCCATTCTAGATAATCAAGTAAAATAATTTAACCATTGAATTTATACAGATGATGGTATTCGTTTCTGTTTTGTATTGAACTCCACCAACCTTTAGCTCAGTAGAACACTGCGCCTGTATAAAGGATTACATAATAGAGATTTGCCTCCTACTCTGTGGGGTCTTATAGGTGCACTATTCATCCCAGGGGCCATGGCTTAGACACATTCTTACCGTGATGGCATCTTGCATAGTATAACTGTTTATTATGATTGTAAAAATAATGGTCCAGACTCAATAAAAGAGGAAACGCAGGTCTGAAAATATACTTCCTCTTCATTAACCCATAAAAGGCAACTTTCATCCCAACAGAATGACACATAAGCTTTATTTTAAAATCTTTAAGGAGACGCACTAGTACTATAATTTCCTTTCATTTTAATGGTGACATTTAAGCAGACCCTCATGGTACACATCCAGAGGCTTCCGAACACGAAGCTGAGTGATTTGTAGATGAAATTCCATGAAATATGGAAAAGGAAAGGTTTGCCATACCTTTTCATATTTTAAATATGAAATATATAGAGCCCGGACAGCTTAGAGCAAACCAAATTCACTACGGATGCACAGCTTCAGAATGAATCTGTAAATGCACAATGCGGCTGTTTTATGTACAGTATCCAAATGATTTAGTCATTTGAACGTTCAAGTTCAAACCAGTGGTCAAAGTTAAATCTGTCAATCCGTAAACCAATTAATTTTTTTCCATGATAAGCCAAGGATACGTGTGCACTATATAGAGTCAGATGGTTTTGCTACTATACCGCGTAGAAGGACGAGGGGGAAACTTTACCGTGGATGAACTCTCCTCCCCGTAGCCCCTGAGATAAGGCGTCGGAAACCCCGCTGAACATGGAGGCGGGGCGTGGAGTGACGGAGAGGGGGGTTCGTGGGGGAGGCGGGGTTACGGCAGTTCTGCCAGCGCCGCCATTTTTGCACAGGGAAAAGAGACAGGATTGAAGGATCCAGTTTCTAACTGTCGGTATAGGCAGGGGAAATCAAGAGGGTCAAAACTGACCAAAACTACGCGCCGAGTTTAGAAAACCTCGGGAATAACAGGTCTGAACAAGAGAGCAGCTATAACGGTGACCGCATTAGTTTCGGCGTTTTCCAGATCTTCTTTACACATCCGCAGTGGAGAGCGACGAGTATTGTTTTGGTGGTGTGGAAGAGGCGGCGGGGGTCTGACCCGTGCCCGCCGCGTCCCCCTCCACGGCCGCTACGGTGGACCTTCAAGGTGCGTGTTCGTCTCCTCCGCGGCCGCCCGTGTGCCGCACCGGGCTCGTGGTTTTATCGCGTTACGGCACGTCTGGTGGGCTGAGGCGAGCTGAAGCGGCTAGGTGTCGGATGCTGTAGGTGTGTGTGGAGTAATGGGGAGCTCCACTCACGTTTAACGCGGTAATGCTCCCGGTTACCGCGCTCCGGGACATACACACACCTCATCCGGGGGGGTTTTGGCCGGTCAGGATGGCAGCTAGCCAGTGGTGTCAAAGCGCACTTAATTTAGCAGTGGTGCAGCTAGCGGGCTAGCGGGGCCCCGGACGGTGGTGTGTAATAACCCCGTTATAGCCGCACACATCTGGGTGTCCTCCCCTCTGGTGGGGTCGGGTCCGTCCGCGCAGCCGGGCACACTTGTCTGAACAAGGCGAGAAGTAGCGGAAACGCGGGCGACCCCGGACCGCTGCTGGGCTTCCTACGTTGCGCAGCTCCAGCTAGCATAGCTGCCCTCACGTAGCCGCCAGCTAACCGCCCCACACTCCTAGGACGAGCCGAGAGAGAGAGCGAGAGAGACGGGCCGTTTCAGTCAGAAAACACGGCGGACGGGTCGGTCCTTCTGCGTGTTTCTACGACGGTTTTAATGTACCAAACCAAGGGTTCTTCCCACCATGTGAAGCTGCTCCTCACACGAGCCTCCGCTGTCTCGTTTCGGAGCCAAGCGATGTTTACACACATTTATGTGGTTGTGCGCGTTTATAACGCAGACACGAGAGAGGAGAGCCGGGCTTAAAGTGTGAGACGGGCCGGCCGAGCCCGCTGGGTCACCCACCAACAACGGGGCTTTTGTTTACCACGCTCGTCCGCCAACATTAGTAGACATATTAGCTGGGCATATGCTGCACATTTACCTACAGGGAGCAAGAGGCTCACACTTGAACATTCATCACGCAGACTGTACATATTTCTGGTGTCTAAACCACAGCAGGACCCGCACTGTGCGACTACCTGAGCTTTGTAACGTGGTAATGTCAAAACCGAGAAGCCGTTTTGTCAATAGCCGCATTAACACGATTTAAAAACGGTCCTTTCTGTTTAGTTTGTGTTCATAGCTGCTGCTGTGTGGTTGTGAGGTGCTGTAGTCGTGGGGGAGGGGGCAGCTTCACTGAGGGACACTAGTACACTAGGGCTAGTTCAGCAGATCCACTAAGGTACACTAGTACACTACAGCTAGTCCAGAAGATCCACTAAGGTACACTACAGCTAGTCCAGCAGCTCCACTAAGGGACACTAGTACACTACAGCTAGTCCAGCAGCTCCACTGAGGGACACTAGTACACTACAGCTAGTCCAGCAGCTCCACTGAGGTACACTAGTACACTACAGCTAGTCCAACAGATCCACTAAGGGACATGAGTACACTACAGCTAGTCCAGCAGATCCACTGAGCGACACTAGTACACTACAGCTAGTCCAGCAGATCCACTGAGCGACACTAGTACACTACAGCTAGTCCAGCAGATCCACTGAGGGACACTAGTACACTACAGCTAGTCCAGCAGATACACTGAGGGACACTAGTACCAACCACAGCTAGTCCAGCAGATACACTAAAGGACACTAGTCCAGCAGCTCCACTGAGGGACACTAGTACACTAGGGCTAGTCCAGCTAGCTGTGAACACCCGTCCGTCCACCGCGGAGCTCACACCGCCAACTGCGCAACGCTTCGTCCACTAAAGAGTATCGGCTAGTTCAACACAGTTCAACATGTCCACGGTGAGGTGGAGACGTGTGTGTGGTGAACTAGCGGGACACACTCCGTCCCCACACTCCTCCTATATTCAGGCTGCGTATTAACTTTAGCTGGTTAGCATAGCTGTGGTCCCCGCTGTAGTTTAACAGCTCCGTTTGATTTGGACGGTCCCTCTCGGAAGTCTAGTACCACCGCCCCGTCCTGCTCGGGTGGCCGCCGTGATATTAGTCGGAATGTGCCAGAAAGTTGGTGTAGTTGTGGGAGCTGGGCGGCTAACGGCAGCTAGCGGGGCTCGGCTACAGCGGACTAGCTGTGGCCGCTTCGCTAACCAGCGCCGCTGATCCTGGATCGGTCGTTAATGTATGTGACGACCCGATACTCGAGGACGCAAATCTGAAACGTTTCGACGGGTTGTTCGCTGGGCCGTTTTCCTCCGAGCTCAAGGGCTCCCCGACCGCAGGGTCTCCTCGCCGTCCTGAGTGAAGGCGTAGTGAAGATGGCGGAGGCGCTGGTTCCGCCAACACACTCAGGGACGAGCAAGTGCACAACAGCAGCCGCAACACAACCCTCACATAACGGAGAATATTTACCTCACACACATCATCTAACTTATGTGAGCCTCGGGTCGTGTAGTGTAGTTAGACCGCCCTCAACACCACACGGGAACCGTCATTCTGGATCACAGGCGATAATCCGGGAAGAATCACTTTAACTTGGGCTAATTCCTGTGGTAGTATCAACGACGGATTTTTATTTTCCATAATTGGAATTATTTAGACGGTCCATGTCGTTTACAGATGAGATTATTTTTAAGTTATGTATTTTTAACTGACACGCGCATATTCGGTGTTGTGATCATATAGGCTGAACTGACATATCCACATATGGTTGAGCTACATGAAAGCATAAACATGCAGCACTTTGACAGAAGAACAATAGGGCATTTATTGCGGCCTCCATCACTTTGCCCTCACTCATGCTTTGTCATCCATCTTAAAAATATTAAAACAAACAAATCAGTTTTATACATTTTTTAAAAGTTGCTCTCCAGGTAAAAAGACAAATGATTGTCAATGTACTGGATAGCGTTGACGGCTAGTATTCTTTTATCAGGTGTCATTTAGTGTGTGCGTGGGAGTCACGTGAGATAAAAGGTTGACAGAAGAATAAACAGGATATGACACAGCTTTAGTGGCATTCTCACTCCAGTAAAAGCTACTTAACAATCATTTGTTGAATTTAGTCTTGATAGTCTGTAGCCACATAAGAGATGCACGTTCTGAGTATTTAGAGCAGTTACTGCAGCATTGTGAGGTGGGAGAAGACGCCAAAGGCCCAGGTGTGGGTCCTGTTTATTTTGTGATCTTCCATCATGGTATTTCTCTCTGTGGCAGGAAGATATGTACAGACACATCCTAAAGAAAGCAGTTATTCATTAGAATGGTGTGATAGAGTAAACATAACCTCTAATGCTTAATGAATGCAGCATTATGAGGGAGATGCAGGAAGGTCATTCTGATACTCTTGCAAGGCCGAGTGTCATAACTGCAGGACTGCAGAGAACCTGTAACCCACTGACTCTGGTTCCTACCTCCACCAGTCCCATTCATTGCTCTCTTTTCTGTGTGTAGTCTACTCGGAGTCTGGAATATGTCAGCACTATTAAGACAATTATTTAAAACTTCAAATGCCTTTATAACTCTCCTTTTGCACTAAAGATATATAATTATTTGGTTTTCTCTCTCTCATGGATATATACACATATCTTTAAATCCAAGGTCTCAAACAGAAAGGTCTTCATGCTTTGATATAATTAACTAATAAAATGACTTGTGCTGTCTTATGATTATAGTGATGACCAAACCCCACCATCTCTTTGCCTGCTACCACTTCTCATGTAGGTGGGTGTAGAGGTGCTGGAGAACCCCCCCCAAATAAAAACATATCTCCCTCAATGGCTTATTGTGATGCTAGAGTTTGTGTAGCGTCTTCACTCTGACATCATGCTGTTTGAGCTCCCCACCCATGCCCCGAAGCAGCAGCTATTTTAAGATGAGTTAGGCCAGACCCCTGAATATACGTGTGGAAAGTTGTCCATGTTGTGAATGATTTGATCCACATACCTAATTATGCTTTAATAAATAAAGTGTAGCAAATGATTTTTTTTGTACCTTTTTGAAAATAACTGTTTTCCAGTTTTCCATGTCTCTTTGAAAAATAGCAAAAAGCCACTTCTGTAATATCCAAAAGATCATTTGAATAGGAAAACGATTGCACTGCATTGATTCTACTTTGGGAGGTGTGTTCTAGCGGGAGGTATTTTGCAGAGCCAGAAAAGTAGCCCAGGTGTGGCACGTGATGAAAGAAGGAACCTGTACATCGCCTGCCCAATTTAGTGGCGCAGGTTCATGATATGACGAGTACATTTTTTCAGTTGACATATCATCAGGATATAAAGTCTCACTGTCTTTGGGCCTCTCTAATCTTGATTGATTTTACATTGTGCTCTCTTGTAAAACTTGTCCAAAGCAAATATGTAGGTGAGTCTAGCGCTGATGTATTTTCAGAGGTTGTTAAAAGGTTCTAAACACATGACATCAATGCCCATGGTTGTTCCAGTGGAGTTGGCACTCACGTACGTCTCTTCCCCATCACAACTCGTGTTGCTCTGCAGCGTTGTGCTCCTCAGGGAACCGAGCTGAGGGAGCACAATAGGTGGCATTCGCTTATTTGTTTTAATACATTTTGCTGTTACCACAAGAATGCAGGTTGTGATGAAACACACAGAGTGTGTGCGGAGGCTTGGTGACTTCCTGGCAAAGGAGGGGGGCAAAACGAGTGGGTGCACGGCGGTGTGACATCACCACAATCCAGTGAAGGTGTGTGGACATGGCAGTTGAGATATGCAGGAGGCCCT
Source organism: Brachyhypopomus gauderio (assembly GCF_052324685.1). NCBI lineage: Eukaryota > Metazoa > Chordata > Actinopteri > Gymnotiformes > Hypopomidae > Brachyhypopomus > Brachyhypopomus gauderio. The sequence goes on from NW_027506891.1 coordinate 143,654, forward strand.
GTGTTGCTCAGAGTAGACCCTTGTAGACACAGGCTTCTAGCACTGTGCAATTAGTCATAGTAATCATTACTGCAGGTTGTTATTGCAGTCTGCCATATGCTGAAGGCAAAATTTGGCTCACTGCATTGTACTTACTTGTAAGCCATCAGCAGTGCAGTTAAGTGTTCTTTGTTATATGGGAGAACATTGTTAATGGGGGAGCATGTGCTCATTCATAAGCTCCGTGTGTGCAGGGCGGGTGCGGTGTGGCTTTGTGCTCCCCCAGCAGTGTGAGTCTCAGTGCTGCTAGCTCAAGGGCACAGTAGTGGTGATGAAGGGCCATTGGACCCATTAATGGTGCTGGGCTCTCTGGTAGGTGGTGGGATGGGGGTTTGGATGAACCTCGCAGGCCTCTCTGAGCTCTAGGGTAGAGTCACTTCCTGTCATTTTATTTTAGAAGTCAGTACTTAAAGGTTTGTAGTTGTTTCAGTTTAGCTCATCTTGATGAAGGTAGTGGATAAATTCTCCTGCTTCCACATACTACCTGTCTTTCCATAGATATCATTTTATACTTCAGTGCTGGTGTTGTCAGGATGTGATTCCTGGCATTTTTCAGTAATTATATATTAGTCACAGTGCCTCCTGCCGCAAGCATCTGAATGCTTTAGCAGGATTTCCATACTGATATATAATGCAGATCACCACAACATCCGTATCAGCCTTGTGCATGTTTTTACCATGTTTAATACACAGTTGTTTTTGCTAGACCTGGGTCCTATCAAAGTGAACAGATTAGCACCTGCGGCTGGAAACCGCATCCCAGATTCAGATGTAGTCAGATGCATAGCCTTTCTGTGGTGTGAGTGTCTTTAATAAAAGTGTAGTAACTTTCTGTTGTGAAGGCCTTTCCATTTTATAATATGAAACCTGAATAAGACTGTAGACTTATTGTAGCCTTATTACAGTCAAAGATTGCACTAAACGCGACTTACACAGCTATATATGGTATGAAGTATATTACAAAAAACAGAGTGGTGCTTTAATCCAGTAATTGTACTTAAGCCTCTCCTGTCATCAGATTGGTGGTATCAGTAAGTCTCTCACATTGGCATTATTGACTAGTCTGAATTGTTCGATCCTGGACGGGGTGTCTGAGACTGTGGTTGTGTTGTGGCAACTTGATAGAAATGGGGCTCAGAATAAGCAGTTGGTCAGGAGTTGCTCATTTGAACCTTTTACAGGTTCTGTCCAATAGGGGGGAGAGGGAACCTCATAAGACAATGAGGTCTATTAAATTCATTTCTAACTGGAGGAATGACATTTTAAACATTTATATGGTGGTGATAATCTAACAGTGAATAAGGTCAGTCATCTTGCAATTCTAAATCAAGGTATTTACTAAATCAAGCATTATTTTTGTTTATTATTATTAATGGTATTGGTATTATATTTATAATGAATAATAAAATTGCCTTCTAACTATACTGATCAAATAATGCTCATAATGCTTATAATGGACTCTGCAAATGTAGATTGAAGTCCACTACACAGTGTGATTATAAGGTGATGGTAATACAAATGGGGCTAATACTGCAACATCCATATTTAAATGTTGGAGTAATAGAAAATGTTAAAAGGAGTAGTTCATTACATTACCAGAACTGGGAGTTTGTTAAAGGCTACTGTGTTTTCTATTGGTAGTCTATAGGCAACATTTTATCTCCCATATCATGCAGTTGTTTATGCTAACAGCATTAATGTAGCAAGGTTTGTTATACAAGCTGTTTAAAACCAACCTGCTTCATGCGAGCACCAGTAGCAGTGCTACTCGAGGCAGTTAGCTAGCTAGGGCTAGTTAGCTAGGGCTAGTTAGCTAGAGCTAGTTAGCTAGGGCTAGCACCTCAGTCCAGCAACAGCTGTGACACACAGGTACTTTGTCCTGAAGTGCTTTTGATGGTACAGACTGTTATGCATGAAACATGTTTTGTTCTTCACATTAGTGTTTGGTAGCCCTAGAAGTTATTCATAATTGTTCCAGCTCGTCGTTAGTCACAATAACTAACCAATTTAACTGCATTGGTTACCTTTTAAGTAATTAAGTTCAAAGACGGAGATGTTAGGATATCTGTTGAACAGATCTATAGTCCACATAGCTTAATGTGGTGATAATGAAAGTTGGCCGCAAGCTAACGTAAAGGTTGAAATGAGCAAAGATGTTTCAGTATGTCTTCGTTTTTTATTTTAATTGTGTTGAACAGGGAACATTTCAAGTTCCATCAGCTACATTAACTAGTAGAACGTTTGGTGTTGCAACTCTCTTTATCTCCAGCTCTGGTGTGTGTCCAAGAGGCCATGAGCACCGTGTCTGTTTGCTTGTTGTGTTGACAGAGGGATGGAGAGGTGAAGTGCCCCCACCACCACAATCACCACCCCCACCTCAGAGAGAGAGACTGAGCTAGAATTAAAACAGGGATAAAGATCATGAGTACAGCAGGTGTATCGTCCTGTCTCAGGTGACGCACCGCTGCTCATGTTGAACACACACACCAACATGACAACAAAACACACACTCCACCGATGGACAAATAATCCTCTAAAATTACTCTTCTCTTCCTGTGAATGTTTGAATGTAGCAGATTAAGAATACTTCTCACACAACAGCACTAGTTTTTGTCTCCAGTCAAACAGCCCGGTATGTGCCAGAACAGCTGTAGTTCATTGGTTCCCGCTGTGCGTTTTAGTGAGCCTCCTCGCTGTTAACACACCTGATTAAAGGCACTGGTTAATTATCAAGCCTTTCATTAGCAGGGTCAGGTGTGCCGGAGATGGGCAGACAAGTTCAGCTCTAAGAGTGAGGCTTATTCTTTCATTCAGCTTAAATAAGCACGTACCCACTCTTATGCTACACAAGATGGGGCAAAATTAACAGCTGCATTATAGCGCCCCAATGTACCACATTATAGCCTAATGCTTCAGAACTACAGATATTTAACATGGCGGTGCCTCCGGTGTCCTGCTGGGACCAGTGTGTTGGTATTAAATCCTGGGCAGGAGAGGTGGGGTGGCTCTCTGTACTGGGCTGCCTCCTTAGGGAGGTCCAGCGGGCCTCACGTGAGCGACACCAAGGGAGGTGCGGCCGGCTCAGGTGACCTGTTTTTGTGCTGTAATGGAGCTGGACTCTACCTGCACGACAGGTGGCTCATAGAACAGCCATACCAGGCCACAGCTGCACTTCCTGAACGTGTCTTAGCTTCCTGTTGCTCTCTCTCTCTCTCTCTCTCTCTCTCTCTCTCTCTCTCTCTCTCTCTCTCTCTCTCTCTCTCTCTCTCTCTCTCATGCGCATGTGCTGTAATGGTGCAAACCAGGCATCAAATTGGTTGTATAACTTTGCCATGATAACTTTGAGTGGGCCTGACTTTTGTGCCCAGTGGTGCTAAACTAACTGGTTGAGTGTGAGCTGTGGGGAGGAGTCTCCAACACCCTGGTGCCTGTAACCAAAGACGACTGTACGAAGCTCATGGTTCCAGCTGTCATTTGGACCATAAGAATTCATGTTATGCTAGTTTTTACATTTTCCTGTAATTACACTGAACAAGTCTTTCAAACGGACACATCTGCTGTCGTTTGTAATTAACATGTAGGAGCACCTCGTGTGTGGAGAGAGGCGTGTTTATGCTCCACAACGCAGAGTGAAGTCACAATCTAAACGCTTCAAAAAGTATATCCGTTGTGTCATGAGAACATAAAGCATTGGATGGTTTTTAATTTAAATACTGATGTTTTGATTTTTTTATGAATATAGCTAAAAGCAATGTGCATCTGTGTTTCTCCTCATCCTACTAAGGCCTTTGCTGTGTGGTTGTTCTCTGGTTGGTTTGTGTGTGTGTTGCTGTGTGTGTGTGTGTGTGTGTGTGTGTGTGTGCTCCAGAGAGATGGAGTCATGGAAAAGAACAAGCTCTGTGGACATAGTGCGATTTCACTTTAATTTAGGTGAATACAGAGTCTGATCAGCTGGTGTGAGGAGGATGGAGGCACTAGTGATGTGGCACTAGTGATGTGGCACTAGTGATGTACTTTACACATGGACAACTTAAAAAATGTCCTTATGAAGACATTTGTACTGCCCAATGGGTGATGATTCTTGTGTATAAGCGTATATGTTGCTATAGGCATGCGTGTAAGTTCACATATTCACGTTTTGAGGTATCTCTACGTGTGCGTGTGATGGTGTGCCCGAGTCTGGTGAGTCAGTCTTTGAGAACAGCATGAGGTCACATCAGTCTGGGCTCAGAGGTTCGAAGCCAGTGCTGGAATGTCGGTCTATTTCTGCCTCTCTTTGCTGGAAATCAAACAGTAGCCAGCCGGGGAGAAGAGAAGAAAACAGAGTCAGAGAGAGAACAAGCTAGAGAAGACAGCAGAAAGGAGGAGTTTTCTCCAACACTGACTCCTCAGGGAGAGATAGGGGGGGGGGGGGGGGGGGGGGTGAACGGGGAGTTTGATTGGTTGTTGCTGTGCATCATTTTGTGCTCAGAACTCCAAGCCCCGTCATGTGGGAGGAGTCTATTTGCGCTCTGAATTTGGTGAGGACTGCGGAGAGAGTCAGAGCGGAGATGTAGGAGAACCTCTGGACTACCTCTCTCTTCCTGTATTCCCTTCACCTTTATCTCCCCCATCCTCTTTTTTTACTCTTTTGATTCCTTGTTTGAACCTCTTTTCTTCCCCCTCCCTCTCTCCCTTTTTTTTTTTAACGTCTTGTCATCTTTTCACATTCCGTTTAATTTGGCTCCCAGTTCATCTGCCCCCAGCATCCCGCCAACCCCTCCCTTCCCGTGTGTGTGTGTGTGTGTGTGTGTGTGTGTGTAGTTTAGGAAGTGCAGCAGGGAGGGGGAGAAATCCGGCTTGGGGGGGTTCTTTGGGCTGCTTCTTATCCAAATGACAGACAGCAAAGTTAAAGGGGGTGGGAGGAGTCTGGGGCGGTCCTGGAGAATCACATCTAGGCACTCTACTGTGTTTCACTGTCTTTATTTCCTGTCTCTGTCCTGGCAGAAAGGAGAGTCTGTCTCTACCAGCACGTCTGTTTAGTGTGTGTGTTAGTGTTAGCTGAATTGCCTAGTTTGAAGGAGTAAAGAATGTCTAGCGCGCGCGTGTGTGTGTGTGTGTGTGTGTGTGTGTGTGTGTGTCAGTACGCATGCGTGCATTCTTGAGCAGTGACGGCAGGCTTGCACTGCTGGAGCAGAGAAAAGGAGAGTGTATAAGAAGGTGGAAAACTTAACAAGACCTTTAATCTCAGGAAAACACTAATTACACACACACACACACACACACCTGCCCTTTCTGGCATCTTTAGGTTTTTTAAGAGGTGGGAAACTACCCACTCCTAAAGAAATACAGAAATGAGAGAGAGAGACCTCCTCATGTTGGCAGAAGAAATGAAAACAGCCTACTGTATCCACCAATATGATACAGACCTATGACAGTCATACTCCAGTGCGTTCAGATGGATATTCTCAAATATACTTAATTAGTAAGTAGAGGTGCACAAATAGTGTTTGATGTAATCCCATTCAGTTTGCACTGTGTGTGTCTCCTGTGCACACACACTCTTGCATTGAATCACTGAGTATCTGAAGGTTTTCAGTCATCCATCCGGTCCACCACCGAGTTGTAGTACACCCATGTGTCTGGACATGTAGTGTAATTCTGAACACACTGTACGGCACATCCTTTTATTTCACATAGTACTGCTGTGCACATTCATAGTACAGATGGAGGCTAACTTATCTTCAGATCTGCACACAGGTATTATTGTCAACTATATGACTTAACAAAAAGGTGTGGTCAGTTTAAACAGCTTTGTGGTAGAAATTGTGTGTCTTGCAGACTTGTTTTCATAGAATACAAGGTGCCTTTGTGTGGCTCAGATTTTAGATTATTAACCCAGTAAAGGGGCGAGCTGTTCCCCTGTCTGACTGGTGCCTAACCAAGTTGTAATGGAGGTGTATCTACAGCCTATTCTGTCCTGACACCTGCATGTTCATCTAATCCCCTTTATTACACACACACCTTATGTGTTACTATAGATAAGTAAATATCCACAGATTTGTGTGAACATCCACACTGGTACTATAACACCTCATCCTGGTTGTTGTTTCAAGTATTTGTGTGAACGTCCACACTGGTACTATAACACCTCATCCTGGTTGTTGTTTTAAATATTTGTGTGAACGTCCACACTGGTACTATAATACCTCCATACTGGTTGTTGTTTTAAGTATTTGTGTGAACGTCCACACTGGTACTATAACACCTCATCCTGGTTGTTGTTTTAAGTATTTGTGTGAACGTCCACACTGGTACTATAATACCTCCATACTGGTTGTTGTTTTAAGTATTTGTGTGAACGTCCACACTAGTACTATAACACCTCATCCTGGTTGTTGTTTTAAGTATTTGTGTGAACGTCCACACTGGTACTATAACACCTCATCCTGGTTGTTGTTTTAAGTATTTGTGTGAACGTCCACACTGGTACTATAACACCTCATCCTGGTTGTTGTTTTAAGTATTTGTGTGAACGTCCACACTGGTACTATAACACCTCATCCTGGTTGTTGTTTTAAGTATTTGTGTGAACGTCCACACTGGTACTATAACACCTCATCCTGGTTGTTGTTTTAAGTATTTGTGTGAACGTCCACACTGGTACTATAACACCTCATCCTGGTTGTTTTAAGTGAAGTCTGTCAGTATGACATATTTAACCTCCCCCACCAGGATTAAAACAGCGCAGCACTAGACTGGTCCGGCTGTTGGGAGCTGTCTGTCAGTCTTAATCCCGCCTTAATCCCGCCAGGGCAGCTCCACTCCCTCCCGTCTTCTCTCGCGCTCTCTCTATCTCTCATTCGCTCCCTCCCTCCACACCTTCATTATTTATCTGTTCGTCTTTGCGTCCGTTTCTCTCTTTCAACCGCAGTGTTACGCGCGCACACTGCACGGGTCTTCCGCTCCGGAAGAGTGAACTGAGTACAGTTACTTTGGACGAGTGTGTGAGGGAGAGAATCTCTTCGTCAAAATGATCGGCGTTTGCGTTGAAAGAGAAGAGAGAAGGAGGAGAGGAGGAGGAGGGCCGCCTCCATGTTGCGTTTCTCTTCTCTCCATTCATGGCGGCTGTGCTCAGCTGCTCCCCCGTGTGGCGCTGTTGTGTCAGTGCACCCTGTTGTCATTGTGCTGTGGAGGCTGCACTCTGTTTGCGCAGCTTGTTCGGTCACGCCATCTTTGTTAGCTGAATGTTTCTGCACTAACCTCCCAGCGACATTTATAACGCATAAAACCAAATGGCAGAATTTATTCTGACGACTGGTCAGTAATAATGGAAAATACTAGATTGCCAGTAGGTTTAGTGTGTTTTATTGTAATATGTGCAAAGTAAAAACAGTTTCTTTATTGAGATTAGATTTCCTACAATAAGAGCCCTGTTCATCAAGCACTCACTGTGAAAGTTCTGGGCCAGTTCTCATAATCAGTATTTTCATCTCAATTTATCTGAATGCGTTTCAGCCGTTTGAGAGAAAATATTGTAAGTAGTTTTGTCTTGGTAGTTTAATTGTTATGACTGGTAAAGGGAGGAAGGTTCTGATTTGATTAAGCAGGCCCCTCTGTGGTTGCTGATGAAGAAGGTTTTCTCGCTCTGCTACTTAAAACGCCTCTTGTTAAAACTCTTGTTTTTGTTCCCTGAATCAAAAGGTACTTGGCAAATGACTTATTTCCTGTTTACAGGAGCACTTACGTTTCTCTGGTGGCTTCACGTTGCCTCTGTCCTGCAGTGGTGAAACGTAATGTCAGTTCAAACGGCAGTATCGGGGATTTTGTGCAGACATGCTAATGCTAACTCTCTGTCTCTTGTGCAGACATGCTAATGCTAACTCTCTCTCTGCTTCTCTTTCTCTCCTAGGCCTTGTGGATGCACTTAGATGTGTGCAATGAGTCCTGTGGCTGGCATGCCTCAGTATTTTGGATTGCTGTGCTCTGGACCCAGTAGGACACGAGACTCCCAGCACAGAGCGTCATGAGCTTGGTCATCCCAGTAGGGGTGGACACGGGCAACACCTCATACCTGGATATGGCTGCCGGCTCAGAGTGGGTCTCATATATATACACACACACACACTCTCTCTCCTCCGGCTTACTCCCTTTCTCTCTCTCTCCTTCTGTTATGCTCTCCTCACCCTTTCTTTCTCTCCTACTCTAGTATGCTCTCTCTCTCCTATCTCTCTCTCTCTCTCTCTCTGCCTTCACCTTTACTCACACATGTTGTTTTTCTAACATTCTTCTATCCATGCTTTTTATCCTTTTGTGGTTTTTCTTGTTTGCCATCCACCATGTAAACTACTTCCTCATTTTTAAACCTTGTCTCTTTCTGTCAGTCTGTCTCTCCTTAAAATGTTATTGAGCTAATGCTGTAAGCACTATCTGTTCTATAAACCTAGCCAGATAACTTCTGTGATGAGCTGCAAAATGTCAAATATCTTCTTCAGGGCTTGTGGTGTACCACACTCCTCTTTATTTCATAAATCATAGACTCACAGTAGGCAGTGGCAATGTAGGGGATCTCTCAGATATATTCTCCTTGATTTCTGTTTATTAATGAAATTATAGTATTCCATGTGATTTTAAATAATGGAATAACAAGCATGTTCTGGGAAGGAGAATTAAAATAGGCAGAAATGTTTCTCTGCAGTGAAAGCAGAAGGAAGGGTTATGATGGTCCTGTTTCTCTTAAAAAAAAAAAAGCCAAACCTCTTGCCCGAAAACCCCAATGCTGTTGCCTCGACAGCGAGCGTTGCCATGGCACCCTTCCCTGCCCTATGCAGGGCCGGTCTCTGTGGTAACGCTCAGAATGACAGCTGGCCCTCTGGGCTGCCGTAGGCTGCTTAAGAGGCCACACAGCACTCTCCTCGCCTCACCAGCTTTTAGGTGTCCTACGCGTTCAAAAAGAAGCAAAAAGATGAGGGCACTGACCGTCTGGGGAGGGTTTAACTAGCGGTAGATTCTGGGGAGGGTTTAACTAGCGGTAGAGTCTGGGGAGGGTTTAACTAGTGGTAGAGTCTGGGGAGGGTTTAACTAGCGGTAGATTCTGGGGAGGGTTTAACTAGTGGTAGATTCTGGGGAGGGTTTAACTAGCGGTAGATTCTGGGGAGGGTTTAACTAGTGGTAGAGTCTGGGGAGGGGTTTAACTAGCGGTAGATTCTGGGGAGGGTTTAACTAGCGGTAGATTCTGGGGAGGGTTTAACTAGTGGTAGAGTCTGGGGAGGGGTTTAACTAGCGGTAGATTCTGGGGAGGGTTTAACTAGCGGTAGATTCTGGGGAGGGTTTAACTAGCGGTAGAGTCTGGGGAGGGGTTTAACTAGCGGTAGAGTCTGGGGAGGGTTTAACTAGCGGTAGATTCTGGGGAGGGTTTAACTAGCGGTAGAGTCTGGGGAGGGTTTAACTAGCGGTAGAGTCTGGGGAGGGGTTTAACTAGCGGTAGATTCTGGGGAGGGTTTAACTAGCGGTAGATTCTGGGGAGGGTTTAACTAGCGGTAGAGTCTGGGGAGGGTTTAACTAGCGGTAGAGTCTGGGGAGGGTTTAACTAGCGGTGGATTCTGGGGAGGGTTTAACTAGCGGTGGAGTCTGGGGAGGGTTTAACTAGCGGTGGATTCTGGGGAGGGTTTAACTAGCGGTGGAGTCTGGGGAGGGTTTAACTAGCGGTAGAGTCTGGGGAGGGTTTAACTAGCGGTGGAGTCTGGGGAGGGTTTAACTAGCGGTAGAGTCTGGGGAGGGTTTAACTAGCGGTAGAGTCTGGGGAGGGTTTAACTAGCGGTAGAGTCTGGGGAGGGTTTAACTAGCGGTAGAGTCTGGGGAGGGTTTAACTAGCGGTAGAGTCTGGGGAGGGGTTTAACTAGCGGTAGAGTCTGGGGAGGGTTTAACTAGCGGTAGAGTCTGGGGAGGGGTTTAACTAGTGGTAGAGTCTGGGGAGGGGTTTAACTAGCGGTAGAGTCTGGGGAGGGGTTTAACTAGCGGTAGAGTCTGGGGAGGGGTTTAACTAGCGGTAGAGTCTGGGGAGGGTTTAACTAGCGGTAGAGTCTGGGGAGGGTTTAACTAGCGGTAGAGTCTGGAGAGGGTTTAACTAGCGGTGGATTCTGGGGAGGGTTTAACTAGCGGTAGAGTCTGGGGAGGGTTTAACTAGCGGTAGAGTCTGGGGAGGGTTTAACTAGCGGTAGAGTCTGGGGAGGGGTTTAACTAGCGGTAGAGTCTGGGGAGGGGTTTAACTAGCGGTAGAGTCTGGGGAGGGGTTTAACTAGCGGTGGAGTCTGGGGAGGGTTTAACTAGCGGTGGAGTCTGGGGAGGGTTTAACTAGCGGTAGATTCTGGGGAGGGTTTAACTAGCGGTAGATTCTGGGGAGGGTTTAACTAGCGGTAGAGTCTGGGGAGGGTTTAACTAGCGGTAGAGTCTGGGGAGGGTTTAACTAGCGGTAGAGTCTGGGGAGGGTTTAACTAGCGGTAGATGTAAACTAATAAATGCTTCATTGTGTTGCTATAGTACTGCACCCTGCTATCCCAGTGACCTAAGACAGATCAGGATGGTATAAACGTTTCTTCCACAACATGGATATTGGAGAAGTGCCACAGGCCGTTTATTCTAGTCATACCCTCCACTCGCTCAGCAGACCACTGTTCATCTCTCATGTTGGCATCTAATCTGAGCACTATGGGTGTGAACCTTCAGGTCTGGTTTGAGAACAGGCTTTGGAGCCCCAGGGAACCTAAATCCATGATTGCTTTATAATTAGGTTCATGTTTGTCTTGTGATCGCACAATATGCATTTACAAAGTGCGAATAATTGGTGACTTTCCAAAGTTTCTCCCCTGTCAGGTAAAGTGGGCGGTGTTGGTCCTGGGTGAAGCTTGCGTAAGCGTTACCCAGTATAATCAGAAAGGCAGATATCACGTTCCTCCCACTTCACTTTTTTCAAAACTATTCATTCAAGCTCAAATGGTCTCATCGCATCTGAGCAACATATTTCCAAATGCTTTCTCTTTGTGGCCATTCACCCCATACAGGGCGGTTAATAGAAACTTGTGTTTGGCATCCTAAAACGTTTGTAGCATTGAGCGCGAGGTTGACTATTACTTGAAGTGTTTCCCGTGCTGGTGGAGGATGAATCGTCTGTCAGGGTCACCGCACCACACACAACTGCTGCAGCAGGGGTTGTCATGGTTACAAGGCGTTGTGCATCCCAGTGATGTCGACAGGCTTCCCTTTACCAGCACTGGAGTATGAAGAGACGAAATTCCTTTTACTGGTGGCATATAACGCAGGAAAATATGGTGGGTGTGGGCTTTAGGGAACCTCACACCGTGTGTGTGTGTGTGTGTGTGTGTGTGTGTGTGTGTGTGTGTGTTGTCTGCATGCCAGTCCCTTATGGCATCAGTTAATTGCCATGGCAGGGAATGTGAGCCCTCCACAGTGAGGGCGTTGTCTTGAGCTGTGCTTTCTTCCCTTATTTCTCATGTATGCTCGTGCATGTGAGTGACCGTGTGTGTGTGTGTGTGTGTGTGTGTGTGTGTGTGTGTGTGTGTGTGTGCGCATATATGCATATATGTGAGTGAGTGACCAAGTATGCGCGAGTGTGGAATTGTCTCTGTTCCATATTAAGCTCAGGCTTGAGCCGTAGGCTATGATTAGCACAAACCTAGCTGTCATATCTAATTGGAGCATCAGTTACATCTCTTCCCCTCCGTATCTCTCCTGTGTGTCTTTTGTGCTTGACAGCTGTTCTGCTTACTCTGAAAGTGATGTTTTGTTTCGTGTTGCATTGCTTTGCCTACATATTTCCCCCTCCCTCTCCCTCTCTCCCCCCCTCCCTCTCTCCCCCTCTCCCTCTCTCCCCCTCTCCCTTTCGCTCCTAACCCCCCCCCCCCCACCTGTGTCCCTGTGTTGTTGCTTTTCTGCCATTCCAGCCACTTTTTCTTGTTTTTATCTGAATGTGACGTTAGTTCATGTTGAAAGGCCTGATCCTTCAGTCAGCTGTGACCTGAACTCTTTTTCATGTCAGTATGAAATGGAAAATCCACCTACCTCTCTCTCTCTCTCTCTCTCTCTCTCTCTCTCTCTCTCTCTCTCTCTCTCTCTCTCTCTTTCTCTCTTTCCCCCTCCCTCCGTCAGTCTCACCAACTACTACTTGCCCATACAATGCACACGAAAGCCTTGTTGAAATCATTTATTGACAGTTGCAGTGTCGGTTGCAGTGTTTGTCTGCTCTTTCTTCTGCCCTGCGCTCTTGTTTGACTTGTGTTTGGTACACACACATCACACACGCCCTCTCCAAGCTCCGCCCCCCAGGTGGTCATGTACTTTCACTTTGACACTTGAGCTGCTATAGACGCGGCAACTGTTTGAGGAAGTGAGAGTGCGAGAGAAGGAGAGAGAGAAGGAGAGAGAGAGGGAGAGAGAGCACGAGGTGGAGAAGGAGCCAGCCAGGTACGGTACTTCACCAATAAGGGGAGAGAGAGAGGGGGATGAGAGGAGAGGGGGAATGAGAGAGGAGTGGAGAGAAATAAAGACAGCAGTTGAAAGCGCTTGGGGGAACGTGTGAGCACGTGTGGCAGACACGGTCTTGTGTAGCTTCTTTCTGCTCTTAGTCTTGTTGTGAATGTTGTACGTCAGCTGTTAGGATCCGTGTGTGTGTGTATGGATGTTGCTGAAGTGAAAGAGAACCAGTACCAGGAGGCTCAGGGCACGACAGGTATTTTTTGTGACCTTGAGGCAGTTGTCTGTATCTGGAGGTCCTTCCACACAACAGGGTTTTCAGGACTCGGTGGAGTCCTGGCGTTGATGACTGCCCGGGGGCCCCAATCTCTATCGCTGCCTCTAGTCCTCGGGTCTTTTTACATTTTCTATTTTCTCTTACTTTCACTTTCTTTCTTTTTTCAGTCTTTTCCATCTCTCCCCCCATCCCTGCCTGACCCCCCCCCCCCCCCCCCCCCCCCCTCTTGTTTGGGTCTTGCACCTTGTCCCTTCTCTGCTGCAGGACAGGTGTAGTCATCATCCTGTCACTCCTCCCATAGTGAAGTTGCCCTTTCATCCTGTCACTGGAGTGGATCTACTGGTTTGGCCTTTTTTCTGAGTTACTTTAGCGCGTGTGTGTGTGTGTGTGTGTGAGATATCCAGATAGGTCTTTTGGTTTGTTGTGGAGAGATAGGGAGCTGTTCTGTTATTTCACTTCATATCTGCTCCTGGCATTCAGCTTAGAACGATCAAAAAACATTCACACGGAATTCACATGTATGGGTTTGAAAATAAGCATGCAGCCGTTTTTATGACAGTGGGTATGTACATGCTGGTCCAGATTGCCAGTTAATTTTTTACTAAGCAGGATAGCATAAATGCATTGAACTTCAGTCTTCTTTAAAAGTGTTCTCTGGTCTCTTCTTTCTGTCTGAATTTAATTTTATCTCCTCCTTCCTCTTCTTTCTGCTTTGTGTCTTTGCTAAACCTGTTCTGAGTTCTCTCTCTCTCTCTCTCTCTCTCTCTCTCTCTCTCTCTCTCTCTCTCTCTCTCTCTCTCTCTCTCTCTCTCTCTCTCTCTCTCTCTCTCTCTGTCTCTCTCCCTCCCTCCAATCCCCACTCACACACACCACGTAAACACCTATAATACAGGGTTTCTGTTGTCTAACCTGTTTCTCATTTGCGCACGTGTGTGTGTGTGTGTGTGTGTGTGTGTGTGTGTGTGTGTGTGTGTGTGTGTGTGTGTGTGTGTGTGTGTGTGTGTGTGTGTGTGTGTGTAGACCTGAATCTGTTGAGGCTAGCCCTGTGGTAGTGGAGAAGTCCAGCTACCCTCACCACATCTACAGTAGCTCCCACCACTCTCACAGCTACATCGGCCTGCCCTATGCTGTGAGTATCAGTCTCTCTCTCTCTCTCTCTCTCTCTCTCATACACACACACTTTAATTCCAAGTGCATGTTTATTGATGTGCCTGCATAGTAGAAGGCTGTGTGTTGATATGCTATTGATGTCATGAAATTTACCTCATGATGCCCTTTTCAATCTGATTCCACGTATTCCCCAGTTACTACTGACTGCTCAAGCCCCCAAACTTATGCTCACACTCAGTTGTGCAGTAAAAAAGAACAAATTCAGAGTAAAGCCCATATGCAAGTTTACAAGTAGCTATTAACTTAGCCTCCCATAACAAACTTTGAAAGCATCTTAGGATGTATATATAGTTTAGCTAATAAAACACTTAAATCATTGTATCATATTACATATTAAATCCAACTCTGCAATTAACTCCTTTTTGGCAGAATTGAAATGGTTTTATGACTCTAGTTATAAAGTTACATTATTTGATAAATATATGTATATATATATTATAGTATATATAAGTATTTTGACATACATTTTGACATTTGAGAAACTTTAAAATCATTAAAGTTTGTCTGATGAAATGTATGTTCACTGGACTACAGATTGATGCAAACAAGCTCGCTGTGAGAGGTTTAGTTTTCAGCATGTACTGTTGAACCTCCTGCACATTATTCTTCTCCCTCCCACATATTTGATATCTCTCTCCCTCTCTCTCAAACACACTCACAGTTCTTACAGTACCCCTAGTCTTTACGGGCCCTCTCCTCCATTGACCTACATTCCAGCTCTCTCTCTCTCTCTCTCTCTGTCTCTCTCTCAACGCCTCCTTCTCTCCTGTGCAGGACCATAACTACGGGGCACGCCCCCCGCCCACTCCCCCAGCCTCTCCGCCTCCCTCTGTGCTGATCCGACAGGGCGAGGGTCTGTTTGTGGGGGGCGGGCGGGGCGGGCGAGGGGCTGTACGTGCCGGGCGGGCAGGACGAGGCCTCGCGTGGAACCACGCTCAGCACGTCGGAGGACGGCAGCTACGCTGCGGACATCACGCGCTGCATCTGCGGGTTCACCCACGACGACGGCTACATGATCTGCTGTGATAAGTGCAGGTAAAGGGGCCGAAGTGCTCTTGAACGTCAACACTGCATGAGCACTCCAAATACACACTCAAACACTCCAAATACACACTCAAACACTCCAAATACACACTCAAACACCCCCCCACAACAAAAAATAAGACATCTGTTGATTTTGTTGACTGGCCGTTGATGGTGCAGCAGCTTTGATGGGTAGTGAATAACATACAAAATTGCATATGAACGTGTGACATATGAACGTGTGACCTATGACGTGTGGACGGTAGAGTCCTGCTGGGACGTGTGACAGCTCTTCATCAGCGCTCCTTACTCACGCCGGTTCGTGTTGTCATGTCAGTGTGTGGCAGCATATTGACTGCATGGGGATCGATAGGCAGCACATACCTGAGACCTACCTGTGTGAGCGCTGTCAGCCACGCAGTCTGGACAGAGAGCGCGCCATCCTGCTGCAAACCCGGAAGAGAGAAAACATGTCTGGTGAGTCTCCAACGCATGCACGTGCACACAGACACGCACCCAAACACACACACACACACACACACTCACACACACACACACACACACACACACACACACACACTTTCCTGCCCACACAAAGAATGGATCAAATATGCACTACCACATGTATTATTGTTTTAGTAGTTCCACATATCTGACCTGGATTTGAGTCCCTCTGCTGCCTCTTACTGGACATGTGGTGCCATAACAGCTGCACATTCATTCAATGTCATATTATTCCCAAAGGACACTGGGTTATTGTTAACGATTGACATGGCAGGTTTTCAGTGTTTATAGTCCCTGCTGGACTGTCTGTCTGTAGACAGACTTGGCCTGAAATGCTTAGTAAACACCACTGACGGTATCTCTTTAAACAAAAATGATGAAATAAAAGAGAAAATTTATAGGTGTGTGTGTGTGTGTGTGTGTGTGTGTGTGTGTGTGTGTGTGTGTGTGTGTGTGTGTGTGTGTGTGTTAGACGGGGACACCAGTGCTACAGAGAGCGGTGACGAGGTTCCACTGGAGCTGTACACAACGTTTCAGCACACCCCCGCCAGCATCACCCTCACCACTGGTCGCCTCGGCAACAAGCAGGCCGACAAGAAACGAAAGAAGAGCGGAGACAAGGAGGCCGCGGCACCACCCCGACCCAAAAAGGTCCGACCCCCTCCAGACCAGACCTGAGTGTGCTCGCATGCTCGGATACTCAAACCAGACCTGAGTGTGCTCGCATGCTCGGATACTCAAACCAGACCTGAGTGTGCTCGCATGCTCGGATACTCAAATCAGACCTGAGTGTGCTCGCATGCTCGGATACTCAAACCAGACCTGAGTGTGCTCGCATGCTCGGATACTCAAATCAGACCTGAGTGTGCTCGCATGCTCGGATACTCAAATCAGACGTGAGTGTGCTCGCATGCTCGGATACTCAATTCAGACCCGAGTGTGCTCGCATGCTCGGATACTCAAATCAGACCTGAGTGTGCTCGCATGCTCGGATACTCAAATCAGACCTGAGTGTGCTCGCATGCTCGGAAACTCAAATCAGACCTGAGTGTGCTCGCATGCTCGGAAACTCAAATCAGACCTGAGTGTGCTCGCATGCTCGGAAACTCAAATCAGACCTGAGTGTGCTCGCATGCTCGGATACTCAAATCAGACCTGAGTGTGCTCGCATGCTCGGATACTCAAATCAGACCTGAGTGTGCTCGCATGCTCGGATACTCAAATCAGACCTGAGTGTGCTCGCATGCTCGGATACTCAAACCAGACCTGAGTGTGCTCGCATGCTCGGATACTCAAACCAGACCTGAGTGTGCTCGCATGCTCGGATACTCAAACCAGACCTGAGTGTGCTCGCATGCTCGGATACTCAAACCAGACCTGAGTGTGCTCGCATGCTCGGATACTCAGACCAGACCTGAGTGTGCTCGCATGCTCGGAAACTCAGACCAGACCTGAGTGTGCTCGCATGCTCGGAAACTCAGACCAGACCTGAGTGTGCTCGCATGCTCGGAAACTCAGACCAGACCTGAGTGTGCTCGCATGCTCGGAAACTCAGACCAGACCTGAGTGTGCTCGCATGCTCGGAAACTCAGACCAGACCTGAGTGTGCTCAGATACTCAGACCAGACCTGAGTGTGCTCAGATACTCAAACCAGACCTGAATGTGCTCAGATACTCAAACTTGACCTGAATGTGCTTAGATACTCAAACCAGACCTGAGTGTGCTCAGATACTCAAACCAGACCTGAGTGTGCTCAGATACTCAAACCAGACCTGAGTGTGCTCAGATACTCAAACCAGACCTGAGTGTGCTCAGATACTCAAACCAGACCTGAGTGTGCTCAGATACTCAAACCAGACCTGAGTGTGCTCAGATACTCAAACCAGACCTGAGTGTGCTCAGATACTCAAACCAGACCTGAGTGTGCTCACATGCCCGGATACTCAGACCAGATCTGAGTGTGCTCGGATACTCAAACCAGATCTGAGTGTGCTCGGATACTCAAACCAGGTCTGAGTGTGCTCGCATGCCCGGATACTCAAACCAGATCTGAGTGTGCTCGCATGCAGGAATGGCAGGTGTCTGTCTGGAGAATCATGTTTTGAACTTTAATTTGCTTGTTTTGTGTTTCTGTTTACAGGCATTCCGTGAAGGCTCCAGGAAGTCTAATAGAGTAAAGGTGGGCATTCGCTTAATCTCACACACACAAGCGGCCTCGCGACACCAGTGTCTGCGTTGGGGTCTGGGGCCGGTCTTCTCTGTGTTGTGACACAGAGAGCAGATTTTGGTTTAGTACTCAGAAATGACTATGCTCTATCTGGGTTAGGGCTGCACGATAAATCGTATTTTTATCGTTATCGCGATATGAAGTTTCACGATAAACACATCGAAAGAGCCACGATAACTCCTTGAATAACAACAAACTCAAATTGCATTATCCTCGTCCAGCAGTAGAGGGAGCTATTCGCGCTGCAGACTATGATCACGTGACGTAAGTAGGCAAGAGGCAGAGTGAGGTGAACACGCTCATCAGACACATCGTGCGCTGTCGATTCACGAGGTCGTGCACCTCTCGAAGTTTGTAAGTTTGCGCGTGCCGCGTCTCAGCGCAATGAGAACAGTCATGTTTGCAGAGTTCATACACCTATACAAGGTGTAATTCAAGCACTTTCAAGGTCCATTTCAATAATTCCCAGCACGTTAAACTTAATTGAGTTAAATATTTATACATATACGCTCAATGATTCGAAATAATTCGCTTTTTTAATCACATTATTTAATGGTTGTTTATTTTCAAAACACCCAATCTTAACGTCTTCACATTCTCTCGTGTTTCGTCCTGGAATTACAGGACTTTGTTAACGTAATTTGTTAACGTAATACAAGAGAATTGTTCAATCAGACAGATATTTGTTGTGAAACGAAGTAGTTACAATTTCAAGCATTTTCAAGTACTTTAGCCTAAATTCCAGCACTTTTCAAACCTGAAACACAAAGCAACATTAAAATTGGTCAGGTAAATGTTCATTCCCCTGTATTTGAGGGGTGTTTTTTATACTACCACATATCGTTTCGGACAACACTGCAAAGAATGTGACACGGCAAGATTAAACGCTTCTGCCGTTCGCGGAGTTTCACGTGAGGTGTGCGGAGTCGCGCTACGGTCACTCGTGAAAGTATAATCCTAGATTGAATCTATTGTTGAATAAACCTGCAAAATATTTGGAATTATTCTGGATTCATTACACAGTAAAAAAAAACTAAACAAATTAACGTGCTGCTGTTCAGAGAGACACTACATTTCTGTATTTTAATCTTAATTTATCGTGGTTCACATCGATATCAGGATATCCAACAATGTTATCGTACATCGCAATTCTAGTCCATATCGTGCACCCCTAATCTGGGTTTTAACATTTCCTGATGCTCGCTCATGCACAAAAGTTATGTGTCTGCTTCTTTGTAGTAAGTGGGAGCAGCACAGCGGACTACTGCGATGGTGTTGGGCAGCTTGTTGGGATTTAATCTTTATATAGCAGGAGGGGAGTCTTCAGTTATGGAACTACTGTCAATCTAGTTCTCTTGCTATGTAACAAGCACCTTTTTTAGTACAAGCACCATTTCTCTGAATGAGAAGCTTCAGGGTGAGCTGGTGTGTTGTCAGGGTGGTTGTGTAGTTGAGCTACACACTAGCTAGACCCATAGTGTGCGCTCCCTTGCTAGTACTTGGCAAGTTCTACGTTTGGTTTTCAATGTCTCTGCATTGGTGTTTAACAACTGCTAACACTTGTTTAACATGTGTTATCTGAGACTTTAGCAAATGTCGCTTTGCAGTTGTGTTGCGGGTTCTTTGTGTGTGTTGTGCACGGCGTTTTGGACAGAGCAGTCAGCTTGATTCCAGAGATCACACCACCCTAGAGAGGCATAGCTGTTTATAAAGTCAGTCACACTCACATTAGTGTATGTATATAGACATGTTTGCAAGTGTTGACGTGTGTGTGTGTGTGTGTGATGGCAGGGCTCTGCCCCCGAGTGTGAGCCGATGGAGCCCCTCTCTCTGTGGGAGAATAAGGTGAAGTCGTGGATGGAGCGATACGAGGAGGCTAGCGCTAACCAGTACAGCGACGACGTCCGGCTCCTGCTCCGAGTCAAAGAGGCTCGCGACGGCAAGACGCTTGCTTACAACACACACACCGCGGCCTTTAAACCACCTGTAGAGGTATGATGGAGACAATGGGACACACACACACACACCTTTAAACACGCGGCCTTTAAACCACCTGTAGAGGTATGATGGAGATAATGGGACACACACACACCACTTACCACACAGCTTGCACAGCATACCTGTAGCAGTATGAAACACACAATGGTTACAGACCTAGGACACAGACAAACATAGTTTTGCCTTGCGGTGAAAATTCACACTTGTTACTACCAAAGTCAACTCTTATCTGTGTAGTCGCAGTGGGTATGAACAGGCGGATGCAGCCTAGTGTTGGTTTTAATAGAAATGAGCACTGCATTTTAATGTGAACAAGGTGGAATGTGTTTTAAATACTAGCGAGTGTATTTAAGTAGCTGCCGACAAGCGTAGATGGGACTTCCTTGGTGTTTATGTGGTTCGCACTTTGCACTTAGACCTTCTGTGAACTCATATTGACATGTGTTGAGTGCTGGGCTTAGACACCACAGCACACTGCTGCGTCTGGACCACTGGGATGTACCGGTACCGTCCAGCCCAGAGTGTTCAGCCCTTCCTAGCTCCAGTCAGTATGAAGCAGTGCTCACACGTTCAGACTGGTACCTGGTACCCTCTCTCCCAGCCACTCACAATCTCAGCACATTTACACAAAGAATCTTCCAGCTCATTTAGGTGTATTGTATTTAGTTGTTAATGGTATTATTATTGGTAGTGTTATTGTTGTAGTCACGCCTCTGTGGCTGATCAGGTCTTTTCTCTCCGTCTTCCTGTCACCACAGAGCTACGTGCAGAAGAATAAGCGTATTCTGCGGGCGGCGCGGGACTTGGCCTCCGACGCTCTCATCATAGAGTACCGGGGCAAGTTCATGCTCCAACAGCAGTTTGAGGCCAACGGATACTTCTTCAAGAGGTGAGACACGCCCACCCGAGACACGCCCACCCGAGACACGGGGGGGGGGCTAAACATGCTTTAAAAAATGTTTAGTATGTTTTTATGTAGGAAAGCATATTTTATATATATTTATAATTATAGTTTATATATTTATTTGAGGGGGGGTTTATTTGAGTTATATTTATTTATTTGGGGGGGGGGGGGCTAAACATGCTTTAAAAAATGTTTAGTATGTTTTTATGTAGGAAAGCATATTTTATATATATTTATAATTATAGTTTATATATTTATTTGAGGATGCATCTTAAATTTAAGGTCAGGTTATGGTTAGGTTTAAGATTAAAATTAGAGTTGTCAATCATGATTTAGACCCCAATCAAAATTTGTCCTCTGCATTTACCCATCTGTGCTGTTAGAACACACACACACACACACACACAGTGATTACTAGGGGGCTGTGGATCACACGTGCCCAGAGCGGTGGGCAGCCCTAGCCCGGCGCCCGGGGAGCAGTTGGGGTTAGGTGCCTTGCTCAAGGGCACCTCAGTCATGGCCTCAGGTCTGGGAATCGAACCCATGACCCTCTGGTCACAAGACCAGTTCCCTACCACAGGACCATGACTGCCCCCCATGGTAGTTAATCCTTGATCCTGACTGTGACAAGTACCCCAGTATGGTGGGAGTGTGAGGGGTAAATCTCCTTGGCACGTTGTATTCTGGGCTGGCTGTCTGCCTTGTGGTATGAGCTGGGCCAAACACACGGTCCTCATCAACACCTTCACTCCAACACCCACCACGCTGGCTCTTCTGTCTGTGTTAACAACAATAAAAAACAAACGAAATAGAGGTATTTCACCAAATATGTGAAAATGCCTTGAAAACATTGCAAGTTATTCAGATGAATCAATATTTTTGAAATTGGTTGTTAATAATAAAAATAACGCAGGCAGTTGAAATGCTTCTCCTGGGATCTTGTGCTTGCAGGCCTTACCCGTTTGTGTTGTTCTACTCCAAGTTTGATGGTTTGGAGATGTGTGTAGATGCACGCAGCTTTGGAAACGAAGCACGCTTCATCCGACGCTCCTGCATCCCCAACGCAGAGGTGAGTGTCCTTCAAAACACACGCTCCACTTTAACTTGGATAGTAAGTTTACTGTATCCTGTGAGTAATATCAATGATATATTATTTTCATGAGTGATAAGGACACAAGGACACAGCCAATATTTGCGGACGTTATACATTTACCATTAATTTGTTGTTTGCAGTGTGAATACTAGAATGCAACTCTTCTCACAACTCATGAAATATGTATTATAAAATATTAAATTAATTGAGCTGTTTTTAACATCTTAAAGTGGTCTTAAATAGATAAAGCTAAATAATTGAATTTACTAATAACAAACAGCTTCCCAAATCACAATGACAATTACAGGAAACAGTTGCTCAACAGGCTGTTTTTTGTTTTATTTTTTTGTACAAATAACTGGTGGTACGCTGTTCGGGAGCTGAGACTGCATAGTGTGTGTGACCCACAGTGTCTGTGTGGCGTCCATGTTAATCAGTGTAGTGTCTGTAGCGGTCACATGCATCACCACAGCCCACAGCAAACATCACAGCTAATGCAGAAACACACTTGGGCTCAGGTTGTATTGCTTGACACACAGCAAACCAGCGGTTTTGGCCCAGAAACATTACAAAATTCTTACAAAGTTCTTACTATCTCACACAATCTTAGTCCTTATTCAAAACAGAAAATGTGTAGTCTAGATTATATTTCACATTTAATATACATTTTTACCTAAATACAAACCTTCAGAAATTTCTAGGGTAGTGTATGTATGTATTTTTTTGTATTATTTATCAGTTTGAACTTTAGGTTTAAGCTGATCTAAATGAAACCAGGTCACCTTTACCGAGTTGTTCGCAGATTTGAGGCTCTTTTTAGAAGACTAGGCTTGTGTGCTGCTCCCCATTCTTGTCAGTGCGAGAGTGTTTCCCTCTGTCCCTACTAGGGGTGCACGATATGGACTAGAATTGCGATGTGCGATAACATTGTTGGATATCCCGATATCGATGTGAACCACGATAAATTAAGATTAAAATACAGAAATGTAGTGTCTCTCTGAACAGCAGCACATTAATTTGTTTTGTTTTTTACTGTGTAATGAATCCAGAATAATTCCAAATATTTTGCAGGTTTATTCAACAATAGATTCAATCTAGGTTTATACTTTCGTGAGTGACCGTAGCACGTGACTCCGCACACCTCGCGTGAACCTCCGCGAACGGCGGAAGTGTTTAATCTTGCTGCGTCACATTCTTTGCAGTGTTGTCCAAATCGATATGTAGGTCTAGTAGTATAAAAAACACCCCTCAAATACAGGGGGGGGGCTAAAGTACTTGAAAATGCTTGAAATTGTAACTACTTCGTTTCACAACAAATATCTGTCTGACTGAACAGTTTTCTTGTATTACGTTAACAAATACGAGCCTCTTGTAATTCCAAGACGAAACATGAGAGAACATGAAGACGTTAAGATTGGGCGTTTTGAAAATAAACAACCACTAAATAATGTGATAAAAAAAAGCGAATTATTTCGAATCATTTAGAGTATGTGTATAAATATTTAACTTAATTAAGTTTAACGTGCTGGGAAATATTGAAATGGACCTTGAAAGTGATGTACAAGTGCTTGAAATCCACCTTGTATAGGTGTATGAACCCGGCAAACATGACTGTTCTCATTGCGCTGAGATGCGGCGTGCGCGAACTTACAAAATTCGAGAGGTGCTTGACCTCTTGAATCGACAGCGCGGGCGAAGCCACCGCGATTACATTATTTTGCGTCAAGTGTAAACCAGGCTTAGACCAAATCGTGTGTCTGATGAGCGTGTTCACCTCACTCTGCCTCTTGCCTACTTACGTCACGTGATCATAGTCTGCAGCGCAAATAGCTCCCTCTATTGCTGGACGAGGATAATGCAATTTGAGTTTGCTGTTATTCAAGGAGTTATCGTGGCTCTTTCGATGTGTTTATCGTGAAACTTCACATCGCGATAACGATAAAAATACGATTAATCGTGCAGCCCTAGTCCCTACACACACAGGTTCCTGTGGTCCAGTGTGTGATGGTGTGCAGCTGGCCACGCCCACCACATCTCCCCTGGTATTAATTGGGCTTTAGGAGCACACGCTCCAAACTCATTTGAACCTGCAGAAGAAGCAGTATGGGTCTACACACCACATCACTCTCACCAAACAAATGTGTCGTTTCAAGCACGAGCTGTATTTGTTAGGATAGTGTACGTTTGTTTGTTCGGCTATAATGTGATTCGGAACAAAAGCAGCAAAATATACTGTGGCAGTCATTCACGTCAGCCCAGCGTTTATCACAAATGCCGATAAACATCTTTTATCAGATTTACTCGACGTGTGGTCCACGTTTCCAGTGAGCAAATGAGTCATTCGCATTTCATCTAATCCAGTAACGCTGTTGGTGGGATATTGGACCAGGCCACGGTTACATCATTTTGCACATAAAACACTTTTATCAGCAAAGAAGTTCAAAAGTGCCGGTTTGGATAACCAGGAACGTCTTGAATATTGGGCCCTGATTGGTTGGGCCCATTACACACCCCTAATGAAGCAGAAGGGGGCGGTTATTCGCTCCGTTACTGCCCCGGGGGCTTGAGAGTGAGAGCTGGAGGCTCTGTGTCCACCGTGTAAATGCCCGTCCTGCTCTTAGGTGCGTCACGTGATCGAGGACGGCATGCTGCACCTCTACATCTACTCTCTGAGGTCCATAGCCAAGGGCAGCGAGATCACCATTGGCTTCGACTACGACTACGGCAGCTGGTAAGCTGGAGGCAGATGCTTCAACACGTGTTCACGAAGGTCAGGTAGAGTAAGACCAGGGCCTTGTGGGCCTGAAGGTCATGTCAGGTAGAGTAAGACCATGACCTTGTGGGCCTGAAGGTCATGTCAGGTAGAGTAAGACCAGGGCCTTGTGGGCCTGAAGGTCATGTCAGGTAGAGTAAGACCAGGGCCTTGTTGGCCTGAAGGTCATGTCAGGTAGAGTAAGACCATGACCTTGTTGGCCTGAAGGTCATGTCTCGGGGCAGTAGTGTAGGCATTACTGCTCTTCAGAAGTGTGTAAGTGAGAAGGTTTCCACAGATGCAACTGATCTAATAAAGGCCAACGCTTAGGGTTAGGGCTACGGTTATGCTAACCCTAACTGGAAAAACGTTTATACAGCAGGCATTTACAGTTTTTTACAACAGGAAAGCCATTCACAGGGCATGTAGTCATTTTTATTGGTTTAGTTAATTGATTAATATCATATTCACAAAATGAACCTGGTTCATTGGTTCAAAGATGAAGGTTTACCTTGAGTTTAAAGATGAAAGAAGTTCGATGTGACTTTTTGCTATGCGCACAAGGTTTATATATAACATCTGTGTTGGGGAATGTTTGGACACTGTGTATTGTGGCTTGTGTCTCTCAGAGTCTTCTGTCTCTGACCTGAAGTCCTTCTGTCCTCTTGTGTCTAGTAAGTACAAAGTTGACTGTGCGTGTCGGGGGAGCCAGGAATGCCCCGTGCTCAAGCACAACCTGGAACCCACGGAGAACCTGGGCTCAGCCACACGACGTCGGGGCCGCAGGGACAAAGACCCGGTGGTGCGGGATGAGAGCGGGCAGAACCAGAACCTCACGCTGGACTGCGACGGCCCCAAGGGAAAAGTGCCTAGCGATGGCAAACAGAGGAAGCTCTCTCCTCTACGCGTGTCCATCTCCAACAACCAGGTAGTGTGGCTGGACGCACACACCCACACACACACCATGAGTTCACTCACCTCCACCTTCACATATACAACAGCATGAACTCACCCCCATTTCACTGTTTCACTGTTTGTTTCACTCACACAGCATTTGGTATTGCATGTGAATCGGTATTTCGTTTGACCTTTTTTCTTTTGATTTGGGTTTTTTATTTTGTCCTGCTGTCCGTTCTTTTCTTCCTCCTTTTATCGATGGCGAGCAAAGCTCCACTTTTGCTGCTGTGACTGCTGCATGACGGTCACACTGTCCACTCTGGCTGTTGGTGTGGCGAGCAGAGCCGGGGTGACTGTCGCGCTACACCCGCTACACCCTGGAAACGCTGCGGGTGCTGGACGTGAAGGCCCGGTCCTCTAGAGCCGCAGTGGAACCGCTTAACCACCGGGCCGCTGTGCCTTTGAACCGCTTCCCTGACACGACTGGCAGAACAGATAGTTGAGCAGCCGGACCGCACGGAAACACCACGGATCCTGAGCACGGCCGTCCGCAGCTTTGCCCCACCACGGTTCACGGCTGAATACAATCCAAATCTGTGCCTGTTTGGACTTCGTAGGTTAACATGGAACCAGCTTGAGTCTGAAAGCAGTTTCCAACCTGTTGGTAATGTTCAGGTTGTGTAGCTGGTGTGTGATCGCTGTGTTGCTGGTAGGAACGAGGTCCCGACTGCTTGATTTCACCAGACAGCATTCAAAATTGCCAGTGGTTCGTTTCACTGTTGTGAAAATGATTCTGTACAGATTGTATTAAATTTCAAGCTCTTTTGATTTTACACTGGAGGAACAGGAGGAACAGGAGCCCTAAACACACGTCTGTGACACCGATTCATTAAGCAGCTGATTCACGTCTTTACTCATTGGTCATTACTGTGTGGAAGGGCGATTTTTGACAGCGATAAAAGTGTGCAGAGATTTTCTTACTTTTTATGAAATAAAGAGACCCAGCAGCGGGCCTATCCGATCAGAGCTGGACTATCCCCCTCATTCTCCCATTGCCTTCCTCTTCCTCCTCTCCCTCCCTCCTCTTCCTCCTCTCCTGGTCTGTGTGAATAAGGGGTCACCTTTCCCCCTCTTGCAGGATCCTGAGTTAATTGAGGATCTAGAAGAGAAAACCTCCATTAGCAATGACGTAGACATGGAGTCAGAGGAGCACATTGCAGAGAGGAGTAGGAAGATGGTAAGTGTGTTGGGGGAGATCATGTCCGTGGCCATGGCGATGACTGTGGAGCTCCGCCCCCCCTTCTGCTCCTCCCTCTCGCCCTGTCGTGTGCGCACGTGTGTGTGTGTGTGTGTGTTATTTTGGAGGAGGCCATGCCACCAGGTCTCTTAAGCTTTCCTTCCTCTGAGGCGCTCACTACTGCCCCCTGCTGCCCTCGCTAGTGCGTCCTCCACTGCTGCTGTGTAGCCTCACCCATGATGCCGTTGCCCCGGGAGACACCCCCCCCCCACCTCACCTCATTTTCTCACCTTCTTCCTTCTCATTCGTTCCTGCAGGGTTTCATGCTGCGATTACATGTTTTGTTGGGGGGGACGTGTTTGAGGGGAACTCTGATCCAGGGCCGTCACTGCCAGTGATGCTTGCTTTGGTATACGGTGTTATCAGCTGTACGAGAACTGTAGATGGGTTTTCCTTGCTCTAACACACATGATTTCAGTCACTGGTTAATTATCACTTCATGCTCATTGTCAGGCCATTTATTTGCAGGTTGTGTGTATCAGAGCAGGGAAAACACAGAAATGTTGTTACGTTTCCTGTGGTGTTTGTCTCGAGACCATGAGGTCTCTGCTGAGTAACCCGTCACTGAAGCTGTGTTAAAACAGCTCCCTCTCATAAAGTCACCAGCCTGACCGTCTCAAAGGAGCAGAGGGTAGCTTCCTCCCACCGACACCCTGCCCTAAAGAAGACAGGAACACATCCCGTATGGTTGCTAGTTCTCTCTGTCTCTCTCTCTCTCTCTCTCTCTCTCTCTCTCTCTCTCTCTCGTGTTCTCTGAAAGCACAAATAAATGGTGTGAAGTGCTGAGTCATAATCATGGGGCCAGAGGCTACACTCTCTGAGCAGGGTTTAAAAACAATAGTAAATCCGTGTTAAGGTGCCAAACCAATACAAATCAATACCAGCTTTAACACAAGAATTATTATATAAAAAAAAACTGCCTGCATTGTGCTACTCATATTTGGATGTAATAATATCTCTGATGAAAACTCTTGTCAGTACAGAGATTGGGGCATGTTGATTAGTTAACCCAGTCTCGTTTTTTAACCAGTCTTTGGGTTCTTTGGGAATCTGAAAATATGTCAGGCACCCAAACAAAGCTGTGGTGAACAGCAGTGAAGTTGCCCCTCGAGTATCGTCCCCGGGAGTGACCGAGAGATTACTGAGATGCTTCAGGCCTCCTCGGCTGGAAGCGTTGACTCCAAAGACATTCAGCCCCTTTCAGCAAATAAAAGTACAGTACCTCTGCGGTTAGCCCACACCTCGCCTGACCTGCAGTGCAAAGTTACTGCTAACAGCGGCAGAGCTTGGGTCTCGGGTCTGGCCAGACACTCGCGTACAAGGGCTGGCTAGCAGCGGACACCTGGCTGCAGGGTTATTGAAACACTACCTCCGTAGAACTGCACCCTCGACGTGTCTGAGGTGTCGCACAAATGAAGACATGTCCTCTTCCTTTATGTCCTTTGTGTTTGAGTCGGTGTGTGTGTGTGTAGTACACTGAAATTACTGGAGCTCTTTTCGGTGTTGAAGCTTTGGAGCGAAAATGTGAACAATTAAAACTTGGTATTCCCTGAAACTGCTGCTGGACCCAGACTCTGTCTTTGGCTATTTAATAAAATTAAGCTTGCTTTCTACACATTTCTCTCACAACCAAAGAATGTGTTGTTGTCGTTTGCTCCCTCAGGCTCTGGTGCTGTCTGTCCTCTGTCCTCCTCTCTGCTGCTGGTCTCCTGTGTGCGCTGTCCGGCTAGCCGTCTTCATAACTCTCTTCCATCGTTCACGTATCCTTCTCTCTCTCTTTCCCTCTCTCCCTCTCTTTCTCTCTATCTGCTCAGACACGTGAGGAGAGGAAGATGGAGGCCATTTTGCAGGCGTTCGCCCGCATGGAGAAGAGAGAGAAGCGTCGTGAGCAGGCGTTGGAGAGGATCGGTACCAAGGGTGAGGTGGCCGCGCGCAGTGACATCAAAGAAGAGCCCCCTGCCACCCCAGAGATGGAGACACCACCTCCGGTAGGCCTGCACACTCCAGCTCTTCACTGGAGCCTCAGACATGAGCCCTGCAGTATTGGATATAAAGTACATTAAATGCACTTAGAACACACACTTCACATTACACGCTGCAGATGAGATCAATGAGCAAAAGAGATTTGAAATGAATCAAAAATTAAACATAGCTGGTGATGACGCACAAATGGCTGTTCAGTGTAGATCGATTGCTATTAGCAGTCATTAAAAGTCAGTCAGTTTACTTACATAACACTTTTTACAACACATTTTCACAAAGCTTTACAATCGTAAGGGTCCAGATCCCAGATTAAAAAACAGGTATTCTAAATAAGGATATTTTGAAACTGCTCAAATAATTGCTCTTTACTGGCTAGTAAATCTTGACCCGAGTTGACTTGCCGATGGCGTGGTTGTGTCCTCCAGCCGTTGATGGAGATGGTGAAGGAGGAGGTGGGACCGAGACCGGCCAAGGTCAGCAGGAGCAAGCAGCGCAAGAGCTTCTCCCGCAACCGCACGCACATCGGCCAGCAGAGGCGCCGCACTCGCACGGCCAGCGCCTGCTCGGACCTGCTGCCCGGCTCGCCCGCCGACACCCTGGACCCGCTGGCCGGAGACGTGCAGGACGGGGAGCCGCCCGCAGCCCCGGAGGCCGAGGCCCCGCCCGTGCACGCCCCCGACGCCAGCCCCCCCCACAGCGCCTCCCCCGCGCCCCCCTGCAGGAGCGGGCACAAGTACCCCAAAACTAAAAAGGTGAAGCAAGAACACACAGCTGTTTTTGAGGTGTGTGTGTGTGTGTGTGTGTGTGTGTGTGTGTGTGTGTGTGTGTGTGTGTGTGTGTGTGTGTGTGCACTGACTGTATATCTGTTCTGTCTCTCAGCACTTGGTGAGTGAGTGGATGTGTGTGGAGAAGCAGGAGCGTGTGTGCCCCCGCACGCCCGAGCCCGTCCCCGAGCGCCCCCTGCGTATCAGCAGTGACCCCGAGGTTCT
The DNA here is from genome assembly GCF_052324685.1 of Brachyhypopomus gauderio. Classification (NCBI taxonomy): domain Eukaryota; kingdom Metazoa; phylum Chordata; class Actinopteri; order Gymnotiformes; family Hypopomidae; genus Brachyhypopomus; species Brachyhypopomus gauderio. The sequence goes on from NW_027506891.1 coordinate 173,276, forward strand.
GGCCACGCAGCTCAACTCCCTGCCGGGCATGGCCTGCAGCCCCCACGTCTACAGCACCCCCAAGCACTACGTACGCTTCTCCTCGCCCTTCCTGGCCAGCCGGAGTCCCAGCGCACCCGGAGTGCCCACGGGTCGGCGCCGCTCGCGTGAGCTGCTCGAAACCCCGCCCACCTCCGGCTCCTGCAAGAAGGTACGTGTCTGCCGGGCCTCCGTACGTGGCTGCCGGGCCTCCGTACGGCTCTGGGCTCCCGGGTGCTGCTGACCTAAAAAGCACAAACGCAGTCGTGCAAGACCGAGTTGAAAATCAAGTGTAAACTTTGGTGTAGTGTATGGTGTATGAGTAAATGTAAATTAAGTAAATAGTCCAGGTCTCAGGAAGGTCTCAGGAAGGTCTCAGGAAGGTCTCAGGAAGGTCTCAGGTGTTCAGCGGTGAAGATCACAGGTTCTGGTTCTGCTCTTTCTGGACCGTTTGCCTGCGTGTTGCTCTGTGCAGCGCTGGCTAAAGCAGGCGTTAGAAGAAGAGGGCTCCATGAGTCCTGGGAACAGCACAGCCCTCCTGATCCCCAGCGAGGGGCCACTGAGCCCCCCCATCAACGGAGAGTCAGACAGCCCCCTCCCCATCAACGGCAGCTGCTCTCTGCCTGTTGCGTGTCCAGGTATGTGACAGTAGCTCTCACTCTTTTCTTTTTTTTTTTTTACTTTTATAGTTTTGTTCATTTCTTTCCCTATTTATTTTTATTTGTGGTTTAATTACATTCCCACCAGGGACACGGCCACTGAAAATGATTGTTTTAATGATGTTCACAGAGCTGCCCACCCCTCTGAAGAAGCGGCGGTTGTGTCCCCTAGACTCGTGCATGTCGGACACGTCCACCCCATACGCATCCCCGTGTGCCACCCCGACCCGGGCCGAGCCCCCCGACGCCCCCGGGACCCCCCAGCTGCTGGCCACCCCGCCTCGGAACCGCCCGGACGAGCCCGGCACGGAGCCTTCTACGCCCACGCACATCTCTCAAAACCCATCACACACCACGCCGCAGGAAGTAAGAACACACACATGCTACAAGCAAACCCAACATGCACACACACCCCAACACCGAGCTCCTTTCCAGCCACTTCTAGATTTATCAAATCTATTCACACACACTTTTCACACACACACACACTTTATTATTTATTATAATTTTTTGTATGCATGTACAATTTTCACATGGCATTGTGTTCACCTTTAATTCTATGCAAATCTACAGAGTGAGTCTTCTATAGAAAGCTCTCCAGAGACGAGTAGACGATCCAGTACACAAGAGGTCAGACGACTCACTAACTCATCTCCGTGTATGTATACACATGTCAGTCTATATGTTTGTATTTATGTACTGCTGGTGTGTTCCAGGCTGAGCGTCCTCCCTCAGTGTCCGCCTGTCCCAGTAAAAGGCTCCCGGTTCCTGAAACCACTCCACAAGACCCAGCGAAGCCGGCGGGTCCCCAGAGCCCCGACACCTCCCTCCACGAGCCTCAGGATCCGGCAGGGGACGAGTGCATGGAGGCAGAAGGCAGCACGGAGGCCCCCTCCACGTCCGACACGCCGACGTCGTCCTTCCTCCCGTGGATGAAGAGTCCGGAGCGCGGGGGCCTGTCCTTCTCGCCCATCAACTCCAACCTGAGGGACCTCACCCCCTCCCACACGCTGGAGATGGGGGCCTTCAGACCCGACGCCGCGGTCGCGGGGAGCTTCGGCGAGGGGCCGCCTTACTACCCCTGCAGCGAGGAGCCAGGGGGCATGGCCTTCAGCCGCTCGCTTAGTGGGGAGGGCGGAGAGGGCGGAGGAACCGTGCAGAACCCCCCACAGAAGAAAAAGGTGAGATGCTATTCTGAAATGTAGTGTGACAGGAATGGGGTGAGGTAGGAAATGTATTCCAAACCTCACGTCTAATTTCACCACCCATCAGGGATTGAAGGAAGATCCAATTTGGCTTTCATAAACCACAAGAGAGAGAGAGAGAGAGAGTGTGTGTGTGTGTGTGTGTGTGTGTGTGTGTGTGTGTGTGTGTGTGTGTGTGTGTGTGTGTGTGTGCGTGCGCGCACTTGACCTGCACCGAGTGTTTTATATATTTAAGAATTATCAAAAGCAGAGAGTGCTGCTTTGCATTTTTAGTAGGGTTCTCTAAATCTTCGATTCGATTGTATTTCCGAATTTAGGGTCACGATTCGATTCTCGATTTACAGCAGAGAGGCCTAGGCCAGTTTTAGATTAGTCTATGTGGTAGTATAAAGAAACACCCCTCAAAAACAGGGGAAGGAACATTTACATGACGAAAATTAATGTTGCATTGTGTTCCAGGTTTGAAAAGTGCTGGAATTTAGCACTTCGTTTCACAACAAATAGCTGTCTGACTGAACAGTTTTCTTGTATTACGTTAACAAATACAGGCCTCTTGTAATTCCAGGACAAAGACTTTAAGATTGGTCGTTTTGAAAATAAACAACCATTAAATAATGTGATGGAAAAAGCAAATTATTTCGAATCATTACTGTAAAGGTTTATTGTGCTGAAGCGCAGCATGCACGAAGTTACAAAATTCGAGATGTGCACGACCTTGCGATTCCCCAGCGCGCACGGGCGGAGCCACCGCGATTGTCATTTTCGGCACGCGGACCCTCGCGACGTGTCTAGTTTGTAGTGTGGGTGCTTACGTAGCTTAGAGGGAGGAATCATCGATCCTCTTTTTGACTTCGAGGCTTTAATATCGAAATCGTGACACCCCTAATTTTTAGGATACAAGAGTAGATGGATTACAAGTGCAAGTACTATAGACGTAGACATGGACTCGATGCGCTACTGAATGATTTCAGCAGCTGGACTCTGTCCTTCCTCTGGCTTCTTGTCCCTAGTCTGTCGGTCTTGCGTAATGAGGGAAGTGGACAGGGAAGTTTGTCCTCCAGCTCTGCCGTGTCTCACCGTGTTTGTCCTCCTCCAGGTGTCTCTGCTGGAGTACAGGAAGCGGCAGCGTGAAGCTCGACGCAGCGGTGGCTCCAAGGTGGAGTGCGGTTCTCCTGTGTCCACAGCGCCCCTGGTGGACGTGTTCCCCGTCGCTGTAGAAATGGCTCCCGAGTCCTCCGGTCCTGTGATTACTCTGGCGCCCAGGACCCCGCAGCCCAACGAGGACCCTGAAGCCCCCTCACAGGGGGAGCGAGAGGGGGGAGAGGGACAGTGGTACGTTCCAGCCTCTTTGGAGTGCCACAGGGCTTCAGTATAGGACCATTTCCAAGACGTAAAATCTTGATGTATTTGAAACAAACTAATATATAACACGACGTGTGACGTCTAGGACTGAAGGTTGCCTACGAGAGCTACGACACAGGGCACTTTATTACAGTGACGAGTGTTGTTCACCTCTGGACGCTGCTGTGGTGAGCTTTGAGTAGTTGTGTCTTGGCTCTGTTCTCAGGACGTCTTCAACCTCGGTGGAGCAGGCACGGGAGCGCGGCTACCACAGGGCCCTGCTGCTGAGCGACCATCGCAAGGACCCAGGTGAGACGCACCCTACCACAGCCATCAGTTCACACCAGCGTTTGATCTGTGTTTCCTATTTCATGATCGCTGATGACCGTATCGTCTTATCGTAAAGTGTTTGCCTTTTCGGCAGATGGAGTAGATTTGGAAGCTGGTGATGTCCAAGTGAGGGAATGTCCTTCACCTAAGAGCTGCAAGAGCCCCTCAGCACACAGGGTAAGATCTTCATTCACACGATCCTGTCCAGAGCCACTTACAGGAGAACTGTAGTTGTCTGTTCTGAAATATCTGAAATTTGGCTAATGTATAAGGATATGCAGTTCATTCTCACTGTGTGAGATTCAGAACTCTGAACATCTCCCTCTCCTCTCCTCAGTCCTGTTCCCCAGGCCCCGGCCCCTTTCGGCCTAAAGAGGAGGAGAGTGAAGCTCAGTTGCGTGTCCAGCCCCAGACGTTGTCCATCCAGGTGTCTGCCTCCAAGCTGCCGCTAACCAAACCGGCCCCTGTGACGCCCAGCAAGCTGCACTGCACCAGCTCTCCGGCCCCTCAGGGCCACTACGCCGCCGCCTCTATCCTGTCCTCCCCCAAAACACAGCCACAGGGTTCGCCCTACCGTGGCCAAAGAGCCTTCCTCTCAGCCCAGACTCAAAGCCAAACCCAGCCCCAGGCTTCGTCGGGGCCTACCGCGTTCTCCCAGTATAGCCCCCAGAGCGCGCCCCCTCCGCCGCCCCCTCCCCCTCCGGCACCCCCCTCCTCCGCTACTTACTTCCCCGCCCAGGCGGCCGCGGCCCCGTTCGGCGGGTTTAAGCCGGCCGCGTCCTCCCCGTTTGCTCCCGGCTCCCAGACGCTGTTGCAGCCTCACCACACACTTCACTACCAGAACAGTGTGGCTCCGCCCCCTCCCCCGCCGCCCCCCTCCCCCGCACCCTCAGCCCGCCCCTGCCCTGATGCACGTCAGTCTGCAACCCCCTTCAATCCAGCAGCATCAGCTGCTCCTCAGCTCCGCCCCTCCCCCGCCCCCGCCCCCCGCCCCCCCAGGGTCAGGCCTCTCAGCAGCCGCAGCCCACCGGCAGCAGTCTGCTCTCAATCAAGCAAGGCCCGCCCCCTCCGCCGCTCCCGCCCCCACCGCCGGCCCCCTCTGGTGGAGCGCCTCACCCTTACCAAAACATGGGGGGGTTCCAAACAACTCTGCTCCACCAATCGGCAGCAAGCAACCCCTCAGTACCTCCCGCCTCTTACCAACAGACTGTGTTACCACCTCCTCCCCCGCCACCGCCACAGCAAACCCCACCTCCTCAGTCTCCATCCAATCCAAATGCTCCACAGATCACCAGCGGCAACAGAGGCCCTCCTCCGTCCTCGGCCGCCTTTCATAATGCCGGGTACATGGGCACAGGCTGGCACTGACTACGGGCGCCTCGCCTGCCTATGAGTGAACTCGCACGGAGACGAAGGCAATGGAGATACGGTGTAACATAGGAAACTCAACCCCACTGTAAATATTTTCTATGTACCTTTACAGTTGGCCAACTGAAAAACAGGAACGGGGCAGATAAAAGTTGCCCTTTCAAGCAACCAGAATGAGAAAAACATTGAAGTACAAGACTGTAGAACAATCTGGAGAGACATCATGTAAACATGAACATGAATGATCAGTGGTGCTCATCACCTGCCTAGTCACCCCCCCCCCCCTCCCCATCCGTCTGTCGTCTTAGATTTCTGTTTAGTTTCCCTTTGTTTTAGCTTTTTCCAGACAGAACAGATTCAGTCTCTCTCCTCTCTCTCTCGCTCTCTCTCTCCGCTAGTGTCGTACGATGGACATTCCATTTTCCTCCCCTGTTCTTCCCTGTAGATCTCCAACCATTTATTTGTTTTATCTAGTGGTTCATTTATAGCAAAAATAAATGCTTTTTGTATAGAGGAAAAATACAGAATTATTATTTTTTTTAATCCTCCATGTAACAGAAAAAAAATATCTGTGCACAGCTGCAGAAATTTGAGAGAGACCTTTCTGGTAGGACACATGAGTGCTCCAGACACCTGCACTTGTGTGTGTGTGTGTGTGTGTGTGTGTGTGTGTGTGTGTGTGTGTGTGTCTGTGTGTGCGCGCGCATGCGTGTGTGTGTGTGTGTGTGTGTGTATGGGGGGGGGGGGAGTAAAGTGAACCAGGCCTGTCCTGGGGCCGCCTGACGGAGGTTGTTCCTGTTAACCGTAAGCGGTTTATTTTTGAATATCAATGGTTATTTGTAGAAAGTGTAATTTAATGTATAGGTGGCTCCTCCAGCTTTCTCCAGAAACAGGTGTAAATATTGGCTTCTTTCTCCAGAAACAGGTGTAAATATTGGCTTCTTTCTCCAGAAACAGGTGTAAATATTGGCTTCTTTCTCCAGAAACCGGTGTAAATATTGGCTTCTTTTCTTTTCTATGCTTCATTTCCCATCCCATTTTGGAATATGGTTGTAAATATGAGCACTCTTGGCAACAACCACACAAAGCTGAATGTTTCTGTAACTGTAGCACTATTTTAATTTCCTTCTCTCTGGATTATTCTATTTGTCTTTCATTTTTTATTATTCGTGTGTGTGTGTGTGTGTGTGTGTGTGTGTGTGTGTGTGTGTGTGTGTGTGTGTGTGTGTGTGTGAAGAGCAGCCACTCACAGACACAGCACTGGTTGGATATTTTCATGGTTCATTATAATAAATCACTGTAATGACAGTTTTATACCACCTATGGTCTTCTGGGTTCCTTTCTCTGTGTGTGGGCATGTGTGTGTGCACAAATTTATGCTTGTAATAAGCTACTGAGTCTGATGCCACTAGAGATTTGGTGCTTATACCCATATGTACAAGAGAGTCCTTTGAGGAGGTAGATATGAATGCCACCTAACAGCTGCACAAGAGCACTTAATTCAGTACACTTCTGTTATGGACATGCATGTGGTCAGAAGGTCCGAGTTATCCTTTTAAAAGCTCCCTTGGTCTTCTGACTCCAAAGTTATGGCCCACATGAATGGAAGTGATGATGATCTTGGAGAAACCTCTAGCAGATGCCTTCATCTGGGCCCAAACAGCTCACAACCTCCATGACCTCCAAGACTGCTTCAAGTGAGAAAACAGACATGTACAATTACTTTAATCCAACACCATTTTAGAGATGGTTTCAGTTTGTTTTAAAGCTGTTGCTCTGTGGGTAAACAGGTGAGTCTGATTAATTCTGTAGGATCACAACAGTGTGGTAAATAGTGCTGTTTTCACGATCCTCAGTGGTGCCTTTCCTTGTGACCAACAGATGTCTACAAACTGAGGTGGATGTTTCTTATATGATGTGTAAACTTAATTAACATGGAAAATGTAGCACAAAGTCTTGCTTGTTGCTTTTTAATTAAAACTCGTAAGTCATAATCATGTATATTCTGTACAGCAGGACACCACACCTCCAGCCAATTGCCTCCAGCCAATACTGACTTGTGATGGACATGTTAAGACTGTCTTACAGGCATCCTACCACAAGGTGGTGCTAGTGCGCATCCCCTCGGTCTGCATCCACATTCCAGTGTGTTCAATTTGTTTACAAACACTTGATTACTCTCTTACCTCAGCAGACCATAATGTTGTTCTGTACACAAAAATGAATCGGGTAATATTCTAACAAAACCATTTTGATCTGAGATTGCCAAGAGAAAATCTTTATTCATTTACATCTTAGATTCTTATTGAATTTCTAGAATGCATTTACAATTTCTGTGTAATATTTACATGATATTACCATTTTATATATAGAACCATCAGACAAGACAGACACTCAGTATTTCAACAGCTTTCCCTCTGACATTGAAACACTTGACTTGAAGAATAACAGCATTATACTGCACGTCCAGTGAGAGTTGAAGACGTGTGTTGGCTCGCTGCACCAACTCCACTGCTACCGTTCTGGGCAGCACATCCACACAGCTTGGTCTCATTACACTGGCCACAATACCAAGATAACGTTACAGCACCAGCTCAGCACATGGTAAGTATAACACACACAATTCTACTATAACACAGCCAAAGAACGAAATCGAGACGGAAATATCAAAGTCGAGACGAATACAAAAAACAACAGCACGCACGCATCGACTACTGTATGAGACATGACTGAGATATACACTTAAACACTTAATCACTTTACTGCCTCCGTGATTTTATTGTCTCCACATGTTCTTTACAATCGTTAACAGCAGTCAGCAAAGCCTACAACAACTTCCTGCTTTCAATGCGTAACTTTCATTAAACCACAGATAATTTTTCTTTTCCTGCAGCTGTTTACTTTTGAAAGACAGAAGAGGTCATGGGGCGAGACCTCCGGTGTCCTGTACAGTAATGGAGTAATGTCCCCATGTCCTCTCCAGTGCTATTGCTCATCTGAAAGCGTTTAAGGCCTTGCTGCTTTCTTGGTGACGCTCAGCATGGACACGAGGTGGCTGATAGAGACACAGATTACACCATATCACTCAACATAACCACACACTCTGACTCAGAGGATCCAGGTCGGTTAGTAAAATCAAGAAACTCCATGAGACACACACGCACACACACACACGCATTTGTTCAGTGCTAGTTTGGTCCTGTGTGTGGCCGTGAGAGTGAGAGTCAGAGAGAGTGGTTGAAGGTGACCAACAGGTGGTGTAATGGCTTTATCAGTCGTAACAGCTTAACCGTATTCCTTTATACGGAATGGGTAGTGTCCAAACCCACAAATATGCAGCCAGTACCGTTGTTCTTGAATACAGCAGGGTTGGAGAGGTGTGTGTGTGTGTGTGTGTGTGTGTGTGTGTGTGTGTGTGTGTGTGTGTGTGTGTGTGTGTGTGTGAAACGCTCTGGAGGAGCTGATGTGGGCTAGGGGTTGAACTTTGGCAGTTGATCTCGATTTTATCCACCCCTTTTTCACTCATCCATCATTTCATCCCTCTGTTTCCCCAAATTCCAGTGGATGCATTTTCCTTCACAAGGTAAAATCAACCTGGGAAAACGGCAAAAGGATATAAGAGATTACACCCTGTCTTGAGGCACAGGGAACTAAACACATAGATTACTGATATAATCTCAAAACTGTGGGGCAACATTAACACGGATGATGGGACTGAATTGAGTACCGAGCATGCAGGTCGTTGTGTGTATGAACACGTATACTTCAGTTTAGTCATTATACTGTGTAACTATTGTTTTCATTAACATTCAGTACGATGTACTACAGTCATACATATGAAGAGAGCATTGGGTTTTGCACACAGATCAAAGGGTGAGAAACTTGACGGCTCACAGTGGAGAGTTGTATAATATGAGCCTTTGAAATGGGGCTTCACTGGACCCCAGTTGAGTGTCGGCGTGTGCTAACACTCACCTCCTACGCCTCAGCTAGCTATGCATTTCCGCTCTCTGTTGAAAAAAAAAAAAACATGTTATCACACAGAATTAAATAGCAAACAATCAAAAATAATCAAAATGTATGAGAAAGGTGCTGACTCTCCCCGACATCTTGCATTCCTCACTGAAAAGGCTTATTTTGCCAACATCACCAATAGATGGCGTCAGAACACTCATCAGATTCCACAGGTACGATTTCTTATCCAATTCGTTAAATATTAGTATGTTGTATAATTTGAGTAGAGAACGTAATCATTTAGAATTTTTCATTCAGAGCTCTGTAGTTGTAAATGTTTTACAATATTTGTAACTGTAGTAATGTACAGTAGTTGTAACTGTAGTAATGTAGAGTAGTAATTTATTAATAGTTGTATATATAGTAATACACAGTAGTTGTACCTGCCGGATTCTTGGATTGAAACGAGAGTTTCAATTTGCTTTAAACTTCATGGCGCTTCATGGTGCTGTCTTGAGTGATATCACCACTTATAATGCTTGATTACAACCTTAACTGCAACCACTGGGATTGTGATTCTGAACCATATTTCAGTGTTGGCTTGAAGCTTTTTTAATTGTTGGAGTTTAACTGTAGAATATCGGAGGATTGTTGGGGGAATATTGGAGCAAACAAAACCCATCTTAACAGCTGGTCTTGTTCTTTAATGAGAGCTGGTGAGTGTTTTGTAATACTCTAATCTCACAACTCTAATTACCCACTCTGGCACCATTTCCAGAATAATACATTGACCATATAAGGTATCAGAGAACGATGAACCCACCGCCCAGTAACAGTTCTGATGTCTTGAAGGTTTTGAGCTTTTTGAAACAGTGGTGTTCCAGGTTCCCTGTATGTATGTGCCAGCATGTGTGTGTGTGCGTGTGTGTGTGCATGAGGGCATGATTAATGTGGACAAGCTGACAGCTGTATAAACAGGCATTAGTAATGCATGGCTCAGTCCCTCAGTCCAGTGCCCTGAGCTTTAATTAACCCCAACCCAAGAAAATTCTCATTTTCTAGGACTCTGATTCTCTCTGTCCCTCTGTCTCTTTTTTTCTTTCTCTTTCTCTCCTTCTCTCTCTCTGAATCTCCTCATTACCGTTCTTGTATCTTTCTTCTTATTTATCTCTATATTTTCTTTTTCTCTTCTCTCATCTTATTTCCTCTTTAATGAGTATTTCTCTTTTTCATTTTCTCGTCTCATTTCATCCTTCCTAATCTGTCCTTTCCTTGTACAGGACGAGTGAATACACAGAGCAGCTGTGTGTTGAGAACATGGGCACTGGAATACCAACCAGCTGAAATATGTATGCCGTTCACTTCTAACACGTTATTAGAGATGCAGTCATGGCACCACCATCACCACCAATTAAAGGGTCCCTGTTGTGAAAAACTGAATTTCCCTAGATGTATTGAAATAAATAAATAAGTAAAACCTTCCTCTGATGTCATGAGAGCAAACTCATTCACCTTTGCAAATTAAACCTACTGCAGTTTAGCCACGCCCACTTTCATGCAGTTCAGGCATGTCAGCTTTGAGTGCTTTTTGAATGAAGCACAGTAGAGAGCCAATCAGAACAGAGCTCGGTATTTTCATTCTGCCTTAAAGGCAAAGTAACAGAAACAGTTTAATCAGGATGCAGAGAGGTTAGAAAATGTAATAATTGGTAATGTGAAAATGAAAGCCATACAAATATTGTAAGTAGACATGATGGGGAACTATATATATATATATATATATATATATATATATATATATATATATATATATATATATATATATTAGGGGTGTCACGATTCTCTAAATCCTCGATTCGATTGTATTTCCGATTTTAGGGTCTCTATTCGATTCTCGATTTACAGCAGAGAGACTTATGCCAGTTTTAGATTAGTCTATGGCAGGGGTCGGCAACCTATGGCACGCGCCATGCTGGACCAGCATCAGCAAAAAAATGTAATAATAAAAAATCTGACAGAGAGCACAATCCTCCAATTGAAATCGCTCCTCAACGCTCTGCACTCAGCTCCCACCACAGACCCATGTTTAAATTTGTTTAAATAACCATAACGGCTGCACAGCGCTGCATGTGACGTAATCCCTGAGCCGCGTCAAGACTGGATTATTTATTATGGATTATACTTTCACGAGTGACCATAGCGCACACCTTGCGTGAACCTGCGCGAACGGTGGAGGCGTTTATATTCTTTGCAGTGTTCTCCAAAACGATATGTGGTAGTATAAAGAAACACCCCTCAAAAACAGGGGAAGAAACATTTGCCTGACGAAAATTAATGTTGCATTGTGTTCCAGGTTTGAAAAGTGCTGTCAAATAGCTATCTGACTGAACAGTTTTCTTGTATTACGTTAACAAATACAGGCCTCTTGTAATTCCAGGACGAAGACTTTAAGATTGGTCGTTTAGAAAATAAACAACCATTAAATAATGTGATGGAAAAAGCTAATTATTTCGAATAATTACGAGTATGAGTAATGACTTGGTTCATTGTGCTGAAGCACGGCGCGCACAAAGTTACAAAATTCGAGAGGTGCGGGACCTTGCGATTCCCCAGCACGCACGGGCAGAGCCACCGTGATTACATCATTTTCGGTGCGCGGACCCTCGCGATGTGTCTAGTTTAAACCAGGCTTTACTTTGCGTAGTGTGGACGCTTGCGTAGCTTAGAGGGAGAGATCGTCGATCCTCTTTTTGACTTCGAGGCTCGAGATCGTGACATAATTTCAATCGATTTCGATTTAATATCGAAATCTTGACACCCCTAATATATACATAAGGATAAAGTCCTAATGTTGTCTAAATGACGTTCAAACAGTCCTGGTGGCGAGTTTGTTTAGTAGGAGAGGTCTTGTCTAGTTTAGTAGGAGAGGTCTTGTCTAGTTTAGTAGGAGGGGTCTTGTCTAGTTTAGTAGGAGGGGTCTTGTCTAGTTTAGTAGGAGAGAACTTGGCTTTGTTCGAAATAGCCTACTACATAGTACTGGCATACTGATCGAGCCCCAAATCAGTATGCCGTATGCAGTATGTGACCAAAGTGAAATTTTCCAGTACGCGAAACATACCCGGATGACCTACTACTTCCGCAAAATATTCCAGTACGCGAACAGAGCTATCTTTGTGGTGATTGCATCCCATCATGCAACGCGGCCAGTTTCATATCGTTCGTAAAAAAAAAACATGGCGGTCGATGCGGAGCGGATCTGAGTTAGTAGATATTTTGTACTCACGTTAAACTCCTCCAAAATGAATGCCATAAAGGTAGCTGTTAAAATCTTTCTTCTCCGCCTTCTCTCGTGGTATCTTCTAAAAATCGACAAATAGTCCGCCATTTTGAGACTTCAAAAGAATCGCTAATCAAGGGTGGTTACACGTTCATGTGACCCCGTATTATGCTTTGATTTTGTCGAATACTGGAAACTGTACTGCATACTACTACGAGGACCAGGAGTATCCAGTATATACTGAGTCCAGTATGCAGTATCCAGTATGTAGTAGGCTATTTTGAACAGAGCCCTTGTCTAGTTTAGTAGGAGGGGTCTTGTCTAGTTTAGTAGGAGGGGTCTTGTCTAGTTTAGTAGGAGGGGTCTTGTCTAGTTTAGTAGGAGGGGTCTTGTCTAGTTTAGTAGGAGGGGTCTTGTGTAGTTTAGTAGGAGAGGTCTTGTCTAGTTTAGTGGGAGGGGTCTTGTCTAGTTTAGTAGGCGGGGTCTTGTCTAGTTTAGTGGGAGGGGTCTTGTCTAGTTTAGTGGGAGGGGTCTTGTCTCTTACTGTCTCCCAGCAGCTCGTCTCCCATCAGGCCGTCTTGCCGGTTTCCCAGGACGAAGGCGAGGAAGGAGAGGATGAGGGCATCCATGATGCCCATGATGGCCAGAATGTAAGCCCAGCGCACCGAGCACGCCCCGATGGTGTACCTGTCTGTCTGCTCACCACACATACGCTTCACCTCGTCTGCGTTCCAGCCATCTGGGTAGACCAGACAGCCCAGCACCAGGCACGTCCCTGCCACACACACACACACACACACACACAAACACACACACACATACAGATGTGCATATATAGCATACATTAAAAAATGCTTGATGTTGAAAGTTTAGGGCAAATCAAGGAGATCTACAACAGTGGTTTAAATTAAAACCTTTCAGGGTCACAGTACAACTTAGGCTTGGTCCCACTCTAACACAGTACAACTTAGGCTTGGTCCCACTCTAACACAGTACAACTTAGGCTTGGTCCCACTCTAACACAGTACAACTTAGGCTTGGTCCCACTCTAACACAGTACAACTTAGGCTTGGTCCCACTCTAACACAGTACAACTTGGGCTTGGTCCCACTCTAACACAGTTGAACTTGGGCTTGGTCCCACTCTAACACAGTTGAACTTGGGCTTGGTCCCACTCTAACACAGTTGAACTTAGGCTTGATCCCACTCTAACACAGTTGAACTTGGGCTTGGTCCCACTCTAACACAGTTGAACTTGGGCTTGGTCCCACTCTAACACAGTTGAACTTGGGCTTGGTCCCACTCTAACACAGTTGAACTTGGGCTTGGTCCCACTCTAACACAGTTGAACTTGGGCTTGGTCCCACTCTAACACAGTTGAACTTGGGCTTGGTCCCACTCTAACACAGTTGAACTTAGGCTTGGTCCCACTCTAACACAGTACAACTTAGGCTTGGTCCCACTCTAACACAGTTGAACTTAGGCTTGGTCCCACTCTAACACAGTACAACTTAGGCTTGGTCCCACTCTAACACAGTACAACTTAGGCTTGGTCCCACTCTAACACAGTACAACTTGGGCTTGGTCCCACTCTAACACAGTTGAACTTAGGCTTGGTCCCACTCTAACACAATTGAACTGAGTATTTAACTGTGGAGCCAAATCCAACTAAGGGAACTGCTGCATTATTTCAGTATCAGCTCCTGAACCACTGCTGGCCCCCTAGAACCTCTGAAAGACCCAGCCAGACCCACCCAGTGGTTTAATGGAGGTCAGGACGGGTATAGCGGTTTATAGCAGCTCAGTTCAATAAGTCAGGGGGAGGAAAAGAGACATGGACACACCGGTCCAGTGACGTCAGCAGTGAAATACATGACCATTAAACTGGATGAGTAGGAAGAGGTCAGAGGGCTCTGTGATGGACAGTAATACCCACTGGCTTGTGTGTTTATAGGAATTTTCTAAACATAAAGTGCAGTCACCCTCCAAACCTACCACAGCAGTTAATTAACAGGCTATGGGATGTCGCTGTTGGAAGCGTCGTGTGCATTTTTGTGTGTGTGTGTGTGTGTGTGTGTGTGTGTGTGTAAGCCAGTCTCTTCTCTGTGCTCATTCAGCATGGTTGTTGCAGCTGTGTGTGAATAAAATACATGCCAAGCATTTTACTCCAAGTGCACATCGGTGGGGGTAAAGGACATACACTAGGCAGATGTAGATTGATCTGTGTGAGACTTCCCCCTCCTTCAACCTGCACAGCCTCCCCCCCCCAACCTCTGTCTGCCACCTCTGCTCTGTCTTCCCCAGGAACAATCCTTTCAATCCTTCAATCCTTTCATTGAAAGTTGTGTGAAAGATGTGTCAGAAATGACGCGTTTACTGTCGGTGGATCAGCAGGTGTTGAACGTCTATAGCCCTGCTGACGCTACCGAGACATCTGCTTCTCAGAGCGAGTGTGTGTTTGAACGGAGCAAAGAGACGGAGGAGATGGAGAGGGTGATGGAGATGGAGAGATGGAAAGAGTGACATTCAGGTGGGTTTGGGGCCACATACGGCTGTCATGGGGAACTGAGAGTCAGTGTTGCGAATAACGCCGTTAAAAATAACGCCGTTAGGTAACTGCATCATTTTGTCAGTAACGGGATAATATAATTAATACCCGCCCGTCTCCTTGGCAGTGTATAAAGCGCTCGATAATTTAATCAACAGCAACACAGTTTATTGAAACTCTCCCTGATTTAACTGCTTTAGCCCACTCGCCATCCGATCCAGGAGAGTTAGATAGTCTAACCGACTGCTTAGAGAATACCTGCAGATCAGCTCTAGATATAGTAGCTCCACTCAAATATAAAAAAGCTAGATCCAAAAAGCTCGCCCCATGGTACACTGACCAAACTAGAAACTTAAAACAAATAGCGTGTAAATTAGAGCGGAAATGGCGATCTACTAAGTTGGAAGTATTTCACTGTGCCTGGAAGGATAGCATTATTGAATACAAACGGGCACTCACTAAAGCACGCTCAGCATACTTAGCCTCACTGATGGAGAAAAATAAAAACAATCCTAGATTTCTTTTTAATACTATTTCTAAACTTACAAAAAATCAAGCAGGCACAGAACCTCAGATTCCATTAACCTCACTAGTAATGTATTTATAGATTTCTTTGATAATAAAATAGAGAATGTTAGACAAAATATAAAACCCTTTATTAGCAATACAACTGGTATGTCATCTGGTTTGGCTGATATTAATTTAAATTACATACCGGGAGAAAAACTTGATGCTTTTCATCCACTCCCACAATCAGAATTAGAGAAAATAATTTCTTCCTTAAATTGTACTACCTGCACACTAGACTCAGTTCCCTCAAAGTTATTAAAAGAGGTAAAATAATAAATTACTTTTTTAAAGTAACGTTCCCAACACTGCTGAGAGTGTGATAACCCCCCCCCCCCCACCCATGTGCATATATCAAAGAGAGGGATAGAGAGAGGAAATAGAGATTAGAAGATGAACAGAGCAGGAGGAGTAAAATTAGATGGAGAGCAGAGAGAGAAAGAGATAAAAAGAGAGAAAGAGAGACAGACTCTGGTGACTCAGAGCCTCCTGATCTCCTTGGTCACGCTGTTATGCATCCAGTCTGTCATGAGTCAAAGGGCTCATGACGGCGTTACTCATACACAGAGCAGTAATCACTACTACAGGAACATCGGGGACAGTCAGGACACTACATGTGCTGCCTGCACAAATACATTTGTTGCCAGCTCATAAAGTTCTGTGCAACTCCAAAAAAATGACTCATTCTTAAGTTCAGGAGGAGTCCAGTCAGCCTGACCTGCTGCAGTAATCACACTTCTTCCAACTGAGCTATTAAACGCAGTCAAGTAAGTGAACTTGATCTCCCAATCACTCCAAAAAACACCATTGACTGGGCACTACCTGCCCAGAACACAACGCTGGTGTATTCATGAAGTCCTGCACTTTACTGCAATAAGTACTGACATTTTATGACAAATTCTCTCAAAACCTGAGGTCAGATAATAAATCCATTCCCCACACGCCAGTCTCTCTTTTGAAGGAAAAGGGGAATGAACTCAAGGTACATTTTTCTTGTAATGGACAAAAATGTTAAATATTATTAGTGTCACTTCATTGAAGATTGCCCGAAGATATGAATATGCACTGGTTGAGTAGTTTTTAGAGCAGAAGACATCTTTCAGATCTGGAATCACTAATCTACTGCAGCATTGCCTAGAATCTGATCCCTGATCCTGTTTTGAGACTGGCACAATCAGACATGATCCCCCATAAAATACTTTAGCAAAATCAAGAGCTACACAACACAGAATCATGGTTTTGACACAAAACTGTACAACATCAATTTATGTTGATTACCAGACGGAGCCACACCCGTATCATTTCACCTTAGCCTACACTACATTTAATAGCAATTTGACACAATTATAAATTGAGTTGCATGGTCGTCTGACAACATACATAGAGGAATCTGATAGCTAATCTCACAGTGGCTTGGGGCGTTTTGTAATGCTGATTGGATGTTGTAGAGACACACGCTTGCAGTGTAAATGAGGAGCTGTCCAGAACACACTGACTATTTTACACACATTCATCTTATGTAATGGAGGCTCTTCCCATTTAAGCCATGTGGCTAAATAGCATAGCTTACCCTGCCATTAACGCGTTAGCACACAGGCTAACACTAACGCATTGGCATTCTCCCTCAGTGAGCTTGTTTCACCTGTCATTACAGTGACTGATAAAGCCTTTACGTCTTGACTGGTGGGGAGGAGAAATGAATAAGTGAAAGCGAGAGTGGGAAAGAGAGAGAATGGGAGGAAGAATGAAAAGAAGAGGAGAGAGGGAGAAAGAGATAGGAAGGGCAGACGTGAGAGAGAATAATAAATGAGGAAAGACTAATGCTAGCTTGACAGACTCGAGATGAAGTCTATCATTTTCTCTTCTGTCTGTCGTCTTTTGTCATTTTCCTTGCTCATTTCACTTCTAGTTTCTCTCTCTCTCTCTCTCTCTCTCTCTCTCTCTCTCTCTCTCTCTCTCTCTCTCTCTCTCTCTCTCTCTCTCTCTCTCTGTACCCCTTCCCATCACTAACTATAGCTTGCCATGTCATTAATCTTGTGGTAGCAAGCAAAGATCACCATTTCAGAATATGAGCTTTCTTCTAAGATGCCCCTAGAGCTGATGGAAGATTGAGAGAAATAGGGTATGAAGGCCAGTGCCTGATGTCCACGAACATGCTAACACACAGACACATCAAACATGGCCCGCGCTATCTGCGGCGTTAGCAACCCACAGAAAATCATTCTTAGAGACTCCAACGTGCAGGTAGTTTGTAGACAGTCCCTTGAGGAAAGGCGCATGACATAAGTCATCAGATTTACTCCTTTGAATCGGCCCAGTGCTGTATTATAACCGGAATATCCTGAATAGGCAATGGATACAAGACAACGTTATTAACCATTAATCATGTTTGTGGACAAAGCCTCGTGCTCTGCTCGTGTTAGCTGAGTGTTTTCTCATCAACACTTTAATACTTTAATAAATACTCATTATTAAAAGGAGAAATGCATGATCCTGGTATTATGTATGGTTGTCCAGTAGTTAAAATGACTATTCAAGGAGACGTGCTACTTCTTAGGGGAGGATCTGCTTAAGAACACGTGCTTTATACTGCTACTAAAAAAAATGATGTCTTCATTGTGCAAATCAATGTTCTGTCTCGGGGTCATGGTGATGCCTGAGTGATGGTCAAGTTAAACACCATAGCCCCATCAAAGTGAAGTGGAGGGAAACTGTGAACTGAACCTTTCATGACGCGAGATAAGATGAATTTCAACATTGTGACGCGTTACATCTGCCATGAGTCTGTTCAAATCAAAAAGACTTTTGACAGAAATATTGATGGTGGCTCACTGGGGCAGATATATGTGATAGGTCCCGATCGCCTGTCAGAGAGCCAATCAGATGAAGCTACTGGAAATTACAGGAGAAAAACCAAGCCCAGTTGCTTGAGACCGACCACATCCCGTTCATGGATGTGGTGTGTAAATGTTAAAGTGCTCGTGGCCCGACCCCCAACTCTTCAGGGAAATGGAGGCATAGTTCTGAAACTGTTAGAGTTCCTTGTTTCGCCCTTTCTAATAAACTGATGTTTTGTTTATTTCACTTTCTGTTGCTCTTTTTCTTTTTTATCAGATCTTCCAGAACAGTCCCCCAAACACACACTGCTTTACGAGAAGCATCCACTGACTCCATGTGCTAGTGTAAGGGATACCCAGTCACTGACTCCATGTGCTAGTGTAAGGGATACCCAGTCACTGACTCCATGTGCTAGTGTAAGGGATACCCAGTCACTGACTCCATGTGCTAGTGTAAGGGATACCCAGTCACTGACTCCATGTGCTAGTGTAAGGGATACCCAGTCACTGACTCCATGTGCTAGTGTAAGGGATACCCAGTCACTGACTCCATGTGCTAGTGTAAGGAATACCCAGTCACTGACTCCATGTGCTAGTGTAAGGGATACCCAGTCACTGACTCCATGTGCTAGTGTAAGGGATACCCAGTCACTGCAGGAGTTTGTGTTTAACCTACCCTACTGCACCTGGTTCAGTTCATCAGATGCTGCATAATAGCGACATCAGGCAGTTTTACAGTAGGAAAAGCGAACATGACACACAAGTATTGCTCTGTGATCATCTTCATTGTTAAACTGTGTGTCCCAATGACATTCTGACATTTTACAGTAATCACAGTGTTTTCAGTGTCTCTTTCTGTGTGCACAAGGGATGGCAGCCCTTTAGGTACATTTGTGCAATGCACTGTGTGGAAAACCACAACTCCCATCATCCTGCAGGGCACTAAAACAGTAGAGGAAATCGAGAACAGGTGCAGCAATTAATGAAGGGCTAGTGCCAGTGTGCCTGCCAAGTGGGAGCACACATGACCCACTCTGCCAGAGCCGGGTTGTGAGGACAGGACACACCCACAGTCTTCACTCTGTGTAGCACAGCTATCAAGCCATGAATGCACTGGATTCAACCACATCATTGTTTCAGTGTGTTTGATTCTCTTGTTGTTTTGATGCCCTTAAGTTGAAGTCGGTCTGTGAACACTAGTCTACTGCCTATCATTCTACCCCACAAATGCCCCAGAAATATTTGGCCGAAAGTGAATCTGATGGGAAAGCTATTTCCTGCACTCAGTTGGAAAGCAATAAGCTCTTGAATTGGGGGTCCCCGGGAGGAGGTGGTGGGTGTATAGAGCACCTATTTGACACTTTAAATATCTTCAACACAAATCCTGCCCACCTCTCCACTGTTTGACAGAGACAAGAACCGTGACTTCAATCTCTGAAACTGCTTTATTGGAGATATCTCATCAAATTTCATGCTTTCTTTATTTCACTCCCTCTGCATGTGTGTGTGTGTGTGTGTGTGAGAGAGAGAGAGAGAGAGAGAGAAAGAGAGAGAAAAACAACCCTTTGAGGCACTTTCTTTAAATGTTGTACAGATGTCTTCTTTTGTCCTTTGATCTGTGTTGAATATTTGAAGTGTACTGATGGGACTGGTTTAGTATTCTCACATGTAGCATGAAGGTGAAGAACTTCTGTTGCCCCACCCCCAGTCACTGGCCTTCTGTTGCCCCACCCCCAGTCACTGGACATCTGTTGCCCCACCCCCAGTCACTGGCCTTCAGGGGCTGAGAAAACAAAAAATGGCACCTTCCTGAGATAATCAGATGATCAACTATTGGGCACTTGAGGGCCTGGTGTGCATGTGTGCGTGTGTGCATGTGTTCATGTGTGGATGTGTTTATGTGTGCATATTTGCATGTGTGCATATTTGCGTGCATGTGCATGTGTGCGTGGTTGGCTACAGAGATTGCATTAATTATAGTGACTACACTGAAACAATGATGGAGATTGATTAGCCTCGGTGTAATTGATAAACATGCACATCATGATCTATCAATAACACATCACATCCGGTCATACATATACCAGCCATAAAGTGTCGTTGAAATGGATGTGCAATGTAAAAAAAAAACTTTTAGCAAAAATGTTATCTAATTTCAGAATCAAAATTAAAGTGTTAAAGTGTGACCTATGAAGTGTTCAGTCTGCATTTGTGCATCAAGTAGTATCCAGTACTTTCATCTATACATGAATAAGAGGCTAGTCTCAGAAATACATTACCCTCTGTCTTTCTGTGGTAGGTTCAGCTTAAATGAGAGAGAATGTTCTCCACATTTTAATGTTTGTGTTATGGTGCTTTTGGGAAACCCACTTCAGGCTGGTTCTGATCTGATGAGTTCAATAGATATCATCCATGTGGCAGTGCTGACTTTGACTTATCACAGAAACACACCTCAGTTTTGCATGTATGAGTGTTCAACAATGACTGTCTCTATGCTGAGAGGTGTGTGGTTTCCATGACAACTGCTGCCGAGCAAAAGGTTTGGCAGGCACAGAGTGGTGTGTTTGCAAATCCAGCAGCAATGCAGCCACCACGGAGGTCACGTACCCACGGAGGTCACGTACCCACGGAGGTCACGTACCTACAGAACCACCAGGCAAACACACTGCAGTCCTGCCCATGTCCCGTCTGTTAGAGGTGTCTGCCTCATGCCCTGTTCTCACACACTTGAAACCTTCAACAGCTCTGCACAAACTGAAGTTAATTTAAAGGCTTTTCAGTGCATCCAATTGAAAGATCATTGTATTAATCTCACCATGATGCCATCAAAGTAAACCAGTTTCTCTGCATTTGATGTGGAAAGTATCTGTCTTAGCTGAGAAATAATTTCACACACACACACACACACACATGGGATGCAGAACACCATGAAGATAGCTCTGTTCGCGTACTGGAATATTTTGCGGAAGTAGTATGTCATTCAGGGATGTTTTGCGTACTGGAAAAATTATTTTTATTCGCATACTGATCTGGGGCCCAAGCAGTACACCAGTACGCTGTCAACTTCTCTCCCTTTATCTGGTTTCAGGTGTGATTTACCCTCAGTTTTGAAAAGGTGCCAATAATTTTGTCTGGCCCATTTTTGGAGTTTTGTGTAAAATTATGTCAATTTCCTCTGTTTTTGTGTTGTTCCAATGCACACAAAGGAAATAAACATGTGTATAACAAAACATGTAATTGCAGTAATTTCCTGGGAGAAATACTTTCAGGGGTATTCAGGGGTGCCAACACTTTCAGCCATGACTGTAACCGCTAATAATAGCACAAATTGTTTACAACTGTATTGAGTGTAACTGTTAAGCCATCAAGATTAAAGAAAATACAGTTTGCCTCTTGCAATCTTGACTTCAAGTTCTTTATCCTTTACACAATCTTCTGTTTTCCTAATAAACTGCAATAAAGAATAAAGAAAAAACCGAGACGACAGTATAGCTTTAGAAATGCAATAAACAATAACATTTGTACTAGATAACTTGTTAAGCAAAATAAGTTTCCAAACAAAATAAGGTTTCACAGCTCCGTGGTTCTCGGAAGCGGAATATGTAAATGAAGACGTCAAAGGAATGAATCAAAACTAGCTAGCGGTGGTATGCTAACGACAGCTAGCGTCGCCACAGCGGGCGGAAACTATCATACAGTTAAGCCCGCCCATTAAGAGGGAAGATATGATTGCTGTTTTGCTGTCATTTGAAACTGGTATTGCGCTGAATTATAACTGCCTGGTCCTCTGTAAACGAACAGCGGGCATCACAGTCCTGATAGGGGGAGACACAGGCTCACAGGCTTCCACTTAACCCCTCACCTTCAAACTCAGATTGAATAGATACGGTTGAATAATGTATTTGCTTATATTTTTGTAATTGTTTAGATGTCGATTGTAAAACTGTAAGTAGATCAAATAAAATTGGATAATTATATATATAATGTTTTAAGAATATTTTAGGCCCTCTGAGAGGGCGTAGAGGGCCCTGACGGTTCCCCACTGGATGGTAGTATATTATGTGTTGTTCATGTAATTGTGGACGCTGATGGTAGTATATTATGTGTTGTTCATGTAATTGTGGACGCTGATGGTAGTATATTATGTATTGTTCATGTAATTGTGGACGCTGATGGTAGTATATTATGTATTGTTCATGTAATTGTGGACGCTGATGGTAGTATATTATGTGTTGTTCATGTAATTGTGGACGCTGATGGTAGTATATTATGTATTGTTCATGTAATTGTGGACGCTGATGGTAGTATATTATGTATTGTTCATGTAATTGTGGACGCTGATGGTAGTATATTATGTGTTGTTCATGTAATTGTGGACGCTGATGGTAGTATATTATGTGTTGTTCATGTAATTGTGGACGCTGATGGTAGTATATTATGTGTTGTTCATGTAATTGTGGACGCTGATGGTAGTATATTATGTGTTGTTCATGTAATTGTGGACGCTGATGGTAGTATATTATGTGTTGTTCATGTAATTGTGGACGCTGATGGTAGTATATTATGTGTTGTTCATGTAATTGTGGACGCTGATGGTAGTATATTATGTGTTGTTCATGTAATTGTGGACGCTGATGGTAGTATATTATGTATTGTTCATGTAATTGTGGACGCTGATGGTAGTATATTATGTATTGTTCATGTAATTGTGGACGCTGATGGTAGTATATTATGTATTGTTCATGTAATTGTGGACGCTGATGGTAGTATATTATGTATTGTTCATGTATTTGTGGACGCTGATGGTAGTATATTATGTGCAAGGTCAAATTGATGTTAATTTGTCAAAAATGATTTAAACCAAGAGAGTGCTTATCCTCTCATGATGCCAATGAGTGTTTTCAGTTAGTCCAGTAAAATATTGTGGTTTATGGTATTGAACATGATCCTTTATCGGAGGATATAAAACAATAGTTAACCACCTGTGTTCTCACAATGCATTGCTTCTCGTAGTTCCTAGTTCCTTAGTACACAGATGTGAGTAGAGTCATCGCCTATAAAGCCCCTCAGCTATGGAATAACCTTCTATATTCAATCTGAAGCTCAGACACACAGCCACGTTTTATACTGTTAGATTCATTATAAAATATATATTTATGGAAATCGTTGTTCCTTTCATCCATATTCACTTGTGTGCTGTTTTCTTGTTTTGGTTTTAAGCCTAGATTAGGCTGTAGCTCAACATCTTTGTTTGATCTGTACGTTTCTGCTGAGACGATGCCAACAGTGGATTAGACCTGCTCACCAATGATGAAGAATCTCACATGCCACCACAATATGTCCAAGTGCAGTCAGTCTGATGCTGCCATGTTCATCCACCCACTCCATCTACTCCAACGGATGTAGAAACAGCTTACCAACCCCACGTGGACGAGAGAGGCTGACACCTGCGCTAAACTGGCTTCATGGGCTGTAAATAATGTAGTAATGCTGGATTCTTTATAAGTTCCTTCTTGGTCCGTTTTGAACATCCCTCCAAGCTCCATTGGTGTAGAAACACACAACTACACAGTTTTATTTCCCTTCGCTTGATATTTATGATTTTCTCCAATTTAGACTGTTCTTTTATTTTGTGTAATGTGGGTGAAGATGGTTATTAAAACATGAGCAAATACATAAACACCTCTCTTCTTCTGTGTTGACATGTCCCGCCTCTGACACGTTTCACAGCCAGAGTTGATGAGAAGTCACACCATCTTGAAGCTCTACTATGACTTCAGTGTCCTCATAGCTGAGGTGTTTTGGACACCTTATTAATATGTATATGATGTTATAAAATGGCTGGATTAAAGTGTTGCTGCATTTAAAGAATCCCACATTATTGCAGATCTAGTAGGACTGCGTATAGTGGTGCAATCTCAGATTAGCTTGTGTCATCTTCAGTGCTTGGTCTACTATATTCATGGGATATTAGAATGTACTAGCAGGTGATACATCACACGTGGTAAACAGGCACAGAGGACTTCCTGCTGGTTAATTTAGCTGAATAATGATGTGATGTTAAGTTGCTTACAGTCCAGGACAATCAGTCAATATTTTGCCCAGGAGTAATGATTTTAGTGGTAACTATCAGGAAAACAATACAGTTTAACCAAAGTGTTCTTAATATGAATCTCTTCCCATAGCTTTAATAAGAGAGATCATTATTGTGGCTCTTAGAGTTGATACCTTCTTTAAATAGAGAGAATATATAATATATATAGAAGTCTAGTGAGATGTCACTGGAGGCAGGTGTCAGTAGAGGCAGATGTCAGTGGAGGCAGTGATTCCACATTCCAGCCACTGTTTGTCTATGCAGGACACCGTCCAGTAATGCAGTCGCAGAGCAGTAATGGTCTGGCCTGTTAATGGCCTCTGAGATTTGGCTCCAGCAAACTCCATCCATTATTACTTATTGATTCAGTGCATTGATTAAATTAAGGGCTATATGTTATTTTGGAGAGAGGGATGTTGAGTTCTCCAGTTCTTTCACTGATTTTACCTTTTTGGGTCACATTTATCAAAAGCCTTTAGCAGAAGATGATACTGTACTAATTATGCATGTAGTTGAAGCATAATGGGCAATTATTGTAATTATTGTAATAATGGGCAATTATATGAAAAATCTGACCATTTTGTACCAGTAAAATAATATGTCCTAGTGTTAGAGTCAGTAAGATGTAGCTGCAGAGAACTGAATGGATGATGTGGGTCACTGATGATGTGTCCAGCACCCTTCCTCTGACGTCTCGGTTCCCATGGTGACGAGTAGCCTACCATGTGTTCCTTTGTTTTGGTGTTGTCTTTGGTTTCTGTTTCTGTCTCCATGTTGTTTTTTGTCATGTCACGCCCCTACCTGTGCCCAGGTGCACTTCACTACATTATGTATTTAAACCCTGCAGTTTCTCTGTCTTGTTACTGGTCATTGATTCCCTTCATACTGGTTACTTTGGTTTCCTGTTGTGCCATGTTGCTCCATGTAGATTTTACTCTTGTTCTGTTCTTTGTTAATTATGTACCCTGGTTTTGATTCTGTGTTTGACTACTGGGTCTTCAACCTCTGACCGTTTCATGAACTACAATTTTGGATTTTCCCCTAATAAACATGGTTCTGCACACCAGATCTGGACGGCACCCTATATCACATCCTAACATCTACCAAGCTAAGGAACTGTGTTTGTGCTGGGAAATGCCAGACTGAGCACTCTGTAGGACTATTTAAGGTTAGGAGTACGTGCAAATGATGTGCACTATAAACTATCCTTTGTGAATTATATCAAATAAAAAACCAACTCAAAAAACCCAGAACAGCCTTCCTGAACCTGAACTTAGGTTCTTTGCGAGTCCATCCAAGTCTGCAATCAGAGCCTACCTGTCTTTTGTTTGTGGTTATATTCCCTTTGTGCAGCTCACATCACACATAAGCCAGATAGTCTGAAATTCTGCAGTCCTGGACTACCTGGATTAGGTGTGCTGTGCATGGGAATAAAGCCACATCAGGCTCCAACACCAGTAACTAGGATGTCTACTCTGTTCCTCGCTGTAAAACTGGTGTCCTAAAACCTGCCACCACTGGATCCTTTTAGAAAGACACCTGCTGCGCGTGGTTAGGACATACAGAGCTCTCAGGGGTGGAGGACCACAGCACGTGAGCAAGGTGCAGCGGATCACACAGGATTAGAAGAGCTCGCTGGACACCTGCCTGCGTGACGCCTCCCCACCACCACTTATATGGATAATCAATCAACAGAAGCCACAAATCAGTACAAATCTATCAACATGTGACTGCATATACACCTTTCAATCTATCTGTGTGACTCTTATGATCTCTCTGTCCTTGGCAGCCTCTTTCTCCAGGAGGAACAAATCATTAATTATTTTTGCTCACTCTCCCTCACTCTGGGTATCCCTAGGCTGGATATCCATGCTTTCTACTAACATATATAGAGTTTTTTAAGTATATTGGAAAATATAGAGAGAAGAAAATTGCAACAGCAGAGCATTTTATCTTTTTTACCTAAATGCAATTCAGGAGCAGCCATGCAAGCACTGTTTTCATCCCTGTGTTAAAGTGTGTGTGTGTGTGTGTGTGAGAGAGAGAGAGAGAGAGAGAGAGCACATTAGCATTCAAACACAGGTTTTACAGTCAGTCTGCGCAATCATTCTTCTCAGACTTTCCACAAATCTGATCGCCATCCTCCCCACTCTAATTAAACACTCTTCCACTGCTCCTGCCTTTATATTTAATCAAAACTGAAAACTACATCATTCAAAGTTTAAGAATCAGAAACCATCCATGGCAGAGGTAGAATTAAAGGGGAATCTGTGGCTTGTTCTTAAATCAGACCTCAAACACATGCTGAAAACACTTTGTCTGAACACAAAACATTTAGAGCAGGGGTGGGCAATGAATGTTCCCAAGAGGCCGCATGAGGAACTGGACTGGCCAGACTAACATACTTAACGTGGTTCTGCATAATATAAACATACTGTATACACTGTACATACTGTATTTTAATAAAATGAAAAAATAACTAATTTAAAGATTACAAAGATTCAATATGTGATGTTTGGGACATGATAGGGAATGCAGACATTTGCAAAAAACAGGCTTTAATAATACTGCAGTATGACGAAATGAGATGAGTTGAATGTCCAAAAACTGCTCGGTATGCTTAATACATTTGGCAATATTTAGCAAAGTTCATGTGAACCAGTTCAGGTATATATGTGTGTATAGCAATTGATGACAGGTGTAGGTGTAGAGTCAGGTAGTGGGCTCCTGGGTTCTCATTTGCTGGATACATGTCACAATAAAACTGTGGAGGACAGAATAATATAAGCTGCAGCTCCTCTATAATCTCAGATCTTTACTCCACGTATAAAGATCAGTAACTGTGATGTATCACCACAGCTCTCGTCTAGAGCCAAGACAAAAACGTAAATATCTGCTTTGTTGTGCAGCTTAATGTCCAAATTCCCCTCAATCCGTTTTGCTGCACTTCGCCTGAAGAGGGACACGTTTGCAAATGCTTTCTTTTTCAGTCTAGTTTTCAGTGTTTACTCTCGTAATAGTGATTCAAATTGTAATCCTTAAACATAGGTAACTTCTCTCCGCGAATTAAGAACACAGCTTTACAATTTACTTCAGTAAATAAATATTTATAAGCCAATTCCTTGTTAAAATTGCATTCTGTATC
Organism: Brachyhypopomus gauderio; assembly: GCF_052324685.1. Lineage (NCBI taxonomy): Eukaryota > Metazoa > Chordata > Actinopteri > Gymnotiformes > Hypopomidae > Brachyhypopomus > Brachyhypopomus gauderio. Next base: position 200,619 of record NW_027506891.1, read on the forward strand.
AATCATTATATGTCAGTGAATGTGTTGGACAGCTTTCAAGAAATTAGCTCTTAGCTCTACAGTATATCACAGTGTAATAGGTGTCATAGACACACATTTACTTTTGTCTTCTAACTTATTAACAATCTTATGTGGGCTGATCAAAGATGCCCAGGTCAGATTTAGAGGAATCCCACATCCCTCTGCTGTGAGTTTGAATGGGTCTATTGTGGTGTTGGCAGGGTGGTGTGCAAGTTTCCATCAGGCAGAATGTAAATCCAAGTTTCCGTGCAATTTTGAGGGCATGTCTACAGAAGGTTCCAGAAACCTCTGTTGTTATTTTGGAACGTAGATCTCTTGTCTGCACTAGGAGTATTTGTGTTGCTTATTCAGACTTCATGTATGATTGCTTTTCATTCTAGTTTCTTTGAGTGGAAAGACATTCTAGGTAATACTAATTTATTCACCACAGACACAAGTAGCTCAGCACCCACAGTTGACAGCGAGAAACACCTTCACAATGGTGTTCTTTCAAAACTTAAAACACAGGAAAAATATCTGTAAAAGCCTTTAAACATACAATTTTTTGGATCAAGAGTAAAGTGATGATAATGTTAGGTAATTCGTTCTTAATCTTAGTTAACCTATAAGGCGTTAAATGGTCTTGCCCCACAATATCTGAGTGAACTCATTGCTTACTACAACCCATCTCGCCCTTTGCACTCCCAAAATGCAGGATTTCTCCTAGTTCCAAAAATTTGTAAGACTACAGCCGGAGGCAGAGCTTTCTCTTTTAAAGCCCCTCAATTATGGAATAGCTTTCCAGCTCCAATCCGAGATTCTGACACAGTTCCAATCTTTAAATCTAGACTTAAGACTCACCTATTTAATCAAGCCTTCAGTTATTATTCCCCTTGTAAGTTGTGGGGCTCGGGGGCCCCCAGACGTTGAGATTTCTGGTAATCTGAGATGTTGATGCTGTCATCCAGCTGTGTCATGGCATCACTCTATTTGTGACTATGACTTGGCTGGAAAGCAATGTCTCAGTGAGCCCTCATGCCTGTGGTCACCTCTGAACCCCTCCCTTTAGTTATGCTGCTATAGATTAGTCTGCCGGAGCCACATGCTCATCACTGGCATGTGAGCTAGGTACGTTTAAATCAGTGGTGGTTTAAATTGATGTCCACACACTCAGTCTGTATTGTCTATCGTTTTGCATGCTTCTAACCAAGATGATTGCATGCAAGCATCTACAAGCACCTGGAAGATGGTCTGGCTTGCCAGTGGATGTACTGATGACGGGGTTGGATGTGCCATTGCTGCAATATGACGTGTTGATGCTCCTACCTGAGACTCACCATCTGCACTGAAGGGACTGTGACTACTTGGCCAGGGAACAAAAATCTTAACTATAACCGTAGAACCACCTTTTGTCCACAAATACGGACTTGTGCTAACGGGCCGCCCAATGGAGGATGGGTTCCCTTTTGAGTCTTGGTCCTCCGAAGGTTTCTTCATAATCCCCAACATCATAGGGAGTTTTTTCTTGCCACTGTCGCCTTTGGCTTGCTCATTAGGGATCTGGACCCATACGATTGTAAAGCTGCTCTGTGACAAAATGTGTTGTAAAAAGCGCTATATAAATAAATTTGCCTTGACTTGACTTGACTAATCTCATTTCAGGTTAGGTTTCATCTTGAAAATCAGTTGGATGAGGATTCAACTGTATTTTATCAGAAAATCAACTATCTTACACCGGTTTCACATAGGAATGACAAACAATGGTGGATCAATGCAGATTTAACCAGTTTGTGCACTGGGGGAGTGGGTATCTCAACATGCTTCAAAGAGAAAGTCAAGTGATAGTGCTTTTGCCAGACTGCTAACAACATCAACCGCACAGAGAATGTAATCAGCTCACCAAGAACTGCTACTGACACTGTCAACACACAGCATCTACACAGTCAGAAATAAAGATGAGGATCCAACTCAACTTATTTCTTCCAACCCTTTTTTAATAATTCTGCTCCCTTCAAATGACATAAAATATCACGGCTGGGAACATAACAGCTTCTCTGTATAAAATACTGCCACTGTGACAAGCCTTCAACCCCTGCCTTCAACCCCAATGTCACGAGATCTCACGAGATGTAACTCGGCAATATTTCTCTTCGCGTTAAAAATCTGTCTTGCGAGATTTGTGATCCAGCAAACAGCCAGAATGATGTGCGAAAATACAGGTATTACTATTGAAGATGCCCCCGCCACTTTCAAATCATTTGTTTGGCAGCATTTTGGGAACCCGGAGGAAATGATAAATGGCAAGAGAGTGACTGATAAGATGCGGACCATATTCAAACATTGTATGAAAATAATGCCGTACACCGCGGTTAATATGAACATGATGCAGACATTTACAGCACCACCACAGCTCAGTACTCAGATCAACATATCTCACTTGGTAGCAGGGACAGAACGGCGCTTTGGCAAGTTGAGACAGCAGGATATCGGGAGCAGTGTGGGGATGATAATATTCTTAAAAATGAACATGGCAGTGTAGTTGCAGCAAATTCAGTGACATACTTGGTCAGGCTCTGTTTGCCCTATTTGCACTCTGTATTGACACAGAACTTTTTGTTTTGCACATAATATTATTTGCACTTGAAAAAAGAAGAAATATTTAATTTTATTTATCTTATTTTAACTTTTATAAAATTTTATTTTAATTTCAATTTGTAGAGGAAGAAGTTTATTAAAAGTTCATGCTTACATCATGCATGTTAAGAGTTACAATAAAACATTTCAAAATACATGTGTAACTCAGGTAAATAAAAGTCTGTTGTCCAGTCATATAATTTGTAATTTTAGTTTTCTTAAAATCTCCTCTCATCTCGTTCTCGTGAACCCAATATCGTGTCTCGTCTCGTCTTGTGAGCTGAGTGTATCGTCACACCCCTAATATGAACTAAAACAGTTTTGCTGATTTCACAAATCTGATGAAAGTAAACTTAATTGTTGCATTACTGAGAAACGGATGATAGTGTTATTCCATCCAAAAAGTTTTTTCATTAGTATTTTTGTATGATGTTAGAAGTTTAGTAGTAAGAGATTGTGAAACATCTGAGAGACTTGTCCTTCTGTGTGCTCTTTCAAGAACGAATTGAAGTATTTGAAGCAATTGAAGTAAGAAAAAAGCATTCAAAAAACATTCAAAAGCTCCATCTTCCTAATCAAAGCCCCACCTCCCTGATCAAAGCCACACCTCCCTGATCAAAGCCACACCTCCCGGATCAAAGCCACACCTCCCTGATCAAAGCTCCAGTCAAGCCTTATCAGCAGAACAAGTCACCATAAATGGTATTGTTCTTGACTTAATGGACTTTGGATATTCTTAAGGTTCATATTTTTTATGTTGATAAATATCTATACTAGTTAATTCAAGCTTAGCACTTCTGTTAGATTTAAATGTATTGTGATGTGTTTCTACAGGGGCTTTTTTTAGTCTGTCACCTTCTACACTATGATCTGTGAAGGTGGCCCTGAACTCAAATTAGCAGGCCGCCTGTTATCCTCACCACACAGGGATCAATCTACAGACCGAGGCCAGATTAGCATCCCTGGGTTAATGGAGCATGGGTATTTTTATCCTCCCCTTGCTAACTACTATTGCTGGACCTCTGATAGTATTACTGGCTTGAGACTGGAGCTTGTTGAGCCAGAGTGTAATGCTGTAGGATATCACTGAGCTGTGTCACAGTTTATTGCTCATTCACTGTGATCTTAAGCCAAGACAGGTGGGAAGTGTCCTTAATTGAGGATGTACAGGGTTTCATTATTCCTAATTGATGAATATTAGTCAAATGAGGGTTAGAGCAGCTGCTTCTTCTCAGCTCTTCCTCATAAGCAGTGGAAATAAACATGACCTGGTATCTCGCTTAATGAATGTACAGGAGACAGCACACTTTCAGATCTCATGTGTGCTTATCAATTTAGTTCCCAGAAACGCTTTTCCCAAGGCACACAATGACAAACATGGTTAGCTCTACAGGGATGTGATAGCTCAGTGTGACTGACACATCTTCAGAAACAACTGCAGGGGATTCTGGGAAATGGCCTCATTATCTCTGTCCTTAGTCTCCCGTGTGGCTTTCCAGGGTGTGTGACATTCTCCACCCGTTTAAAGATTTCCAGATAGACGTAATGCCAGTGCAAAGCAGGGACCTCCAGGTACATTGTTAATGTTGCTGGAAAACACAGCACATATTTGGCTTTGTCAAACATTTGTGTTGTGCTATACAAAAAATCAAATTTTAAGAGGAAATTCTGGGGAAAAATACCAATAATGTCAAATTACTGCCATGATTTAAGATTCATTTTTGACTGGCTGGAGAGAAGGAGTTGAGGGCATTCAAACTAATGGTGCTGCCATTTCTTCTGACGTTCTGTGAAATTGGCCTTAATGACTGAGATAGAAATGGACTCACGTTGGACTTAGGACAGAAAACTTGAATTGGAAGACAATTTAACTCAACAAAAAACGTGCCAGCTCAACAGCACTGCATTTGAATCCATTAATGAAAATTGTTGAAAATTGGTCTATTTAAATACATAACCAGTAGCAAAAAGCATTCTTGAGTTGTTTATGGCTAATCACAGCCCTTCTGACCCCATCCCACTCCCTCTCTCCCTCTCTCCTCTTTTCTCTCATCCTCACTGTGAGACTATCATGGATGTCAGTCATAATTTGGATCAAGCAAACATTTCCACTTTGCAATTATGACTGCCAATCACACTTAAGATTAAAAAGGCACCTCAAACCCCTCAATTATAACTGTCCTTCATCCTCCAACCTAGAGAGTTGTTAACATGATAGGAAAATATGACCCATTTTGCTAAGCATTAATAAGTGATGTAAAAATAGCATAGTATTATGCCCAGACCACATCACCGCCATTCAAATTTTCACAAAAAATGCCTTAAATATGTAGAAATCATTCAAGATAATGTTACCAGTTTCTGGATATGGAAGTTAGTTTATGTAAGTTTATTATAAATCTTATCTTAATACCATTCAAATCCATATCAAGTATGACAGTGATTATGAAGACTTAAGTACACTGAGGAACTTAAAGACACCTGTCCGGGTCTGCCTTCCTGACAGTGTGAGATTCAAAACCTCTGAAGCCACAGCCTGCACTCACAAGACATGTTCATTACACGCCAGTACTTTAACATCTCTGAAATATGACTCATATCAGCTGAGCACGGATCACATCTTGAGAAATATACACTTCTGCATGTTTGTACTTATCTCCTTGTACCACGAGGCTTATCCAACCCTTTCCTGCCTGTAGACTGTGAGAGTTTAGGTGTCATACATTTGCGATACCATGCATTTCTTTGTTTTATTATTTCTTTTTTTTTCTTTCTTTATTTCTGCTGTTCACCTAATTAATGTCCTGACCCAATCCAACTCGAAGAAGCTACAGTAGGTCCATTTATTACTGTAAATATTGCTAAACTGATGAAAATGATAGTTAAGACAGAGAGGGAGAAAGAAAGATACAGGCTATGTGGATGCCCTGTCTACTGCATGGATATGGGCAGGAACACATCAGAGGGCAGACAAAACAGGCAACCACCCTTCATCTCTTGTTCACAGTTTCTGTCTATGTGAAGCTTTAGGTCTGCTAGATGGACAGCCATATGATATAAATTAATTCAAATATTTTAGAGCATGCATATCTGATGCTACAATCTCAACCCTAATCCTAACCCTAGAATACAATTCAAGTCAGAATTGATAAAGCCTATAAATCATGTGCACTTCTCTGTCACGATACAGCCCCAGACCCCTCTCTTCGGCCGTGTGTATGCGTAGTCTGCATCCATATATGTACTTCCTGTGGGTGTGGTTATCTTTTGTACGTGTTCACCCATCTCATCAGTCTAATGTGTTGCACGAGGGGCTCGTTATGTGTTTAGTATATATTGTGTGTTATAGTCTTGTCCCGCGCTCATCTTTGTGAGTCTGCTCTATGTTCAGCGTTGGCTAAGTGCTACTCGCACCATAAATAAACCCGACTGTTATATGACTACTCATCTCTGAATCCTGCATACCTCGCACATGACATTCTCAAAATAAAACAAACCATCAGTTTACAATTTAATTTTTAAACACATATTGATCAAATGAACAACATAGATGCATTTGCCATATGCCTGATATGCTACCATTCCCAAAGGTAGTTACTTACCTTTAAATAATGCAATTAATGCATTATTAATACAAAGATTTGTTTATAGCATTGGATCAGTTGTATCTAGAAACCTACCCCTAAGCCCATAGAATATATGAAGCCATGCTTTGATGGAGCCTAGAGACAGGTGAGAATGAACATCTCAAAGTTCTTGCTGCCACAGAATTTCTTCATAAATTCAGTAAATTTTTCGAGCCTACGGTTTGGGTCTTAAATGTCTGGTTATCACACAGTTCTAGCCCTACATTTGTGTATGAATGTATGGATACTGGACAGACATATGATGATATATGAAATTAATTGCATGTCTTTTAAGTAGTGCAGGATACGTGATGACCTGACAGGTTTCTTTTAAGTTTTGGAATATTTGAATCTACAAACTCAACCCTAACCGTAGAATATACAGTATTAAGTAACAGGCGTTGACAGAGCCTGTAGAATCATGTCAGAAAGAAAAATTGAAAGTGTTTGTTGGCAATCAGTATTTCGGGTTGCATTGCAATTTTGCTGGATATTGCTTGGCTTAAAAATGTATTGCTGGTCATGTGAAGCTTACTCCATGCCTTATACAAAGCTTTGGGCCTCCGTTTGGGTATGGTAGCTGGACAGGCATTTGTGAGAACACACATGCAATCAAATGCATTCTTTGGAAATGGTTCAGGGTATGTGACAATTTGTTAGATTAGTGTGTAGGATTTAATCATATCTACAAACCCAACCCTAACCTAATCCTAACATGAACCCTAGAACCAATGAAAACAGGCTTAGGTAGGCTATAGCCTAAACTTTAGGCCCTAAAGGGTTAAAGACAAAAGACAGAAAAATAACAAGATGGATAGATCCAGAGATCTCCATTACACACTCAAGAGCGTCTGCAAGAGAGAGCTGCCTCCCTCTCACAGACCATAGTTCTATACTATTTTCTGCTACATGATTACATCATACTTCAGTGACATGATAAGCATGTTAGGTCTCATTGGTGGCCCATGTGAGGTGAGGTGATGGGGTGAGGTATCACATGAGGTGATGGGGTGAGGTATCACATGAGGTGAGGTGATGGGGTGGGGTATCACATGAGGTGAGGTGATGGGGTGAGGTATCACATGAGGTGATGGGGTGAGGTATCACATAAGGTGATGGGGTGAGGTATCACATGAGGTGAGGTGATGGGGTGAGGTATCACATGAGGTGAGGTGATGGGGTGGGGTATCACATGAGGTGAGGTGATGGGGTGAGGTATCACATGAGGTGATGGGGTGAGGTATCACATGAGGTGAGGTGATGGGGTGAGGTATCAGGTGAGGTGATGGGGTGAAGTATCAGGTGAGGTGATGGGGTGAGGTATCACATGAGGTGAGGTGATGGGGTGAGGTATCACATGAGGTGATGGGGTGAGGTATCACATGAGGTGAGGTGATGGGGTGAGGTATCAGGTGAGGTGATGGGGTGAGGTATCAGGTGAGGTGATGGGGTGAGGTATCACATGAGGTGAGGTGATGGGGTGAGGTATCACATGAGGTGAGGTGATGGGGTGAGGTATCACATGAGGTGATGGGGTGAGGTATCACATGAGGTGAGGTGATGGGGTGAGGTATCAGGTGAGGTGATGGGGTGAGGTATCAGGTGAGGTGATGGGGTGAGGTATCACATGAGGTGAGGTGATGGGGTGAGGTATCACATGAGGTGAGGTGATGGGGTGAGGTGAATGAATGAATGAATGTTCGATTTATATAGCGCCTTTCCAGATTCCCAAGGCGCTTTACAATTTAACACAGGTACAAGTCACAGACAATCAATCACACACACACCGGCGAGAAGCGGCAGCCAATTGCGCACAGCGTACTCTCTATCGGAAGCCACAGCCCCCTGGGGGACTGAATGGGGTGCAGGAAGGGGAGAGAGGACAGGTGAGGTGATGGGGTGAGGTATCACATGAGGTGAGGTGATGGGGTGAGGTATCAGGTGAGGTGATGGGGTGAGGTATCACATGAGGTGAGGTGATGGGGTGAGGTATCAGGTGAGGTGATGGGGTGAGGTATCACATGAGGTGATGGGGTGAGGTATCACATGAGGTGAGGTGATGGGGTTAGGTATCAGGTGAGGTGATGGGGTGAGGTATCACATGAGGTGAGGTGATGGGGTGAGGTATCACATGAGGTGAGGTGATGGGGTGAGGTATCAGGTGAGGTGATGGGGTGAGGTATCACATGAGGTGAAGTGATGGGGTGAGGTATCACATGAGGTGATGGGGTTAGGTATCAGGTGAGGTGATGGGGTGAGGTATCACATGAGGTGAGGTGATGGGGTGAGGTATCACATGAGGTGAGGTGATGGAGTGAGGTATCACATGAGGTGAGGTGATGGGGTGAGGTATCACATGAGGTGAGGTGATGGGGTGAGGTAACACATGAGGTGAGGTGATGGGGTGAGGTATCACATGAGGTGAGGTGATGGGGTGAGGTAACACATGAGGTGAGGTGATGGGGTGAGGTATCACATGAGGTGAGGTGATGGGGTGAGGTATCACATGAGGTGAGGTGATGGGGTGAGGTATCACATGAGGTGATGGGGTGAGGTAACACATGAGGTGAGGTGATGGGGTGAGGTATCACATGAGGTGAGGTGATGGGGTGAGGTATCACATGAGGTGAGGTGAGGGGGTGAGGTATCACATGAGGTGAGGTGATGGGGTGAGGTATCACATGAGGTGAGGTGATGGAGTGAGGTATCACATGAGGTGAGGTGATGGGGTGAGGTATCACATGAGGTGATGGGGTGAGGTAACACATGAGGTGAGGTGATGGGGTGAGGTATCACATGAGGTGAGGTGATGGGGTGAGGTAACACATGAGGTGAGGTGATGGGGTGAGGTATCACATGAGGTGAGGTGATGGGGTGAGGTATCACATGAGGTGATGGGGTGAGGTATCACATGAGGTGAGGTGATGGGGTGAGGTATCAGGTGAGGTGATGGGGTGAGGTATCAGGTGAGGTGATGGGGTGAGGTATCACATGAGGTGAGGTGATGGAGTGAGGTATCACATGAGGTGAGGTGATGGGGTGAGGTATCACATGAGGTGAGGTGATGGAGTGAGGTATCACATGAGGTGAGGTGATGGGGTGAGGTATCACATGAGGTGAGGTGATGGGGTGAGGTATCACATGAGGTGAGGTGATGGTGTGAGGTATCACATGAGGTGAGGTGATGGGGTGAGGTATCACATGAGGTGAGGTGATGGAGTGAGGTATCACATGGGGTGAGGTGATGGGGTGAGGTATCACATGAGGTGAGGTGATGGGGTGAGGTATCACATGAGGTGAGGTGAGGGGGTGAGGTATCACATGAGGTGAGGTGATGGGGTGAGGTATCAGGTGAGGTGATGGGGTGAGGTATCAGGTGAGGTGATGGGGTGAGGTATCAGGTGAGGTGATGGGGTGAGGTATCACATGAGGTGAGGTGATGGGGTGAGGTATCAGGTGAGGTGATGGGGTGAGGTATCAGGTGAGGTGATGGGGTGAGGTATCAGGTGAGGTGATGGGGTGAGGTATCACATCAGGTGAGGTGATGGGGTGAGGTATCAGGTGAGGTGATGGGGTGAGGTATCAGGTGAGGTGATAGGGTGAGGTATCAGGTGAGGTGATGGGGTGAGGTATCAGGTGAGGTGATGGGGTGAGGTATCAGGTGAGGTGATGGGGTGAGGTATCAGGTGAGGTGATGGGGTGAGGTATCACCCCTCCCCTGCCAGGGTCATCAGGCCAAGGCCTCCTTGTTCCTCCAGTCCACCAGATATACCATACTGACGCCAGGCACATCATTTTCTAGGCCCCAAACCATCACGACTGTCTGCCTTCAATTCACAAGGAGTACTCACACACACAATTTACTACTAGAAATAGATAGTAAGAGAGAGAAGAGAGAGAGAGAGAGAGAGAGAGAGAGAGAGAGAGAGAGAGAAAGAGAGAGAGAGAGAGAGAGAGACTACAAGCATGTAAAGCATACATTGATCAACGTGTACTAGGCCTAACATGTTCAATATACCTTAATAAAGTGATTGCCATTCCATTTATTACTAAGAGTGATCAACACCTATATGAATACTGATGAATATGATTACGGAGAGACCACGTATGAATTTTGCCTCGACACCCCTCACAGAAGTACTGATTCTGCCATCCAGTTGTCTTTCCTCTCCAAGGGTATATCCCCTCTCTCAGGAGGAGGACTGGCTGGTGGAGTAAGATATTCAGGAGGCCCAAGGTTACACGCACCCCTTTCCCTCCATTGCTCCAGCTAGTAACTTCTTCATCAAACGGATTATGGGCTGAGACTATCTGGGTTTAAAAGCCTTATCACTGATGTATCCCCCTTCTGCCTCTGGGCACTATGGCTGTACAGCAGCTTAGAGGCATTAAGTACTTCACTAAGTTAGATCTGCTTCCTCATTAGGGTCAAGGAAGGCAGAAATGAAAGACCACATTCAGTTTCTGGCCACAAGTACTTGCTGGAGACCAAGTCAGGACTCCATCCTCACCCCCTCATCTTCCATCTTCCATGGTAGGATCAGGTAGGATCTTAACCATGACATTTATCAAGTCAAACCTCAATGATGTTGCATGGTCGGAAATCACATTAAACTCTGATCTTCAGTCTCTACAGGTAACGCCACACTTCTCTCTGTTGTTGATTGCTTATCAAAGGCAGTCCATTTTGTTGCCCTCCTAACTCTCCACTTAGCTCTGTACCAGCATGTCATCCATCTGTTTGGTCTGCAAGAGGATCTCTAAACTTGGGGTACTCTTTACATCACAGATAGGGAAGAACTTCCTGGTCAAGTGGACAAGTTGAGAGGGTCAACCAAGAACAGAATGAGTTCCTGTAGTTAAACTGCCAGGAACAGTGTGACACGTGCAGTATCTACTTGCTCTATCCAGAGTATGTTGAAGTTCACTGAACCTCATTGAAAAATATAGCAATAACTGTTTGGGAGAGGGATATATTAATGGATGTGAATAATTAATAGATTTAAATGCTTAACAATACTGCAATGGTTATGGCAATAAAGCTCACAACTTAATGGAATTTCACTGAATTGAACTGAAAGTGTGAGTGTAGTGCAGTATGGACAGTCCTTCTTCCAATCGCATGCTCACCTTACAGTACATCCCAAGAGATCATGAAATTATCATGATCAGGCCGTTCCTTGTGCCAATACGTCTGAGCTGCACTGCTATTAACAGCAGTAAAGTTTTAAACAAAAAAAGGTTTGTGCCTTCTGCAAGGACACATGAACCAAATTGTCTTCCTGTCCTCTCCAGTTGGCCATATATGAGTCATAAAGTCGGAAGCTGAGACTGGGTGCATATCCTGCCTCCCACAACAATTTTTTAATGCTTGCTAAAAACTCTATGTTCCCAAAAAGTTACTAGATTCCATCCTTCCTTGAATGATGTGTTTCCATGTACATTTAAACAAACCCAAGAGCTTCTCGGTATGACCTAGATTGCCCTGAGAAATTTCTTTAATAGGTTTGTGTAACATTCCACATTCTTATGAGCCTTTTGTCAATCGGCTTTTTTGCCTTCAGTTTTCCATTTCGGATTCCCATTCCCATTAACATCCTTCAACACCTGTAAACTGGTCAATTCAGTTCCCCCTGTGTCCCCAATACTGCGTATGCTTGAAATAATTTCACATTTGTCTGCTGTGTCACGGAACAGCTCCGGACCCCCCCTCTTGGGTGTGTGTATATGTCGTCTGCGTCTGGTTATGTCCGTATATGTATTTCCGTGGGGGTGAATTGTAAGTGAGGGTGTTCATTGGTCTCACCTGTGGCTCGTCTCGTGATCACTGGGGGATTGTGTAGTTCATCTATTTCACGCAATGTCCCGTGCTCGTCTTTGCCAGAGTCATATATGTGTGTATGTTACATGTTCTACATGCGCTGTTTGCGCCTCATTGAGAATAAAAGACCCGTGTTGTGTCTACGTTCAGTGTTGTGTCTACGTTCTGTGTTGTGTCTACGTTCAGTGTTGTGTCTACGTTCTGTGTTGTGTCTATGTTCCGTGTTGTGTCTATGTTCTGTGTTGTGTCTACGTTCAGTGTTGTGTCTACGTTCTGTGTTTTGTCTACGTTCCACGTTGTGTCTACGTTCCGTGTTGTGTCTACGTTCAGTGTTGTGTCTACGTTCAGTGTTGTGTCTACGTTCAGTGTTGTGTCTATGTTCTGTGTTGTGTCTACGTTCTGTGTTGTGTCTACGTTCAGTGTTGTGTCTACGTTCAGTGTTGTGTCTATGTTCCGTGTTGTGTCTACGTTCTGTGTTGTGTCTACGTTCAGTGTTGTGTCTACGTTCTGTGTTGTGTCTACGTTCTGTGCCGCCTCGTTTCTTGATGTGCAGTCAGTGTCACATGCTGCTGTGTTATCACCTGATGTGTACAAGTTATAACATTTGGGCCTTGGTTTTTTCTCTCTATCTATATAGTTTAGAATGTATTTTAGCAGAGGATTTAACGGACAATTTTTTTTAACGTTTATAGTTAAGGTGAAAAATGGTTTCCCCCTTAAATTACTATAAAGGCATACAGTGGCTTGCGAAAGTATTCATACCCTTTGAACATTTTCACATTTTGTCACCTTACATCCTTTACATTTACAAGGGGGGAACCATTTTTCACAGGGCTCTGGTTAAATCCATTCCCCCTATGTGCTCAATATAAAAGCACTGTGCATTGGAACTTGAATTGATCTGAAACTTGTTTTTTACAAGGATAAGAGTAAAATACACCCCACCTACATTTTTGTGCCTTACATATACATTTACTGTAATATACAAGTATTAAATCTCGCTAGCAAGCAAGCTAGCTAAAACAGACGGAGGCTGAAAAAGTAGCAAATGCAACCAAATAACCAACTAGAATGACTTACTGAATCGGGAGCCATTTTTAATTATGCAATTGCAGCACACTGTCCTATCCCATGATTCAACTGGAGCATTTAACTATGATTGTGTGACGTCATATGGTGGATGTAGTATGTACGAGGTTGTATGCATACTGCCCATTCGCCTACTGAAAGGACGTATTGCTTTAATGGTTGAGCCGAACGTACTTTGTTGAAATCTAGTGCATATTGCTAAGTATGCCATTTTGGATTGAGAGCCTAAGTCCATTTAATACCCCTCAAGAGACTTGGAAAATCATCATGTCAGAATAAGAAAAAGTTAGCCTTTTCCTGGAGGAAAGGTTGAAATGACTTTTAGAGAACTTTTAAGATTTAGGAGAAAATGTAAATTTTAAGTTCTGAACCTCTCCAAAAAAAACTAGAGTAGGAAATATTAACTCAAGAGCCTTTAAGTTTTGCTTGTTACACACATTTGCATTAAAATAAGCTATCCCTTTAGCAGATGTCGGTGATGGAATTAATTATTTTTAGCCAGTCCTATCTCAAATCATCAACTAAGGAATTACTACTAAGGTAACTGACAGAGGCGAGTGGCCACCCAAGAGGCTCCACCTACAAAAGAATCTTATGGCTCGTCCTGCTGGCAGTCCCAGTCCATTTCTTTTATGTTTTCTTTTTCTCTTTATGCCTATGGTTGGTGTAGTTAATTTGGAAAAATATAGCCTTCATCAATAAACTTCTCATTAATTAATTGAATGTGTTGTTTGGAGGAGGTTTTTCTAACTGGCACAATTGCCCCTATACCTGTTGAGACTCTGTCTTAAAGTGAGGTTGAGATAATATTGATTAACCTTCCATAAGTAGTCTTTAATGATAATTAATAAATTTCCCTTAGGGCGATGCCTCAGTTAATAATAACTTGATAGATATAGGGTGATAGAGCTGTTAAATTATACCTCTGACCCTCATGTGGTAGAGCCTTTAAATCATACCTCTAACCCTCATGTGATAGAGCTGTTAAATCATACCTCTGACCCACATGTGATATAGCTGTTAAATCATACCTCTGATCCTCATGTGATAGAGCTGTTAAATCATACCTCTGGCTCTGACCCTCATGTGATAAAGCTGATAAATCATACTTCTAACCATCATGTGGTAGAGCTGTTAAATCATACCTCTGACCCTCATGTGATAGAGCTGTTAAATCATACCTCTGATCCTCCTGTGATAGAGCTGTTAAATCATACCTCTGACCCTCATGTGATAGAGCTGTTAAATCATACATCTGACCTTCATGTGATAGAGCTGTTAAATCATACCTCTGACCCTTATGTGATAGAGCTGTTAAATCATACCTCTGACCCTCATGTGATAGAGCTGTTAAATCACACCTCTGACCCTCTCTGAATTGTTACACTAATGTGGTAGCTAAACAAACCTCCGGGCATTAGGTCTCCAGGAAGAGGGTTTGGCAGGTATGACATCCTCTCTTTCCATCATTGAGTCATACTACATTTTATTTTGTGCCAAGGGAAACCACCTCACATAAATAATTAAAATGCATTAATCAGTGTGCCAACCTTTACATATTTACATCTTGTACATTGGCTCCTTCACAGAAATGAGTCTGGGCTGATCAGATCATACAGGCAAATGCACACAGTGGGACCTGATCCAGATGTAGGAGAGTCCAGTTCAGACCACAGGTGGAAAGAGGTGCTACTCTTAGCACTAATGGGGCTTCTGGCAAGCAGAAAGGTAGACAGACAGACATATTGGTACTGTCTGGGTCTCATTTCCACACTGTGTGAAGTCTTGATTTTTCTGTGGATTAGTAAAGCCCCAGCAAAAATTTGCCCATTTTTTATCATTAATGGCTTTCATCAGATTGCGTCTCACATCAGCTTGGACCACTTATGCACACACTAGAGCACGATGGAGAATTCAAGGACCTCTGATTATTTCAATGGGTAAAAGCCATTTTGATACAATGGCTCCTTGAATTGTGTCCTGGAATCCAGGGGTCAGGCTGGTGCCTGTGTGAGCCAGCAGTGTGAGCCAGCAGGAAACCTCAAATGCTATGTGGTTCCAGAAAAATGGTGAGAACCATTTAATCTTAGCCATGGGTGTAAGAGACAGAGCTGGAGGACAGTAGGGGGACAGCGGCGTGGGGACATTAGGGGAAGAGAGAAGACCAGCGGGCCAGACACCGTAGTGTATGCCTGAGGCACAGTGCTCACGTCATTCAGACAGTTAGCAAAAAGCCAGCTGTCAAATAATGTCTGCAGTTTGTTCTCAAGATTTAAACCCCACACAGAGCCCCTTTAGCAAGGCAGGAAAAAGCATACCCATGGATTTTTCAATATAGACAGAAAATTGAAATGTCTAGGTGAAGCAGCATACATTTTGAAAGCGTTCTGGGTTGTTTGGGAACTTATTTTTTTGGATGTTCTGATGCCAGATCACCACGTGTATGTGTGTCCCTAAACGGCTCATATATGTCACGCACACACATAAATGATCATTTACACACAGACAATGTTGGATAGAACACAGAGAGAATTATTCTCTGTACATGAGCAAATTCAGGAGTAGCAGTTGTTATAATCATGCATGAAGAAACGAGAAATAGAGAAATAATAGAATGGGGGGTACGATACAGGAACCGTTGGTTGGACTGGACCAAAGAGACAGACTCCCTCGGGCTGCCCCCCCCCCCCCCCCCCCCCCCCCCCCCCCCGAGCAGGTCTTTATATTGTCCTTGGATCAATATGACCAGCAGCAGCCAAAAGCACCTCTGTATCATTACAGATCAATGTCTCGTCCTCTGGCCCACTGACCCTCTCTGCATACATATCTCACTCTGCTTACATGAACCTGTTCAGAGGGCCAATCCACAACAGTATCCAAGGTAATAAAATGTCTTGGTGAGTACTTTTTATCAGTGGCAAGGCTTGGAAACATACTACAGTGTCCTTGATGACCAGGAGGGCATGTGAAGCGTTGAGCAGAAAGAGCTTGTCACCCTGCATGCAGTTGCTTTTATCTGAAGAGAATTAAAAGGCTAACGCGCACACAAACACCACGTTTGCTCATTAAAACAGATTCTCTTTTAATGGCAAGGACATAAATACTTTTAATTTCCCCCAGATCATCTAGGGACTGGTGTTTATGGTGAGAACTAAATTGCAATAGTATGTCCACGGACATAAAAAACACAAGCTGCTTATCTCCCTTCTGCAAGCAACTCATGGACTCATGGATGGCTCGCGGATGGCTCAAGGATGGCTCGCGGATGGCTCGCGGATGGCTCGCGGACGGCTCAAGGATGACTTGTGGACAACTCGAGGACAACTCTTGCTGCTGCTCGCAGTGAGGCAGTAATTATAAAACCTACAGGTGCACAGCCTCACTAGTGACAAACTTTCTTCAGTTCATTATGTCAGCAAAATGTAACAGACCGTAACAGATGCTGCTTCAGATACAGAGTTGCTAATTCAGAAAATAATGAAGAATATGGATGAAAAGAAAGTTTTAACTGTTAAAACTGCTTGCACTGCATGGTGTTCTGTTTCAAAGAGAATATGGTTATTAAGAATAGGTCCAACTAGTGAAAAATAAACAAGTTAGAAGTTCAAAATCCGCACTTAATTTCTTGGACTCACTCATGTTACATGTATTCAACGTGCTATTGCTAGAACTGAAACCAAAGGTCAGACTACATCTTCTCGCCCTGTCTGTTCATATCACTTCATTAAACCTGGATGTGAACATTGTGCTACTCACCTGCCGCCAGCTGCATCCACCCGCAGATCTTGTAAACAGTGGCCGTACTGCAAAAGAAGAAGAGGGCGAAACAGCCGATGCAGGTCAGAACCAGCACCATGGAGGTCCCGATGAG
The DNA here is from genome assembly GCF_052324685.1 of Brachyhypopomus gauderio. NCBI lineage: Eukaryota > Metazoa > Chordata > Actinopteri > Gymnotiformes > Hypopomidae > Brachyhypopomus > Brachyhypopomus gauderio. Next base: position 217,660 of record NW_027506891.1, read on the forward strand.
GAAGGACGCCGCCTGGAAGGCGCCCGACGGGATGGAGCTGAAGTCGGTGAAGCTGCCCTGACACTTGAGCTGGCGGGACAGCCCGTTACCAACGCAGTAGTGGAAGAGGCCGAAGTAGCCGGACTGCGGCGTGTCCACCCCGTCCCCGATCCAGTACGGCTGGATGAAACAAACCACATTCACGATGGCAAACAAAATAGTGAAAATGGCCCAGAGGACCCCGATGGCGCGGGAGTTCCTCACATAGTTGGTCTGGTAGATTTTGGCCGCCTGCGCCGCCGGCAGCATCGTAGCTGGAGTGGGGGGGGGGGGGGGGGGCGGTCCACGGGTTCGGCTCCTCTTCAGACCCAAACCTGTCCACACGGTCCACACGTGTAGTCGCTGACCGACCTCGTTGACTGCCAAGAGTGTGTGTGATTCATTCGCTGTGTGTTCTGTCTCCGAGACCACACACTCCTCCTTCACACATGTGGTGTGGACGTGTGTGTGCTGTGATGGGTCCACACACTAACGCGAGGTTCGGCCAGGGCAGCAGAACCATTATTTTACATTACACATTTTAGCGCATTTATAACAGTACCGTTTGTCTGTACCGTCTATGTATCATTCAGATAAAGGAAAATCGTAGCACACACACTGGTCTGTAGATGAATGTAATATTAATAATGTACCTTCACTGTGCACCTGCAGCTCACACATTCATCTCAGCGCTGATTCTCCTCGCACGGCAAAGATCGTAAGTGAGAAGCTCTCGGCATCATAGTGAGAAGAGTGAGCTGACGACACTCTGCCTGCATCATGTGGTGCGTGTCCGTCTCATCTCAGAGACATCAGGGAGACTACACAACCTCATCACGTCTCTTCCTGCTGTTAGACGATACGAACACAAGTCTTTAATCTTTCATCTTTAATCCGCGCACGTCAGTCTCAAAGAGAGACGAATTCAACACTTTAACGTGGCTCATCGAGAGAGAACATCCCGAATAAAATCTGCTTTTCTTGCCCGACTTCGTGTAAGTGAATCTGTGTCTCACAGCAATACATAAACTGCACAGGAGAGAGCTGTTAAATTGACACTGACCCGGTTCTGTTCAACCGGAGGGGTGGTGGACGGACCTGTAATGTGATTACATGTAGGCTAATATATATATCATAAATAATAACACTTATGTGATTACATATATATATCATATATAATAACACTTATGTGATTACATATATATATATATCATATATAATAACTCTTACTGCAGCGCATGGGTGTATCTGCTTCATTTCACATGCGCCTCATATCTTCAAGAGATTAAACGACCTCACTGAAAAAGAAATCACCTGTGGGACTTGAAGAGGTTCACCAAAGTTGGGCTATTTCTAAACCAACTGGCGTTAAATAAGTACTGAAATTGTGGTTTTAAATAGGCATATGTATTCCGTTTCATGAAATATCTCGGCAACGTGAGGAAATATATGCATATAAGCAAATGTTTCATTAGGGACATAATACGTCTCATTTTAGGCTATTTACGATAAAACAAGCATACTCTAATAAATAAAGAAAATACCGTTTGTAGAGGAAATTATTTTCAGAGTAGCCTATACTTTCAAAAAGTGGTTGTATATATATATGATTCTTTTTTTCCTTTTTATGTATTTTATGAATATCGATAACATTAACTCAGTATATTTTTGTCAGGCCGAGAATCTTCTAAAACATTAACTTGGTTTAGGACATAATTTCACAAATGTTTCAGCATCATGTTTCTCTGTTTATTTAACCAGTTACACCTATATCCTATGTATTTTTCTGTTTAGTAATTAGTCATTTATCATTTTTATAAGCTATCAGTTTAAAAATGGTTATTATAAATCGAATGGTTCATGATTTTTCGTTTCATAATATTTACCATTTATACGAGTTTTAAAATGTGGTCGGTACTGTCCTGATAAACATACTACTACACACAGTAGGGGATTCATTCAGGAAGAACAATAGACTACAATCAAGAACTACAAGTCCCATATACCGGACGTGACGTAGTCGGTATGTAGAAAACGCGCGAAACTAGAGCGACGTGTTATTGCTGAGTTTTCGTCCACGTTGTGACAGCAGGTGTTTTGAATACGAGGTAATACTGCGTTCGTGTGCGGTGTTGTTATATAACTGACTTCCAATGATATTGTTGAGTTAATAGATATCTAGTAGCTTTACATGACCACAGTTAACTTAGCTGTGTTGTTCCTGCGGCGGTGTAATTAGCCGCCTGCTAACGGCGGTGTGAAGTATAACGTAGTTACAGCGTGCAGTGACGTGGCTGTTCGTCCTCGTTTATACCGGGACGTGTTCACGTTCATTCTCCGTGCAGGATGCCGTCCGTGCTGCAGTGTGCCGGCTACCCCGAGTCACAGCTGGGTCGTGTGAAGGGAGGCCTGGTGTGCAGGGAGGAGCAGGCGGGCGCGCTGCTGGCGCTGATGGGCGAGGTGGGTCCACACCAGACCACAGAACATGACCTACTGGAACATCTCAGTACACCAACACGTTCCTTCATATTCCACAAGAACATGACCTACTGGAACATCTCCATACAGCAACACGTTCCTTCATATTCCACAAGAACATGACCTACTGGAACATCTCCATACAGCAACACGTTCCTTCATGTTCCACAAGAACATGACCTACTGGAACATCTCCATACAGCAACACGTTCCTTCATATTCCACAAGAACATGACCTACTGGAACATCTCAGTACACCAACACGTTCCTTCATATTCCACAAGAACATGACCTACTGGAACATCTCAATACACCAACACGTTCCTTCATATTCCACAAGAACATGACCTACTGGAACATCTCCATACAGCAACACGTTCCTTCATGTTCCACAAGAACATGACCTACTGGAACATCTCCATACAGCAACACGTTCCTTCATGTTCCACAAGAACATGACCTACTGGAACATCTCAATACACCAACACGGTCCTTCATATTCCACAAGAACATGACCTACTGGAACATCTCAATACAGGAACACGTTCCTTCATATTCCACAAGAACATGACCTACTGGAACATCTCCACAATACAACACGTACCTTCATGTTCCACAAGAACATGACCTACTGGAACATCTCAATACAGGAACACGTTCCTTCATGTTTCTTACATTTAAAGAGAAATGAGGACATTTATCAGAGACTTGGTAGAAATTTGTAGTTTAGGTTTGAACCAGCATTAGTTCTAGAAATATTTAAAAGCCCATATCTGTTTCACACTTTAGTATAATCATCATAACTAGGTTTCCTACAACATATGTCGGCTACTAAAGATTATTAATTATCCAGACGATAACACACATAAAACCCATTTAACATATAGTAGTAGCCTAATCAAGTCTTGTTGCTGGTCATTCTGTATTTTTATGCAGTGATTCAGTGGATCCTGTATTGAACGTGTCTGATGTTCATCATATGATCTTGTATTGCTAGGCTTGCTTTGATACCGTAGTTTCTGCTAACATACTTGCAGAGTTTGACTTTGTGTTTGTCGGTGCCCATGGTCTGTTCTGTGCTGTTCTCTACCAACAGCCTCAGCAATACAGCTATCCATCAGTCTTCATCTACGGCCACAGATCCACAGGGAAGAGTCATGTGGTTCTTACCATACTCACAGAACTGCAGGTGTGTGCCTCGGCTGAGAACCGTTCCAAATATGAGCTTGTCATCTGATAATGGGAAAACTCACCAAAAAAAACCATGTGTGACTGTGACTCTTTCTGTAGCTCCCTCATGCGGCTGTGAGCTGTGTGGAGTGTTTCTCGGGAGCGTTGCTCTTCGAGCAGGTGTTGATGGCCTTGTTCGGCCCAGAAGCACCCTCTCTCCTCCCACGCTGCCCTTCCCTGTCTGACTTTGTGCGGGTATACAGGCAGATGAGCTCAGAGGAACCTGCTAATCAGACCCGCTACATAGTGAGTGTGTTTCGGCTCGCCTTTTTCACAGCTATAGCCGTCCTGGTTAGGCACATTGAAAATATTCAGTTCTGTATTCAGTGTATCTGAAGATTTTCATATTTAAAGCAGGTGGATTTTACACAGACACATGCAGAGGTACATGCTGTATCACAGAAAGGGTCAGCTAAGAATGAAGACCTTGTACCCCAAGACAAAAGGAAAACTAACAGCAAGTAAAAAAATCTCCACCAGCAGTTGTATAATAGTTTCTCTATATGTATATCCTGCAGACCAGATGCTCATCTGTTCAAATGACCTCATCTGAGATTAAGTTAAAGCCTCAATTAGGAGCGCATGTGTCTGTTCCTAGGGAGGGCACTTAGCAGAAGGGCATATAGGGTGAGAGAATTAAGGACATTGCAGAGTTGGAATATAAATGTTCAAGGCCCTGCACACCACTGAACTGTAACTGTAGCTTGACCTTTAGTTTTTGTGCATGTTTTCCCCCAAGTGCATGTCTATAGTTTAAATGGCTGTGCTACCTGGAGAGCAGCAGCTTTCACTACTTCCAGTAGATCAGAAATATGGAAGGTATAAAAATACGTTGCTGTGCTTTGTAGGTTCTGGAAAACGCAGAGCAGCTCAGAAATATGGAGGCCAATCTGCTGCCTGGTCTCCTGCGACTGCAAGAACTGGTATGAAGATAGTTTCTTAATGTAGTCCTGTAGATCCCGAGTAGATCAAGAACTGGTATGAAGATAGTTTCTTAATGTAGTCCTGTAGATCCTGATCCAGTCCCTGGGGAACGCTAGTGTTTCACAGCCCTCGATAAACAAGCTCAGTTATGGTCTTGGGAGGAGAGTGTGGGCTGGCTGGAGGTTCCCAGAGAATGGGTTAGGGGTCTCTCCCTTTAGTCTTAGTCTTTAATCTTAGTCTGTACTCTGTTCAGTCCAGTGAGGACTGACCTGTCTACAGGGTTTTCCCAAATATGTACCATAACATGGAACATTTCTTCGATAATGAATAGGACCTGATTTTAGTTTAAACATCTTTTACCGCAGAAGTTCATAATCGGGCTTAGTTTGTGTTGGCTGTCCTATTGTTAACATTGTTTATTTTATTGTTAAAGTATTTCATGTTTACATGTTTGAATTATGGGAGAGATAAACTGATTGATTCCTGTTTATAATTCCACTCTACGGCTCTATGGCTGTGTTGTGGTTACAGTACCTTCTGCAAACGTGTCTGTCTCCAGACCCTCTCCCACTCCACTGCAGTTTTGCCCTTAGTGTTCACTCCAACTGTTGCACCTCTATTTGTTTTACTGTCTCCTAGGAAGAGTTTTGAGTTTGTGTTCCAGTTGGTTTGTCTAAGTTGGGCTGTGCATGATTTCTAGTCATATAGTTTTAGTTTGTGATCTCTGGTTTTTCAGTCGACATAAATGTCTATAAAATCAGTGGGGAAGTCTGATACACCTCCCAGTTTCGTGATCTGTTAGGATTTTAAATGTGTAGTGTACCTATTGCTTGTGGTGCTGCACAGTCTAAGCTCATGTAAAGCTGGTTGGCGTAACCTTTGGGAACGTGTCCAGCACCTATGTGAGTGAGACTGGGTATTCTGGGCTCGCTGACCAATCTGGACACTGTGGCAGGTGGATGACAACGTGACGGTGATCCTGCTCAGTGAGATCGTGTGGGACAAGTTTCGGCCCAGCACGGGTTGCTTGGAACCTCTGCTACTGCACTTCCCCGATTACACGAAAGGTAATGCAACGCTTCAGTGCTGCTGGTCCTAGCGTTCAGTGCTCATTGGGCTTCCACCTGCTCAAACATATCTGGCTCTGCTAATCAGGGTCATAACTTCTCCATAAAGGTGTAGGCACACCCCACCTGTTTATTATTATTAAACACACATCCTGAGTAAGGAACGCCTGATAGAACAGGCTGTTCACATTAAGCAGTGTGCAGCTGTTATGGCTGCTAAATTGGTTTTTTAAATTAGATTTTAATTGTATTTTAGTTATTGACAGATGCTACGTATGCATCATTGGAACTTGGAAGCAGGAGCTCCGGCGCTAACCGTACTTCAAAATCATCTAATTCTTTGTTTTTCGCTGTGCTACAGTTCTTGGGTAAAAGGAGCAGAGCATACTGTGTTTGAGGGATCAAATCAAATGTGTGATGCTGTCACATCTCTCGGGTCAAGTGCAGGTGTTCTTCATGTATTAGGGATGCACCCAATATTCAGCAACCAAAATTATTCGGTCGAAAGTTTGGTGTTTGTCCAAATAAGTGAAAAAGCAGAAGTTTTATACCGAACGCTTTTAATGATGTCGTGAATGTGAATCAGAGTGGATGATTTAATGGTTAGCTGTGGGGCTAAAGCTTAACTTGTCTAGTGTAAGCACAACAGCCAAAGTTTCCCAGATACTGTTCAGGTTCAAGCATTCGAGTTGCATCAGAGTTGCTGTGTTAACAATCATTACAGCTTATCAACATTACAGCTTATCAACATTACAGCTTATCCACTCACTCACTCACTCACTTTCTCTTGTTGTGCACTGTTTTTTTCTCGATCTTTCTCTTGCTTCAACTGCCTGGATCCTCCATAAAGAACCACAAACCCCAATTTTACTACAATGGGATAAAAACCCAGCCGTGAAGTGAGGCACTTGTAACTTTAAACGTTTAAAGTATCAGAGAATGACCCAAGGAATTTTAATGCAACAGATTATGCTTATTTGTTTATATTTTGGGAATATTAATTGAATGAATTCTCAACACAAACACAATTTTAAATTCAACTTCAGCAAACAGTTTAATTTCAGAACTATTCCCTCACTCTACAAGGTCTCTGAGAATGTCTTTAGGTTGGATGGAGAACCATCATAGATACTGCTTATGGAGCTGGTTAACAGAACACCAACCAAGCATGCAAAGCTGTCATCAAAATGTAGGATAGTTAGTTCAAAGAATGCATTTGTTTAGAGTTTATTCTTTCATTGGTTTGGCATCTTCCCGGTTTTTTATGTTGAAAATACTTAAAAAACAGTGAGTGTGTCCAAACTTTTGACTGCCCTTCTTAATTTATGCCATTTTGTAAAAGTGGCAAAACTAATAAAAAACCATGTTTGGTATTCGGCCAAATGTTTTTTTGTTCACTAATGTAATGTTCACTTTGGTGCATCCCTAACATATGGACTGTTAGAATTATGTTTTCCTGTTTCTCCTTCACCATTGGTCTGTGTCATGTTTTAGTACATTCTGGAAAGAGCCAAGGACCTCTTCAGAAATATGTTCAATACCCATATGACAAATCACATTCTCAAAAGTAATCGGACCATTCGGTTATGTATAACCAGTGGTGGACGAAGTACACCAATTATGTACTTGAGTAAAAGTACAGTTACGTTGCATTGAATATTACTCAAGTAAAAGTATTCACCTCAATTTTTTACTTGAGTAGAAGTACAAAAGTATCTGCCTTCAAAAATACTTAAGTATTAAAAGTAAAAGTAAAAACCTTTTGTTTTCTTAGCGTCACATCAAAACCCCTAGGCCTACTCGATCAACAGGTGAACAGGAAACCTTACATTTGCCTAGCAAACACAAAATACACAAAACTAGCCTATATTATCCTCACGACATTCATTTCCAAACTTTATCCATATTAATAATTCACACTAGAAAGGTAGACAAGTAGACACACCGTTTAATATGAAAACATAATTCACCACCAAACAGAACAATAATTTCGAACCGGTCACTTCAGTCCAGCTTGGGGGACTTTTTCTGAGGTTCTACGTTGTCCACCACATGGCGGGACAGGGAAGCTAGAAGCTCTAGCACCTAGAACTAGAACTGTGTGCAGCCCAACCAACTGAACTCATAATATTAAACTTGGCCGAATAATTAATAATAATCAGGGTTGCCAACTCACGCAATGAGTGTGAGACACACGCACTGACTGTCTTCACCAGAGACTGTCTTCACACGCTCACACGACATACATCCGATTTCTCACACTGAAAAAAAATCTATTTTATTTACCTCTGATCCACATATATGATTCAATGAGTTACTAGTTCGCTCTGGCGCCAACCACCGGCGATCGATCAATCGATCGCGATATAATACTTAATTTGTGTGCAACAATTTACATTCGCCGCCGCCGCCGCCAATCCCCCCGCCAACATTTTACAAACATTCCGCCGTCCCGCCCCCCCAACACTGATAATAATTTTTAATAATAATTTTAATAATTTTGCTTCACTTCGCTCATATTTACTTGCCTTTGCCTCCCTCATAGGAATTAATTGCGAAGTTCGCTTCGCTTGACCAAATTTGCATGTACGTGTCCCCGGCTTTAACGTTTGATGTGGGAGTTTCCTATGTTAAACTGGCGCTTAGCATCTCCACAGATTGCAATTTGGGTACTAGCACATTGTTTTGGATAAAGTATTTGTTAAATGTAGTGTATTTCAATGTGATATAATTAACCACCCTGTTGGTAGTACTCATCTAATGGCGAACTTACCTCGATGTGTTTTTTCAAGTTTGATGGCAAGTATATAAATGATGACCGTGAAATGATGTGTTCTTCGGAATGCAAAGGAGGAATACGAATCATTTTTCTTTTCGAGGAATTCAAAAATTTCGGCTAAATAAGGCCAGGGGTGTTGGGCAAAGACATCTGTTGCAGCCATGTCAGATCCTCAGCCAATTAGCGTACAACTCTTAATCTCTTACTGAGCGCTGATTGGTTATAGTCTGTTACACGGTACACATTGACCTGTCGGTATTTTATTAAGCGTTGATTTAAAAATGAAAAAGGAACGAGATGTTTCTGTAAATGTAGCGAAGTGAAAAGTGAAAAGTTTAGCTTTGAAATGTAGTGAAGTAAAAGTATAAAGTCTTACCAAATAAAAGTACTTGAGTAAAGTACAGATACATGGAAATGTTACTTAAGTACAGTAACGAATTACATTTACTTAGTTACTGTCCACCACTGTGTATAACGTACTTTGTGCTGTATGCAGCTACATGGGTGAAACGCACTGCAAGTGGCAAAAGTCTCCACAAAATACTGCAGCTGTAGAGGCTGAACAAAAACCATCTGAAGCGAAGACTTGTTTTGACTTCTGAAGTTATTCTTAAATGTCAACAAAGGAACCTGGAGAGAAAATGAGTTTTGACTGGGCAGCGTTATTCTAAAATGGTGCATATGGTTTGCTCCACAGCTGAACTCCAGCAGATCTTGTGTCTGTGCAGTCATCCCTCCTACACGCCTGAACTCTACTCCTCCTACATCAACATCCTGCTTGGGGTCTTCTACTCCGTCTGCAGGGACCTGAGGGAGCTCCGACACCTGGTACAAGCCAAACACTCTAGCGTGTAAAGCTGTTGTGCGTGTTTGTATGTGTGTGTGTGTGTGTGTGCGCGCGTGTGTGCTACTGCTCTCTAAACCTGCATTTTGCTACATCCAGTTTGAGTCCATCAAACAAAATGTAGAGCAGAACCTGAAGTAGATAAATAGAAATTGTTTAGAGCAACTACATTTGTCAATACATTTTGGATTCTTCTGTTCCTGGACCTAAACCTTTGATAACCCCAAAATAAAGTCCCCACAAGGCCAGAAAAACACACATGGCCAAGATGCGGTGATGGGCTAGCTGGACCATCAAGATTCTAATAGAGGAGTGTGTGGTGTTTTATCAGGGGACAACCTTCTCATCAGAGCATGGATGTCGTTATCCCCACTGGCATGTGTGTGATTTGGGTTTTTGCTCTCAAACAGGCCGCCCTCAATTTCACCAAGTTCTGTGAGCCCTTGGAAAAAGGAGAAGGTAAAACATGAAGCATCTCAGAAGACTTTTCTGTATAATGACATTTTATAAACAATCACTAAATATTCTTCCTAATTATGTATGCATCATAAAGTAGGCCTGCTTGTGATAAAAGCAGTGCTACTTGACAGTAGAATGATAGTTATTTTCTTTTACACTTTTACTTACTGTTGTAATAGTATTGAGTATTACAGATCCCCATATGACACATACATGTGTGGATACTGTAGTGGCAGGTTAATTTACAGTGGTTACGTCTTTGCGAGGGTTTTAATCAGTTGCTTGCTGTTGTGAAATGTAGTACTTTGTGCTTCAAACTGTGAATTGTTGCACCTTCCCAGCCAAGGAGAGTGACACGCACAAGCTGTGGAGGAAGATTGAGCCGCACCTGAAGAGAGCCATGCAGACGGTGTACCTGAGAGAAGTGTCCAGGTGTGGAGTGGCACGGTGTAGTTCAGGTCTCTGTGGTTGTTAAGACACTCTTTAGAGCGTGTGCGTGTGTGTGTGTGTGTGTGTGTGTGTGTGTGCACGTCCTCAGTGTTCAATGGGAGCAGCAGCAGATGGATGAGAAGGAGGCCACAGCTTTAAGAGGTAGGGACACACACACACACACACACACACACACACACACACTCCACACAGATGGAACAGAAGTGGACTCAAGTGCGGCCCCAATTCAGTGGACTGGACCAATTCTCTCTTTCTCTGGAGCCATCTGCTGAAGCTTTGCAGGGCTGCCAGGGTGCTGTAAGCTACACCCAGTGGTGCTGGAGCACTCCCTCCTCCATCAAGTCTCTTCTGAGTGCGAATCTCAACATCTGTTGCATCTTCCCGTTGGATAGCTATTATTGTGACACTTCCGCACACCCACCAATCTGGATATATACTTGCACAAGATGTTCACTGTTGGATTTATTGGTGTTTACTGTTGGGATCTCTTTATGTATTGCATTGGAAGCATTAGTCGCGCTTAAAGCAGCATTTGTATCGTCATGAAATGCAGTTGGCTTGTGTGTCTGTACAATTCCTGTGGTAAATATCTAGAAAATAACAGGGGAGCTTTTTTATTATTGAACCAACAGGAGACCCTTCAATTTTAAGCATAGGTTCTGTATCTTCTCCACGGTGCTCATTGTAGGGATCAGCTCTGTGTTGGCCCGTCACACATCTCCTCTCCGTAGGTTTGTCTGCACACACTCACGTGGAGTTGCCGTATTACTCCAAGTTCCTGTTAATGGCGGCGTACCTGGCCTCCTACAACCCAGCACGCACCGACCGCCGCTTCTTCATCAAGGTCATCTCTCCTCTCTGCATCTTGGTTTAAGGTCTTCATGCAACATTCAGATTTAGAACATGCAACTTGCTTTTCTTGAGGAACGCTGGTGTGGTAAACTGTAGGTAGTAAAACGGGCAGGGCTGAGGAAAGAAGCCACTGCTGTTAGCGTTAAATGTAACTAGGTTTTGAGCTGTGTATTTAGGTGTGTTGGCTGAATGCATAGACTGGGATCTTTAAACATCGTCAAATGTTTTATCCCTCTGTCATGAATATGAGGCAATTAAACATGTGTCTCTTTATGACAGCATCATGGGAAAATAAAGAAAACCAACTTCTTGAAGAAACATGAAAAGGTGAGTGTCTTAAGCACATGAACCTCTTCTATTTAGGCTAATTAATCTCTCAGATCTCTCTCACTCCTTTAAAATATCGGCCTCATAATTGAAGAATGCTTCATTTTGCACAAAGCCCTTTCGTATGTGGTAATAACATCCAGCTTGGGTGATCCTAGCACAAGTGGTCATTGTTAAATACCCTTGTGAACAGATTCTAGTGTCAATGCCATTTAGAGCCAATGCCATTTAGGTGATCATGCCTATGAAGATGTGACCATGGTGAGCGCTCAATCACGTCTTTGACATCTCTGATACATTGAACCTTGGACCTGCATGGTGGACATAATTTAAATATGACAGTAGCTACAGTAGTGATTGGTGACATAATTTAAATACGACAGTAGCTACAGTAGTGATTGGTGACCATCATTCCTCAGACGCCCATTTGTGATGATCTTCAAACTGTATGTTGGTCCCAGGTGTGAACACACCCTCTTATTCTCTCCTCCATTTCATCCTGTCAAAATGTCCCCATGTCCTTCCTCTCTTCCAGACCAGTAATCATCTGTTGGGACCCAAACCGTTTCCTCTGGACAGACTGTTGGCCATATTCTACAGTGTGGTTGACAGCAGAGTGGCACCAACAGCCAGCGTCTTCTCCCAGGTACTTCCATCTCATCAAGGTCCTTGGATGGTTACGGGGAGTAAAATAATGCTGCTAATATTAACTTCATATTGGTTGGCTTTGACAAGATTAAATTTACCCAATTATGCCTTTTTTCTCCCTCCTCCCCCCCCCCCCCCCCCCCCCCTGCTGTTTATTGGTTTTCCCATGCAAAGTGTCACTTTGGAGGATCTAGCAGTCTTAACTTATTCACAGTATTGCTCTATACAATATTTATATTGCAGAAAGCCACATCATATAAATGTCACCTTCAAAATGCGTTTAGTTATTATTTATTGATCTGTCCTTCTAGTCTTTCTTCTGTGGTGTTCTTAGTCATTCTTAATTATGGTAATTTTACATTCCAGTGCATAATATATAATTTTGGTCAAAGTATCACTTTTTTTTATTGGTGTTTAAACATGTAGTTGCTTATGACCAAAAATTTGATAAATATTAGTAGAGGTGTATTCAACTAAAGTTTTTCATAGTTGAATCTGATTCGTCAGATTTTCCCTTTAGTCGACTAATAGTCGAATCAGGGGTTTTTTTCCGAGAGCGCCTTAAACGGGATCCCGTTCTCATTCAGGACTTTTTTCCACTTCAAAGTAAAAACCTAAAACACTCCGATAAATGAATAAACATGGTAGGTTGGCTTTATTCAGCTTTTATTTATTTATTTACTTACTTATTTATTTTTTAATGAAACGTTAGAGAACAAAAAGTCAGTCAGTGCGCATATCGAACTTTGACAGGCACTGCAAAATGTCAAAAATATTTTAAATAAAATATGCCTGCTTGAAAATATGAAAACAATTTGCCACAACAGAGCAAAAAAAAATTATAAATAAAGGTTCAAGTAACGGGGTTTAAAAAGCAAACAACAACAAAAAATGTTTATAGTCCTACTTGCCGAGATGCACCACGACGAGACGACACGACCGAAACGACAAACGGCTGAACTGTTGTGTTTTTTTTTTTTTTTTTTTTTTTTTTTTTTCCCCCGCCTTACGCATTTTAAATGGTATGCCATGTTGGTTGTTGTCATGTGAAATGAAAGACGTTGATGACATAACTTGCACTTTGTTTGATTCATCTTTATCTTTTTTAGTAGTTTTTTTTTTTTTTTTTTTTTTTTAGTAGACATTACAATCTCGGCAGATGCTGACTATCTTGTAGCATGTTCAGCTCCGCTCATTTGGATTGTGCAACTGCAGGGTGTGATTTATTAATGTGTAGTAAGGAAGATGCCTATTGTTAATGCGCACACATCATTTAAAAATATTTATTAACAGAACTTAGGATTTTATTTGACAAAATGCTATATATAACAAAAACAAAGACATTTCATGTAACAACTAATTCTTAGCTGCATCCTTGGGCACTCCCATGCAGTTAGAATGGTACATTCAACTATGACGTTCATAGTCGACTAGGGGGTATAGTCGACTATAGTCGAATCAGCGACTATTGCAGGTCACCCCTAAATATTAGTTTCACATTTAGCAAGACATTTTTATCATATGGTCAAATGATTGGACTGTGACTCAGGAGACTATTGATCTCAATGTTTCTGTGCACATGAAGGTGCTAGCCCAGGGGTGGGAAAACCTTTTTGACTTGCGGGCCACAGTGGGTTCAAAAATTTGACAGAGGGGCCAGTCAGGAACATTTGGACACACACTTTAATTTATTATTTTTATGCATTTCAATTGAAGGTGTATGTTAATGAAATCAACATTTACTGGAAAAAGATCACTGGAACGCTTTCAACATTCAAAATGTATTATTACCTAACAAAATACTCACGCTCAAATTTCTAATTGTTTAAACCCCGCAAAATCACGGACGGATTGTCCTGAGAGATAGACTGCATTAAATATCCTGCCACCAGCAGAAACTAGAAAGGGGTGATGTGTGGCGTGTTAATGAAGCTACTGTACCCCTTAATACTGAACCCCTGCTGTGCGTAAATGCTCACATTGAGCTTAATTAAAAGAAGCTCCTCCAAACTTTCCATATGCATTTTTTTCATAACACAGTAGAGAAACTGCCAACCTCTGAACAGTAGCCGCTTCCTCTGTTGACCGCTTGCTAGCGTAGCTTACGTGCTGCGTAGCAAAGTGGCGGCTGATATTGTTATTCTTTGAAAACTGCAGCTGTTTCTTGGCATATCAGACATGGAGCCGTTGATCGGACCTCAGTGAAAAAAATATTTTGCTGTTCACTCCTTTTTAAACACCCTGCACTCTTCTTTTCTTTTGGTCTGCTCATTTTTACTGAAGGGCAGAAACAGCAGCAGGAAAGTTACACTCCAACTCCAACATGTCTGGACTAGTGGGGAAACGAGGGTATTGCACGGGAAAGGGTGAAAAGGGGGAATTAATGAGGCTTTTAGAATCATTTGGACAAGTTTGCGGGCCGGATTAAAAAGCTTAACAGGCCGTAGTTTGCCCATGTCTGTGCTAGCCTAATGTCAGCTAGAGGAGAGATGGGGGGGGGGGGATGAGTGGATGACTCTTCAGTCCTACACCCAGGAAACCATTTGACCTTGATGTGTTCTTCCACAGAGACACGTCCTACACATCACCATGATGCAGTCCAGAGATGGACATTATAAAAGCATCTGTCATAAACCTTAAGTGTAAATCTGTAACATTTAACACACAACAGAATCAGAAATAATCATATATTAATTTATGCATGTAGGATATAGTCTAGGTGTATGAATTCCTCTAGCGTGTTTTAACTGCAGCGTTCTCCCACAGATCTCCTCTCTGGTCACCCTGCAGCTTCTTACTCATATAGGACATGACGACCAGCTGGACACACCAAAATACAAGTGTGCTGTCTCTCTCGACTTCATCCTCGCAATCTCCAGGTGTGTGTGTGTGTGTGTGTGTGGAGGATGCACGAGTCATGATTTTTTTTGTTTAATTTTTTTTCAAGTGTATACTAAAAAAATTTGTTTTATGATGACTTTTCATACTTTTTCTTCTTGTTAGAACTGTGAATTTCGACATTGTGAGGTACCTGTATGACTTCCTGTGAAGCCAGACGTTTTGGGCTAGCAGCCTCCCTCTTGGAATCTTTCTAATGGAGATCTGGACCTTCGAGTTGGAGAGCCTGGATTGTTCAGTCCTGCGTCATGATATGAAGTGGGAGTCCAGGTCTGTGGCTGTGGAAAGAACTCACTTCCTGTGCCTAAATTCCTGTGACTCCAGGTTCCTCCCCCACTGCTCCTAGTTAACTTTACTCTGAAGGTATCATGTTTTGAGAGTTCACAGATTTCATTCTAAATTATGAACTTTTGAATCTCTAGAGTCTTCTCGACAGGAAAAAAAATTGCCTTTCTCTTTGCTAAGCAGAACAAGCAAATTAATAGGAATTTATTTTCAGTTCTGCCTCCGCTCCAAAGATTGTACATCTTACCACCCTAACACTGAGGTATACTGGAATGTAGTGGTCATAACAACCCAGTCACCATATTGGGGGGCCCTGTACATAAATGTATGAATATTAGTATTGATTTAAAGAGAATAAATGATTGAAACAATGGGTTAATTGTACATCAATTCTTGGATCATGCAGATGTTAACTATAATAGATAAATTTAAGTTTTCTGATTTTCTGAGGGATTCCTGGCAATATGCCAGATTTCTCATGATTGTGAATATTTCCATATGTTTTCATATTTTGTCAATAAACAAATTTAATTTTTTTGACTTGATGATAAAAACCCTTACTTGAACTCTTAAATCCTAAAGGAATTAAACCATTGATCTCATTCACACTCACAGCATCTGCTGCAGTTCAAACCGAGTCTCAGAATGGGAAGGAAAGGTGATTTAAGTGACTTTGAACATGGCGTGGTTGTTGATGCCAGACTGGCCAGACTGGTTCGAGCTATTGGAACGACAACAGTAACTCAAAACAGTCGTTACAACTGAGGCACAAGAGCATCTCTGAACACACAACACGTCGAACCTCGAGGCGGATGGGCTACAGCAGCAGAAGACCACATTGGCAGTAATGGTCCTGTGGCAACTGGTCTTGTGACCGTAGGGTCGTGGATTTTATTCCCAGGCTTGAGGCCATGACGGAGGTGCCCTTGAGCAAGACACCTAACCCCAACTGCTACCTGGGTGCTGGGCTAGGGCTGCCCACCACTCTGGACACGTGTGATCCACAGCCCCCTAGTAATCACGTGTGTGTGTTCTAACTGCACAGATGGGTAAATGTGGAGGACAAATTTTGATTGGTGCGAAATTCCAATTGACAAATATGGCACATTTAAAAAAATTATTGGACAATAGAAGATTGGAAAAACGTTGCCCGGACTGATGAGTCTCGATTTCTGCTGCAACATTCAGATGGTCAGAATTTGGCATCAACCACATGAAAACATGGATCCATCCTGCCTTGTATCAACAGATCAGGCTGGTGGTGGTGTAGCAATGGTGTGTGGGATATTTTCCTGACACACTTTGGGTCTGTTAGTACCAATTAAGCCCTGTATCAACGCCACAGCCTACCTGAGTATTGTTGCTGACCATGTCCATCACTTTATGACCACAGTGTACCCATTTTCTGATGGCTACTTCCAGCAGGATAACGCGCCATGTCATAAATTGTGAATCATCTCAGAATGGTTTCTTTAACACAACAATGAGTTCACTGTACTCGAATGGCCTCCACAGTCACCAGATCTCAATCCAATAGAGCACCTTTGGGATGTGATGGAACGGGAGATTCACATCATGGATGTACAGCTGACAAATCTGCAGAAACTGTGTGATATCATGTCAATATGGACCAGACTCTCTGAGGAATGTTTCCAGTACCTTGTTGAATCTATGATACGAAGGATTAAGGCAGTTCTGAAGGTAAAAGGGGGTCAGTCCAGTACTAGTAAGATGTACCAAATAAAGTGGCCAGTTGCTTAGTTTAAATGATACATTTCCTCCATCAAATCCACCCAAGCCAATGTGTGCTGAATTCTGGGTAATGCACAAAACAGAATGACAGAAGTGTAATTTTTGAAATCAGTGACATGCATACATACGTATGTTTTAACCTATGAATGCTCAAGCTGAGCTCGTTTATTGTGTCCAGGTTTTAAAACACAGAGTATTGGATGATTCTGATCTTGAGCCCTTCAGATCAGTATTTGGAAATCTTCGTATTAGAGGTCAAGCGCCACCTGCTGGACAAAGTTTCAGTTGTTAGTTTCTTTTGAAATAAACTATAATAAACCACACCAAAATAATAGCACCTGTCCTCCACTCTCCTCATAAGCAGTTGGAGGGAATCCACATTCATAATTGTCATTGCAAGCCTCCATTTTCTTTCCCAATGTTTTAACATTTTTCCAAATAAAGATCTCTGGTCCTTAAGACTAGTACCACTGTCATTAACATGATCACAATTAAATAAAATATTCTGCTTCCTTTTTGAAGAACAATTATTCTGGACTGGGGAAGTAAATAAGTAATGACAACCAACTGATAAATAGAACTACACAATAGCATACTTCCATCAGGTTTGTGTTTTATTACCTAGGTGGTTTTAAAATGTATGTTCTACAGGAAGTTTCTCATCCATCCCAAATATACTTTTCAGAATTTTTTCATTTTGTTCTGATAAGCTACTTTCTTTACTGTGACATTTCTTTTTAGAAGTTTTAACTCACAGTAAACATAATCCGTGGGTGTCAAACAGGTCCTTGAAGGGCTTGGTCTTTATGCTGCACACCCGATTCAGTTCATGAGGGAGCTTGATAATTAGCTGCTAAGCTGAAGTAGATGTGATGAATCAGGGCTAACACGTGGCTCTCAGGGGCTGGATCTCCTCGCTCACAGGTTCATTCACTGCTGTTAAGGTTATGAAGGTTATTGACTTCCTTATTCGCTCTGTTTTGAAGATTCAGGCTTTTTCCTCATTTTTTCTTTAGGAGTGGCAGTTTGGTGTCGGCAACAGTTTGATTCACACATCTGAGGCTTTATGTGGTTGTCATAGAAACTGAGGTAAAAGCTAAAAAGGTTTAGAAACTTGACTCATCTTCTCCCACGTCCTGATATAATGGAGGAACAGATGAGGGCATGAGCACGTGAAGAGAGTCTCTGTGGATTCTGCCATTTTTTAAAAAATTGCTTGTTCAGAAAAAAAAATTATTGAAACACACCATAGTTTGTAATAATGGACTTTTATTATGGGTATGCAGAGCATGAAGAAACAATAGACTGTGGTCATATTACAGAAGGCACAACGTTCATCACGCCTTTAGAGAAGGGATATTGAAGCTAACTTCTTTTAGAAAATGCGCTAACATGCACCCAATTATAAAATGGCAAAAAAAAAATGTCTACAGTAGTATTCTCAGCATGCATACATTAATCATTACAGAACTGAATATTTCTGACTGATTTCTTCTAGTGACATATAAAATAGAAGTGTAATTAGCAATATTTAAAAAAGGGTGACTGAGATCAGACAAACACTTCTGACAGTTCCCTTTAAACCCCAGCTGATTCATCATATTAGTCTTTAATGGGTTCTGTTCTGTGAAACAGCCAAATTATTTAGTGTGGGACTGTTTGACATCCACTGCCAGCTTTTCACAAGCTCCGCCTGGCTATGCTGTAATTCTACGTCTCATTTGGAAACAAATAAAACAGGATTATAAGCCTGTTATTCACTGTTTTGTGTAAAATGCAGTTTTGTTTGACTGTGTTATTTGGTTGTGTTAATTGCAGCTCCTGATTGTGTGTTGCTTTGCTCTGAAATTTAAAGCCCAGACATGTAGGAGACCTGAGGTCTGGGATAGGGTGCATATTGCCAAACACAGTGTTAATATATACATTGTTTATATGAAGCCTAGCTGGACACAAATGTGCACTGAAGAATGAATTCATTCAACACTGATTATTAATTAAACACTGTTGTTTGAGAGAGAGAGAGAGAGAGAGAGAGAGAGAGTGTGTGTGTGTGTGTGTGTGTGTGTGTGTGTGTGTGTGTGTGTGTGTGTGTGTGTGTGTGTGTGTGTGTGTGTGTGTGTGTGTGTGTGTGTGTGTGTGTGTGTACACCCGCACCTAAACGCTACGTCTGCGGTTGTGGATCATGGCCACAATGTGAGTGAGGTCCAAGCTCCTCACCATCACCTCCATGAAGTCCTCATCACTGCGTGCTCCTTCCACAAACTCCTCCAACGACAGCTCCCCTGAGGGCGAGAGACAGACAGGGATAGTGCCATGTCCTTTTACTCTTTTTTGAGTGGTGAATTTCCAACATTACTGCTGAATTAATTCTGAGTAATCTTTTCCCCAGCAGCCAACCCTAACCTGTAGATGTTGATTCATCATTACTGTGTCATTATTTGTTTGTCTTTCATCAGTAATTGTTTTCTTTTAATGGAGATTTTCTGTGATGTCTACATTTTTGATCATCAAATGGTTGCACGTACCATCACCATTGGTGTCAATCCTGTCAAACACGCGGTTTGTGAACTCTTCTGCACTGAGGTCCTGATTTTCACTTCCATTAATGGCACGAATCGCCTGTGAAAGAAGCAGGATCATGTATTCTGGTAACATCTGGTAACAAGCCCTGTATCTGGTAACAAGGATTCTATCTTACAACCATAAATCTAAACATATACATATGGAGGATATATAGTCATCAAATGAGCTTCAACAGATGATTTCTCTAAAGGTCCATAATGATGGGCTGACATTTTTAAAGCAGATATAGTTCATACTTGTGCCGGGTAGTGTTCTCGAGTGTCCATACCTTTATGATATTGAGTAGCTCATGCCTGTCTATGCAGCCGTTACCATCGACATCATAAAGTTTGAAGTACCAGCGCAATTTGTGCTCCATCTTGCCTCGCATTACCAGACTCAAAGCTGCGACGTACTCCATGAAGTCCACATAGCCGTCCTGTCACACAAACAAGTGCTTGCATTAAAGCATGTGTTCCTGAACTTGCATCTGGAACGGATTAATAGCATGGCAGACTGGTCAGTCATAACCTATATATTTATATTCGGTTATCTAGTCTGTGTGTCTTAATCCTCAAGGTAATCTTATAATTCACCTGTTAGTATGTCTCAATGTAATCATAGCTGACATAGGCACCTTTTATAGCACCACGTACAGTATATTGTGCTGGATGACAGGAGAAAAGAGACTTAAATGGCCTTTAGTGTTCATTGGCACAAGCAAAAATTGCAAATGACAGCATGTTTGATTTGATTATCACTAAGCTTGTACCTTTACTCTGACTGTCCATTATTCTTAACTCATTAGAGTTAACTACTGGCTAAGGCTACGCCTAAACACAATTACTGAAGTTTTTTCCTTATCTCTTCTGCTTGTTTCTATAGACAAGGACCCGATTTCCCCAAATCATATTACTGTTAAGACCATTTTAAATTACTGTGTTTAGACCAATAACTTGAAAGCTGATTCTTTTGGGAAACCCAGTGTGGGACAAGGACTGTGCCTCACTTTCACTCCACTAACTTTTACCTTGTTCATGTCGAAGGTACGGAACATCTGTTCAATGTAGGCGTCGGCCTCTGAGTCCAGTCCCCGAAGCCCAAAGAACTGCTTGAACTCGTGCAGGGTGAGCTGCCCTGACGGGCATTCCCTCATGAACTTCTTGTACCACAGATGCATCTCAACAGCTTGCAGATCATCCACGGTGCAGCTGTTAGCATTTCCCATTGCTGGAGTCGATAGAGCACCTTGTCTGAGGATTCGTATGACTGACCACTACGCGTCTTCTCACAAAGCCCAGGCGGTCTGCCTCACTGGTGACTCACAGACTCGTGAGAGGGCCTTTTGTAACCATCAGACTGTCCAGGTGACCCCTGCTTAGGGATGCTTAGGAGCTTAGGGATGGCCCTTGGTCGGATTGTCTGCTCCAAGGGGGGGGTGTTTCTAGAAGCATACTGACCATCAGCCTTACCTGTCTGCCCTAGACACAGTTAGTCAGTCAAGCGCATAGATAAGCATCCAAATCACACTCTGTGAACGAATAATCTCACTCACAGAACACTACTCTCTAAATGCACATACACAAGTGTACAAGAAGCATTAAATACGTGAATTTCATTGAATGAGTTCATTTAATGTTTAACATTCATTGACATTTATAATGCACTTTTACAGTGACTGTAATTCAAGTAACTGAATAACAGTAATTTATTATAGTGGGAAAACATTTAGTAAAACTTGGGCATTTATTCAGATATGCTTTGTTAAATAAAACCTGAAATATGATTGATCAAAGCAGTGTAAACCACCAATCAGAACATCAGAGACTTCATCAGGTGATACATTTCTCCTGAGTGTAAGATGTAGTCTTAAATTCAAATACAGATCAATTACAAAATCTCAGGCATACATATTCAAACCTATTTATACTGCATATACTGCATATACTGCATTTAAATGTTTGCATGTTTGAGGGTCGAACCTTCGTGTGGTTTATGGTATCATCCAAGTTTGAATTCAATTCAAGTCTGATTCAAGGCATGATTTCATGCACAACAAAACTGATTAAACAGGAAATCTGTGGTGATTCAGCATTCACATCTGAGCAGTAAAGAAATGATTAATGGTTAATACTCGGGATTATCACTGTTAAATACTGAAAACAGTACACATCAAGACCAAAAATACACAATGTCTCTGTTTACAAATACACATGTCCCTATATTCCTGTGTTCACAAATTTTCCAACAGAGTTGAAAACATCTTCCAAATTCTTGTTCATATTAACTGTACATAGTAAATAATAAATATAAAAATGAAAGAAACATGTTTACACAAGAAAACATCTTTCTGTATATAACCAAAATCCAAACATCCAGGCAAATGTCCAGCCTCTAAACACTAGGACAATATCCTGTGGAATCAGACACTGACTAGCATAGTCCCAAGGTTTAAAGGACATTTTAACAGAACTATATGGCTTATAATTACATTATGTGACAATATATATTTAGGTGTAAAGTGTCATGAAATGTTTTGGTTTAACACACAGAAGAAATGCTGACCTGCACTCATTGACTACTTTATTAGAAATGTGTTTTGTAGGTGTGAGTGTACACTCCACTGTTTTGTAGGTGTGAGTGTACACTCCACTGTTTGTAGGTGTACAGTTAAAGGCTGCAACCCAATTTACGCCATGCACAATTTGGGTTAACACTTTTGTTTGAAATCGGTTTCTGATTCCTAGACTGGTGTTGGCTTGGTGATAAATGCAAGACCACAATGAACCCAGTAGTGACGGTGACATGCAAGAACTCCAGTAACACTGTTCTACCTGATACAGTCACACCACCAGTGCACCCAGTCTGTACCAGTACACCGACAAAATGAATACAGGTGCAAGAGAGGTGAGTGCATCTCCAAGCAGTTGTAATAAAAATGATTAATATTGGCCTGCAATTTTAAAGGGAATTCTATCCTGTACCACCATATTGGGTGACCATTTATAATATATTTAGCTGTTAATGCATCAAGGTCAACATCTCAAAATGCAATTATTTAACAGTCTTGAATTTGTTTAGATTAGTACATAGAATAAATACATATTCTCTTCATCTTTCACTGTAAAACAAGCACTGAAAGCGACTTATAGTAATATGCCATAGTACAACGAATACTTGTTAATACTTGTTAAGATACAATTAAACAATACTGTTAGGCAATACGGTTAGACACTATTGATATGCTGTTATGCTTAAGCATAATGACTCCCAAACCCTTGGCCAATATTTGTTTCTTAATATGCAACCCAACACAAAAGCATGTAAAACGCCCGAAAAGCGTTAATCCATCACTGAGCGCTTCAGTCGGTCTCGCTGCGCGTGCGCGTCTCCATGGCAACCCCAGTTGGCCTGCTCCAGCTGGTCAGGGTCCTGTGCGCAGACTGGAAGACCGACACGGTGTACCGAGAAAGAAGTGATGTCCACTTCACCACCTCCACGAAACACCCTACCGAGCGGGACACGAAACTCGCAAATAATCCCGTGTAGTGGGCCAGCAAAAGAAAACTGCGACCCAACTGCTTCCAATAGTTGACAATCATGTTCACTTTCAAATCACGTCTTCTCGCTCTGTTTTGGATCATAATGTGAAAACCAGTGCAAATAAATACGAGTTGATGTGTTAGGTGACGTCCTGCCGGGACGACCGAGTTTTAGAGACCTGTGTGTGTGGGGAACTCTCCTGCGGCTCCAGGCACGAGGTGGCACTTTGTGGACGCTCCCTTACCGCAGCTGCCCAATCGCTGCTGTGCAGGTTTCGTTTCCGGGATGTTTGGTGATGTGGCTCTGCTCACAAATCCGGAATACGACGTTTGTTAGCTGGGCAAAACTGCAATAGCAACCACCCTTGATCGCGGAGGACTCGTACAGGTTGGTTTTACATTGGTTGAGTATAAGGAGTTGCTGATGGCACCGTTGGTAGATTGCGTGTCCAGTATGTGCACGGTGACACTACAGGGTCCACATCGCCATCATTAGATTATATGTTTACAGTCATTACTGTACACGGTGCCCGCTGGTCTGCGCTCCTTCTGCCCTGCTCACGGTAATCACTCTACCGAGACACCCGGGGGTGAAGTCGTACCTCTGCTGTGTCGATCATTACTTTATTTCTCTTCCACGGGGATAGATGCGTAGCTGAATATTCTTCCTCCTGTGTTGAGAAAACCACGCAGCCGCAGTGTGTCGCTTATCCGGTAGTGTTCGTGTTTCTTCCAGATGTGTTTCGGTGGTCTTGTCCTCACTTGTGGACCGCACGGTGGTCTTGTCCTCACTTGTGGACCGCACGGTGGTCTTGTCCTCACTTGTGGACCACACGGTGGTCTTGTCCTCACTTGTGGACCACACGGTGGTCTTGTCCTCACTTGTGGACCGCACGGTGGTCTTGTCCTCACTTGTGGACCGCACGGTGGTCTTGTCCTCACTTGTGGACCGCACGGTGGTCTTGTCCTCACTTGTGGACCGCACGGTGGTCTTGTCCTCACTTGTGGACCACACGGTGGTCTTGTCCTCACTTGTGGACCGCACGGTGGTCTTGTCCTCACTTGTGGACCGCACGGTGGTCTTGTCCTCACTTGTGGACCGCACGGTGGTCTTGTCCTCACTTGTGGACCGCACGGTGGTCTTGTCCTCACTTCTGGACCGCACGGTGGTCTTGTCCTCACTTCTGGACTACACGGTGGTCTTGTCAAAGTCAAATTTATTTATATAGCGCTTTTCACAACATATGTTGTCACAAAGCGCTTTACAGTATTTACAAAGTTAACAATACTATGGGTCCAAATCCCTTATGAGCAAGCCAAAGGCGACAGTGGCGAGGAGAAACTCCCTATGATGGTGGGAAATAGGAAGAAACCTTGGGAGGACCAAGACTCAAAAGGAAACCCATCCTCCATTGGGCGGCCTGTTAACACAAGTTGTCCTCACTTCTGGACCGCACGGTGCCTGTCGTGGACGTGCTCGCCTTGTTTCTGATAACTGAAAACATTATAAATCACCGTGCAACAAACGCGTTATACTTAATTTACTTAGAAAACGTTTTGAATAACTTGCGGACAATATAGAAACTGTGGAGTTGTAACTGCAAATTTGGCTCTCGGGAAAGCCTAAATAATTTTTTTGTGTGTAAAGACTTAGATAATCACTGAAGAACTCATACCATCTACTTGACATTACTTTGACTGTCTGGTAGAGCGAGCTTTTGTGATGCCGTGAGATGTGATTTTTCACTTGCAGGTCAGCCATGTTCAGCCGGCTGACCCAAGGAGTGACCTCTGTCCTTCAAGAGTTATCCGGAGAGGAGCATCCCGATGGTGATCCACATGTAAGTCACTATACCTGTGCAACGCTCTCAGCCAGATTACCATGTGAGCCACTGTACCTCTACACTTACAGAGTCTTAAAGGTCTGTCAACTTAAACTAAATAATGAAACAATGGAGGATGTTTTCCCATGCCTTAACCGTTAGCCTATACCTCACTCAGCTCACAAGGAAGTCAGCATTAAGAACGGTGAAAGACTGGGCACTTTTCCATTGCTTTGACACTCTAACTTTGCTTGTCAGACACCCTTGTTTTGGTCTGTACTTTTGATATTCTGCCTGATAACATGCAGAGAAGTTTTTTTACTAGTACTTTTCATAAACAAAGACTATGCAAGATCCTTTGTGCTCTGGGCAGGATGGTCTGGTGCCTCAGCACCTGTCGGGGGCAGAGGCCTCCTTAGATGTCCCGGACGCTTCTGAGGAGATGCAGGAACGACTGGCCCAGACAGAGCAGCTAGTTGTGCATCTGAAGGAACTGATCAGGGAGAAGGACGGCCATCTTGCCAGTGTTGAGAAACAACTGAAGGTTAGGACGGGACATAAATGCATTTCAGATTTTGTCTGCCATGTGTGTTTGTGGGTTTTTTAATGCCTGATTTTTAAAATTGATTATGTGTGTGTGTGTTTGTATTGGTTTGGTTGTGTTCTGGTGTGGGTTTGTTTGTTTTTAAAGGATGAAAATGTACAGGCAGAAGCCAAGTACACCAAACTGAAGCTGCAGGCAAAAGCCAAGATGGCTGCTTTAAATAAACAAATTGCTGAACTGAAAGGACAGGAGGGACTGAACACCAGTCAGGTCGGCTAAATCTGCACATGAACTTATCTCTCTTAAACAGAGTCAGTTGTGACATTAAAAGCAGTTTGTCTACATCACCTACAAAGGTCTACATAAATGCAGTTATTAAGTTATATTTCTTTGGGTTACTGCTGGTTTTAAGTTTTTTATTCCCAGTACTCTCTACAGTGTTAGCCTGTCTTAGGAGGGTCACAGTTTCTCTAAATACCCTTATCAGTTTTAGAATAAGTGATCAGTGTCATTATTCCAAGGTTTAAAGAGTCTTATTTTTTAACAGCTATATTTTCTAAATGCATTTTAGTAAATCTAGTGGGCCAATGTAAAGCCCAGAGAAAAATGATCTAGTATTCTTATTCTTGTGTGCACAGGGCTTTAGCAGTTCTAGGCTGCTGTGTCTCTACTCAGACAGAGCCCTCACTCACTCTCCGAAAGTGTTGTACACATTTGGACAGAAATCTCAGCTACGCTTATTTGCCCATGGATTGTTCCAACAAATTGGTGGAACATAATGACTAATGAGTTCAGGCCTTTGACATCCAACAAGCAGCTCAATTTACTGAGCTAATCAAGAAGTTTTTGTGATTTCAAATTAGTCTCAGTGGCTCTCTACACCACTCCAATATGCGTTGATAGGCAAATCTGATTTCCCCAGTTGCCTTTGTGTGTTCAGAGTTCAGAAAGCTCCTTCTCAGTACCTGCAGGAGTGGAGGAAGAGCTCCATCAGCTGAAACAGAAGCTGGATCAGGAAGAGTCGTCAACACAGAGCTTAAGAGAAGAGCTCAGGGCAGCCCATCAACGTCTGGAAGAAAAGGAGGAACAGGTACATCCAGCCTCAGCCTCCTGCATGCAAGACAAACGATAGTTTTATTAATGTCACCTGGTCAACTATTAGTAATCGGTATCCTATGCTTAGAAATACTGGATGAGATTCGAACCATTGCCCTCATGTTTTTGACACAGGTGCAAGTTCTTCAGGCTGTGGTCAGGGACAAAGATGTACGATTTCAGGAACAAATCCTGAAGCATGAAGAGGAGTTGCTTCACATCACTAGTCAGGCCTCAAACAGCAGCGAGCTCCAGCAGGTAATGTTTAGTTGTTACTAAAGCACAGCGTCCCCTTCTGCAACCAATACCCTGTCCTGATGTTTCCTAAAGGGCAGCCTTGCACACCTCATCACTGTTGTCTCTGCTCTGTCATGTCTACATCTTTTATCAGGCATTTACCTCTTCAAACTCCGTATGTAGACGTTTAAAGTTTCTCTGTTGGTCCAAAGGCTCTGCGTGTATCCGAGCGACGGATCGAGGAGCTGGAGGAGTCTCTGCGCTCTCGCTCAGAAGTCCTGGAGATGCTACAACAAGAACTTAATAGTGCAGATCAGCAGAAACAGGTATTAAGTTACTGTAAGACTTCAGTTAAACTTCAATTTACACACACACAGTAATCCCTCTTTTATCGTGGAAGATGCGCTCCAGAACCACCTGCGATAATCGAATATCCGCAAAGTAGAAACAGTATATTTATTTAAGTTTTTATGCACTATATTAAGGTTCTATAAACCCTCCCCACACTTTTACGTTACATAAACCTTTCCCATTCCGTTAATAACCATTCCCACACTGTTCTGTGCATGTGTGCTTGTCCAGCGAGCAACCAGTCGTGTTGTTTACAATCTCATGTAGGCGAGTATCGTAAATATGTACTATAATTTATAACATTCATTTATTGTTAGGATTAATATTTGTAATATATTTGTATATACATGTTTATTACATTTTTACATTTTAGGGATTTTTGCATGTAAAAAAAAAAAAGCGAAGCAAAGTTCCTTGAAGATCCGTGAATAATTTTTCCCATTAATATCTTATAAAAACCCGCGAAAGAGTGAAGCCGCAAGGGATGTTTATATATATATATATATATATATATATATATATATATATATATATATATATATATATATATATATATATCTCAGTGGGGAACCGTCAGGGCCCTCTACGCCCTCTCAGAGGGCCTAAAATATTCTTAAAACATTATATATATAAATATCCAATTTTATTTGATCTACTTACAGTTTTACAATCGACATCTAAACAATTACAAAAATATAAGCAAATAAATTATTCACCCGTGTCTATTCAATCTGTGTTGGAAGGTGAGGGGTTAAGTGGAAGCCTGTGAGCTTGTGTCTCCCCTTATCAGGACTGTGATGCCCGCTGTTCGTTTACAGAGGGCCTGGCAGTTATAATTCAGTGCAATACCAGTTTCAAATGACAGTAAAATTGACTAATTAATTAATGAATTAACTGTATGATAATTTCCGCCCGCTGTGGCGACGCTAGCTGTCGTTAGCCTACCGCCGCTAACTAGTTTCGATTCGGCCCTTTGACGTCCTCATTTACATATTCCACTTGCGAGAACCACGGAGCTGTGAAACCTTATTTTGTTTGGAAACTTATTTTGCTTAACAAGTTATCTAGTACAAATAATAATAATAATAATAGTAATCTTTATTTGTATAGCACCTTTCATACATACATGCAACTCAAAGTGCTTTACAGTAAATGTTATTTGAACGCACTACATTCTAAAGCTATACTGTCGTTTATTCTTTAGTGCAGTTTATGCAGTTTATTAGGAGAGGAAAAAAAAGGTCGGGGGGGGGGGGGGTGTAGCAGGCCCAGGTTTAATGGTCACGGTTCGATACTGATATATATATATACTAGGGGTGGGCATAGATAAATTTTTTAAATTAATCTAGATTAATCTATATTAAAATGGCTCATATGCATGCTACCCATGACTAAAAGTCAGTTTTAATGACTAAAAGTCAGTTTTTGAGATAGGGTTTCTTAATACAGAGGGTGCATTAGACCAGGGGCTCATCTCCTGTTTCCAAAATGCATCAATGACTGCTTGAGAAAGCTGTTCTACTTTGATACTTGAAGAAATAAAACTTGCTCAATAAAATGTAGGCTACTCGTGTTCAACGGTTTATTCAGTTAAACATGAATTTGTAAGCCTACATACTGCACATTAAAAGTGGTTGATAATATGTTTATTCAGCTAAACATGATATTTGAAATGTAAGCCAACATTTAGTACATTTAACCTCACGGACGTAAAAAAGCCGGTTTTGGTCCTCTGCAGTTTTAATGGTTAAAAAGAAATATTTAAATAGCGACGAATCTAGCGCTAAGACCATGCAGAAAACGACCGCTCCGAGCTCCGCTCCGGTAACAATTTACGTTCCAAAAAATAAATTTTCCATGAAACAAGCCTGGCGACTTCGTGGCTGCATCCATGTAAACATACATGCGATTTGTAATTCACAGGTTTGAAAACTCGTTCTCGCCCCTACTGTGCAATTTGGTTAGGAATACAGCCGAGCTAAACTATCAAGTTGAAAGTCATCATAGTTTGCTTACCCATTTTGACCCAGTTCCCAACCCAACTAATAGATTAACGGCGGTAATTTTTATATCGCTTGATAAGAGTATCAAATTATATATATATATATATATATATATATATATATATATATATATATATATATATATATATATATAATGTATACACACATGTATATATACACGTGTGTGTGTATATATATCATACACTGTGTTCCAAATTATTATGCAAGTAATATTTTCTCAGATTTTCCAAAATTACCCATATGAATTGCAGTCATTGTAATTTTCCAGTCATCAACTGTTAGAGTACAATTTAAAGGTTTTTGAACAATCTGCCAATGATATCAGTATATAAAAAATAAAACACTCAAAATGCATGTTCCAAATTATGCACAGCAGATTTTTCAACCTTTTCATTTTTATAAAGAACAGAAAAATGGTAATTTGTGAAAATATAAGTATTAGCAGGTTGAAATCAAACAGTTTTCAAGTCAAAACTTTATTGTAGGTGATGTTACATTTGCACATAGGACCCCTTGTTCAAAAGGAGCTTCTGAACTCTCGTCCAATGAATTTGTCAGGTTTTGGATGATATCTGCTTCTATTGTTTTGCATGAGGACAGAATACCCTCCCAGAGCTGTCGCTTAGATGTGAACTGCCTCCCTCCATCACAGACACTCCCACCATCATAGACACTCCTTTTGATGATGCTCCAGAGGTTCTCAATGGGGTTGAGGTCAGGGGAACATGAGGGCCACACCATAAGTTTGTCCCTTTTATGCCCGTAGCAGCCAGAGATGCAAATGTGTTCATTACAGCATGAGACGGTGTATTATCATGCATGAAAATGATCTTGCTGCTGAATGCACGGTTCTTCCTCTTGAACCATGGCAGGAAGTGTTGTTTAAGAAACTCCACATACATTATGGAGGTCATCTTTACCCCTTCAGGGATACTAAAGGGGCTGACAATCTCTCTCCCCATGATTCCAGCCCAAAACTGGTTGCTGGTGCAGTAGCCTTGTTTGTATGGGGTGTCCATCAACCATCCATCCTCCATTCCATCCATCTGGACCATCGAGCGTTGCACGGCACTCATCGGTGAACAAAACAGTTTTGAAGTCATTCTTCATGTATTGTTTGGCCCACTGGAGCCGTTTCTGCTCGTGTGCAGTGGATAGAGAAGGTCAACAGGATGGCTTACGCACAGCTGCAAACCTCTGAAGGATCCTGCATCTTGTTGTTCGGGGGCCGTTGGAGGACCTGCATCTTGTTGTTCGGGGGTCGTTGGAGGCACCAGCAGCTTCAGAAACCTGTCTGCTGCTATGACGAGGCATTGTTGCAGCTGCTCTTTTAATCTGACGTAATTGCCTGTTGGAAAGAGTCCTCAAATCTCCCTTATCAGCACACACACGTGTGTGCTCTGAATCAGCTACATACTTCTTGATTGTGCGATGATCACAGTGAAGTGTCTTGGCAGTGTTGATTGTAGTCATGCCTTGACCTAAACCACAATTTGTTGCTTCTCAGCAGCCGACACATCCTTTTTCTTTCCCAATTTGGCTGAAAATGTAGGCTGCTTAATAATGTGGAACAGCCTTCTTAAGTAGTCTTGCCTTTAATTGGACACACCTGCCAAACTAATTAGCACAGGTGTCTGCAATTGCTTTCAGTGATATAAAGAACCCTGACACACATCACCATCCAAATTCTTACCGTATCGCTCCTAAACACTTTTTACATAATAATTTGCATATATATATATATATATATATATATATATATATATATATATATATATATATATAGAGAGAGAGAGAGAGTCTGGTCCATATTTACATAATATCATGCAGTTGCTACAGATTTGTCGGCTGCACATCCATGATGTGAATCTCCCGTTCCACCACATCCCAAAGGTGATCTATTGGACTGAGATCTGGTGACTGTGAAGGCCATTTGAGCACAATGAACTCATTGTCGTGTTCAAGAAACCAGCCTGAGATGATTCGCATTTTATGACAGGGTGCATTATCCTGCTGGAAGTAGCCATCAGAAGATGGGTACACTGTGGTCATAAAGGGATGGACATGGTGAGCAACAATACTCAGGTAGGCTGTGGCACGGACACAATACTCAACTGGTACTAATGAGCCCAAAGAGTGCCAGGAAAATATCCCCCACACCATTGAACCACCACCACCAGCCTGAAACATTGATACACGACAGGATGGATTCATGCTTTCATAGTGTTGACGCCAAATTTTGACCATCTGAATGTTGCAGCAGAAATCAAGACTCATCAGACCAAGGAATGTTTTTCCAATCTTCAGCCCGTCTGGCACCAACAACCATGCAACATTCAAAGTCACTTAAATCACCTTTCTTCCCCATTCTGATGCTCAGTTTGAACTGTAGCAGATCGTCTTTGCCATGTTCATTCCTAAATGCATTGAGTTGCTGCCATGCGATTGGCTGATTCAACATTTGCGTTAATGAGCAGTTGGATAGGTGTAGCTAATAAAATATTTGCTCACCTTCCTTGACTCACATATGAGCTTAAGTGACCCATTCCTAATCTATAGGGTTCAATATGACGTTGGTCCACCCTTTGCAGCTAGAACAGCTTCAACTCTTCTGGGAAGGCTGTCCACAAGGTTTAGGAGTGTGTTTATGGGGATTTGTGACCATTCTTCCAGAAGTGCATTTGTGAGGTCACATGCTGATGTTGGACGAGAAGGCCTGGCTCTCAGTCTCCGCTCTAATTCATCCCAACAGGTGTTCTGTCAGGTTGAGGTCAGGACTCTGTGCAGGCCAGTCAAGTTCATCCACACCAGACTCTTCCGTCCATGTCTTTATGGACCTTGATTTGTGCACTGGTGCACAGTCATGTTGGAAGAAGGAGGGGCCAGCTCCAAACTGTTCCCACAAAGTTGGGTACATGGAATTGTCCAATATGTCTTGGTATGCTGAAGCCGTTGCTGTAGTTCCTTTCACTGGAACTAAGGGGCCAAGCCCAGCTCCTGAAAAACAACCCCACACCATAATCCCCCCTCCACCAAACTTTACACTTGGCACAATACAGTCAGACAAGTACCGTTCTCCTAGAAACCGCCAAACCCAGACTCATCCATCAGATTGTCTGATGAAGAAGCGTGATTCATCACTCCAGAGAACACACCTCCACTGCTCTAGAGTCCACTGGTGGTGTGCTTTACACCACTGCATCTGACGCTTTGTATCGCACTTGGTGATGTATGGCTTGGATGCAGCTGCTCGACCATGGAAACCCATTCCATGAAGCTCTCTGCACACTGTTCTTGAGGTAATCTGAAGGCCACATCAAGTTTGGATGTCTGTAGTGATTGACTCTGCAGAAAGTTGCCGACCTCTTCACACTATGTGCTTCAGCATCTGCTGACCCGGTTACGTCAGTTTACATGGCCTACCATTTCATGGCTGAGTTGCTGTTGTTCCCACGACTGGATTTGTTGCACGGATGGCATCAGTTCCATGCTGGAATTCACGGAGCTCCTGAGAGCGACCTATTCTTTCACAAATGTTTGTAAAAACATTGTCTGCATGCATAGGTGCTTAATTTTATACAACTGTGGCCATGGAAGTGCTTGGATACAAATGTAATATAATATAGTTTTTAATGAAAAAGTTCTAAGTTTTTAACCATTATACAATTTTGTTTGACCTAATCATAATTGTTATTGCTGTTAGGAGTGATTCACTATTTTTCCTTTATGCAGATCCTGACCGCACAGTTCAGACAGTTGGAGCAAGAGCTTGCAGAAGCCCGAACACTGGGAGAAGAAAGGCAGCAACTGGCCAGCCGTGCTGAGGAGCAACTTGGAGTCCTGAAAGCCAGTCTGGAAGCTTCTGAGAAGGAGAGCTTGCAGAACATCAGTGCTCTAGAAGCTGAGTTGGTTAGGAGGAACTCTGAACTGGATGATGTAAGAGCAAGACTAGCAGCTGTAGAGATTGAAAGAGAAGAGAGTGCAGAGAGGGGGAAGACGATGGAGGCCAGCACAGAGGCAGAGCTAACCAACTTGAGAGAGAGCTTGGATGTTTCTGAAAGACAAAGAGAGGAGTTGAAGAAGAAACTGGAGGTTGAGGTCGAAAGTTGTAGAGGACAGCTCCATAATTTGCAGGAGAAGCTCAATGCTGTGGAGAAAGAGAAGGAGGAAGCATTGAAGAACAAAGGAGATGAGTTTGCACATCTGGAGATGGAGCTCGTTTCCCTGAGAGAGAGGCGGGATGCTGGCACAGAGGAGCAGGAAGCTGGGCTTCAAACCAAGCAGGCTCTGGAGATATTGTGGAAAGGGCTTCACTCTCTGACTGAAGGTCATGAGGAACATGAAGGCCATGCATGCATCCCTGAAGACCCTGCACAGGTGCTGCTGGTGTTGGAAGCCCAGCTGGGCAACCTGAAAGTGCATCAGCAAGAGAGAGAAGCAGGCATATCTCAGATGACCTTCACCCTAGAGACTCTGAAAGGTAAACGGCCAACTACCTAGGTGAGGTCAGCCTTAGTACACCTTAGTATGGTGAAGGAACGAGTGGCCCCTATGCAAATAAAACAACTGTGAGATAATACCTGCAGGGTGTGCTAGGCCTAGATTTTCATGTAAGCATTGCATCGTTTTTTAACGTTACATCTGTAAGATGATTTTGACTTGATCCTGGTGGAATCACAGTAATAAAAATACATTTTTGAACATTAGTTAGATGCTCATTGTATGACATCGGATTTGTTGCAATGAATAAACATGTTTTGATAAAATTTGTCAATACTTTTTCTTAAAAAGGACAACTTGATCAAACCACTGCAGAGAGAGAACAGGCAGTTGCCAGGATACAGCAACTTGAACAGCAACTTTGCAAACTTCAGGTGAGTGGATGTCTGAAGAATAATGACTAGTGCGTCATTGAGAACTCTTGAGATACCTTACATAGCCATTCACATATGTGTGCTCAAATAACCTCTGAAAGTATGTGCTGCTGTTTAGTGCTGAATTATCACCAACATTCTTTATGTAAATTCAGCTGGCTATGAAATGTAAGTGCAATTTAATTTATTGTATATCCCAGGTTGCTAGTTTTTTAAAGCTTGACTACAGTGAGTGTTATTTTATTTTAATGCAGTGTCATATAGGGTTAACAAACTGGGACAGGCTACATGTTATCCAGTCTGTAAGGTTGGAGTTGGTAATCCTCTCCTACTGACATTATGCCACTGACATGACATGACATTTTTCTCTGTGCAGTGTTAGTCATGATAAAGAGTAGCTTAGTCCGCTATTATTAGCTATGGTTGGAGCTCACATTAAGCAAGAAATATACTCTCTGCTATACTAGGTGCATTCTGAATGTAACGGACATGTGTTTCCCAGGTTACTGATGAATCTCTGGGTGAGAAGGAGTCTGACGTGTTTGTGAGGGAGTTGGACAAGGCAGACAAAGGTGAGGAACCAGGATGAGCAAGTTCAGTGTTTGCCTTAAAGACAAAACCTTAACATGCTATGTGCACTCTGACCCTTCCAAATCGTAACGGTTTTCAGCCGGTTTTCAGTTTTCTATTGTTGTTAATTAAATTTTAGAGATTCATTTCTCTGTAATTGCTTGTGAACATTAACTAGTCAAAAAGTAAGAAAAAGGATGTTTTAATATATTTAGCACAAATTCCTAAACTTTTCTATGTTTGCAGATGATAATGATGGTTTTTCTTAGAAATAAGGATATTAGAAAATGCTGTAACATTCTTAGTTCCTCTAGCTGATGACCCAGATCTCAGTTAAATGAAACACGTCTAATGCTATGATGGTTTGATGCTATTTGATTGCTCTGTTTTCACAGCTGAGGGCACAGACGGATACAGTTCAGACAACACATTACATGCTGAGAAGTTACTGGCTCTAGAGCACCAGCTGGTGGAGAAGGAGAAGGAAATTACTGATCTCAGGGAAACACTAGCATTTAATGAGCAGCATAGCCTGAAAATGCCAGAAGGAGGAAATGTAGAATGTGAAATTACTGAAAACATTACTGGCATATCTGAAGGTTCTGGCGAGGTCTTAGGTCTTGAAGATAGTCCTGAAGAAGACACAACACTCATTGCAGTAGATTCTCCTGATGTACCTACTCCTGTTTTGTATTCTTCTGTTGACAATGAGAGTCCGCCTGAGATTAATGAGACACAGCCAGACTTCCCTGTGGAGTTAAGGGGACTTTCCTCTGATGAGATGGTAACCAGCAGTGACTCTGAAGTTGCTCATAGTAGCTGGACAATTTTGGAAGCTGTTAATGCAGATGGAGGTCAGGAGTGGATTCCACAAGTTCAGGACTTCAGTGCTCTCCAGCTTTCCACACAGTCCTGGGAGGAGACTACTGAAGAGCAAGTTACATCTACATGCTCTATGGTTGAGGTGGAGTCATCATCTGTGGTTGTCCGTGAAACGGTAGAAGTGCAAATTACCCAGCATGATGCAAATTCGTTGGACACTGATTCTAGCCCTGGACAGGCTTTTGCACAGATACTGGCAGAGGAACTCCAGAAAAGATACAGTGACCTACTATCTGAACTTCAACAACTGAAAGATTCAGCTTCTACCTCACAGGAAAAGATTCATCTTCTACAGGAGGAGTTAATATCACTGACAGTTGTTAAGAATGAGACAGAGGAAAGAGCCCAAAGGTTTGAAAGTGATTTGATAGAAGCTCGAGCAGAGATTCAACGAGTGACTGAACACCTGACTTCAGAGATAAATAAACAGAATGATATCAAGAAAGTCCTAGAAGAGCAACTTGAGAACTTTCGGGCAGAGGTTTGCTCAAAAGACCAGGAGATTCAAGCCTTGCAGACACAAGTGGATGAGGTCCGGCATGACCTTACAGAGAAAGAAGGTCAAGTCGGCATGCTGCATGCCCAGTTGGAGGACAGAAAACTCACTTCTTCTCAAATGGAGGAAAAGCTCACTGACATGCAGGTGAAAATTCAGCAAGTCTCTCAGGAGGCTGACATGGCTAAAGCTGCTCTCATTGACAACACTGCTAAGATGGAGGACATGCAACGATGTCTTTCCCTGAAAGAGCAGGAGATGGTAGAACTCAGTGACGGCATGACATCCAAACTGCTCCAAGCAGGTGAAGAAAAGTTTGCTATATCTGGTGAAATAACAAAGCTAAAAGAGAAGATCTTGGAACTTGAGAAGACCAGGGATGATCAGCTGAAAGTGGATGAAGATAAGGCAGCTGACGAAAGTGAGGAACTTGACACTCTGCGCAAGGAGAACAGGAACCTGGCTGCTGAAATGGACAACGTTAAAAGGGACGGAGAACACGTTAAACGAAAGTTGCAGGCAGCTTTGGTACAGAGAAAGGAGCTGATGACAAAGATTGCCCAACTTGAGAAAGTATCAGCTACCACCAAAGAAAAGGGGGATGCTGAAGAAAACCTACAGGGTACAGAGAAAGAAGAAAGAGAGCAGGAACAACAGAACCTGGAAACAATGTTAGAAGAAACCAAAAGGATATTAAGTTCCAAAGAAGAAGCTTTGACTGTCCTAGAACAGAAAACATTGAGTCAAAGTCAAGCACTTAATGAGGCACATGCTAAAATTCAACATCTGATTGAGGAGGCAGAAGCCGTTGGCCAAAAAGAACAAGACACACTGCAGATTGAAGAGAGTAATGCTAAACTCCAGTCACAGGTTGCTGTCCTAGAATCTGAGCTTGAAATGTTACAGAAAAGGCTCCAAGAGGCTGTGGATTCTCGTAAAGATACCCTCCGCAAGGCAAAAGACAAAGACAGACACCATCGTGAGCAGATGAAACAACAGAAAGAAGACTACAGCGGCCTGTTAGAACGTTTCAAAGCTGAAGACAAAGAGAAATCTGACCTTCTGAAACAGCTGAGAGATTTAGAAAGTCTTTTGGAATCGAAGGAGCAAGCTAGTGCAGTCACACTTCATGTGGATGTGGAGGAAGAAACTAAAACTGCTTCAGACACTCTGGAGAAACCGGTGTCTGGGGACTGGGCTCAGGAGGCCTGGGAAGACTTTGCTGCACCTGAGACTGAAGTTAACCAGAATGAGGTACCTGCTGAGCAACTCCCACAGGTTACATCAAAAGATTATGAGGCTGTGATCAATTCTCTTCAGGAGGAGCTAAAAGTTAAGCAGACTGTTTGTGTGGACCTAGAGGTGCGTTTGCAGGAGAGCCAGGGTGCGCTCTCTGTAAAAGAGACCGAGTTCTTTGAGCTCAGCAAAGAGCTTGAGACACTGAGGGCAAAAGAGAAACTGATAGATGTTCTTTCAGAAGATCTGAACAATCTGAGTGAAAAATGTCAGCAAGCCGAAGCCCACGCTGAAATGCTGAAAGCTGAACTGGAGGAGGCTGCGGCCAGGACGAGTATTTCTGATGTGGAGTCTCCAGTGGCAGCTCTTCAGGCAGAGGTGGAGGACTTCAAGAAGTTTCTGAAAACCAAAAATGATGACATCATTGACCTAAGCCAGCAACTGAGTGAGCAGAGCACACTTCTACAGAGCATGCAGGAGACCGTGCAGGAGAAAGATGACTTGATTGCTTCCTTACAAGATACACTGAAAGCTGAGCAAGAACGCATCCAGAAAATGGAGGCAGAAATCCCACAACAGCAAGAGGAGGAGAAAGACAACGCCACCAAGCTCCAGCAGGTCCAGCGCAAATTGCATGCTGCGTTGGTGTCACGAAAGGAAGCTCTCAAGGAGAACCAGGCACTAAAGGAGGAGCAGGCTACTGTTGAGAAGGCAAGATTAGAGCTGCTAGCAAAACTTGAGCAGGGTGAGGCAGAACTTAGTAAACTAAAATCAGAGAAAGAAAAGTTAATTGAAGAGGTAGACAGGAGCTTGCTGGAGAACCAGAGTCTTGGTGCCACCTGTGAGAGTCTGAAGCTTGCTATGGATGGACTTCTGAATGAGAAGGATGCATATAAGCATCAAGCAGAGAGCGCCACAGAAGAAGCCAAAGAGGCCAACAGACGGTGGGAAGAAAAGGTTCACGGCATGAAAGAAGAATATGAGACTCTGCTGAAATCATATGAAAACGTTAGTGATGAGGCTGAGCGTGTTAGGAGAGTGCTGGAGGCCGCCCGACAGGAGAGGCAGGAATTAGCCACCAAAGCACGGGCCCATGAGGTGGCCAAACAGGATGCTGAGAGATTAGCTGAGGAAACTCAGAAGGAGGTTGATACTGTAAAAGAGAAAATGAGGAAGTTTGCCAAAGTAAAACATCAAAAGATTACAGACCTGGAGGAGGAGAATGAGAAGCTCAGAGAACAGTTGGAGAAGAAAGGGACCAAAGATGTAGACAATGAGTTGAAACAACTTCAGAAAGTTAAAAAAGAACTGGAAACTTTGAAAGCTAGTTTTGATTTTGTAGAGGCTGAGCGACGTTCCTTAGAACAGGAAACTAGAGAATTGAAGCAGCAGTTGGCTCAGGAGATGGATAAAAATAATAGTAAATATCTGGATGTTGGTTCCTCTGAAGTTGTAGTTAAAGAAGAAGTGATCTTTCAGCAGTCAAGCCATGCTTTGAGTGAAAACCAAGAGGATATAGCTAATAGTAGTTGCTCCCAAGACCAATCAGATGGTTCAATGCTAGTTATGCCTAAACAAGAAGCCTCAGAGGTAAAAGCTAAGACTGAGCTGACTGAAGGTGCACACAAGAAACAGGACCTCAAAGAACTTGAAATAGCTCTTAAAGATGCACAGACCAAGATAAAGGACCTTCAAGTGGCTCTTGAAGATGAGAAGAGAACCAGAGTTGAACAGGAATCTTTGCTGGGTGCAGAGTTGGGCAATCTTAGGCAGCATCTTCAGGAGTCTGTGGAAAGAGAGGAGAGGTTGAATGAAAAGTGCTCCACAAGGGAAACTCAGTTTCAGGAGCTTCGCACAAGCCTGGAGGCTGAGAAAGATGATCTTGAGGAACGTCTGATGAACCAGCTAGCCCAAGTCAATGGCAGCATTGCAGGTTATCAGCAAGAGGCAGCTGATGGGCGAGACCGCCTTGCACACCAGCAACGGGAGCTGGAAAAAACAGAACGGGAACGAGCAGAGTTGGAGGCCATGTTGGTGAGCGAAAGGGACCGGGCGTCCAGGCTAGAAGAAGACAAGAGGCAAGCCCAGCGAGAGAGAGCTGAAGCAGAGGCAGAGGCAGGAAAACAGAGAGAGCTGGAGCAGAAGCTGAAATCCGCACAAAGGGTTAAAGAAGGCAGTCAGAGTCGAGCACGTCAGCTCGAAGAGCTTCTGAGGGAAAAGCAGCTGGAGGTTCGACAGATGCAAAAAGACTGTATCCAGTACCAGGAAAGGATCAGTCAGCTGGAAAGAGAGATAAAGGCACTTCTGCTGAGTAGAGATGAGGTAAGCAGTGAGCTTGAGGCAGCTCGTCTGGAGATTGCAAAGATCACAGAGGAGAAGAAAAGGCTTGAATCAGAGTTGTCAACATTGAAAATGAAGCTGGATGTGGCTCAGGGAGAGGCCAGCAAGGCGCTAGCAGACAAAAAGGCCCTTGAAAAGACAGCCCTGCAGCATGAGGCTGAGTTAAAGGCAGAAGCTGAGAAGACCCTCGATGAAGTAAGATATCGTTTGGGAGCAGAGCTCAAACAGATGGAGCTGAGACTGGAGCAGGCTTATCGGGACAGGGAAAGAGAAGAGGAGGCAACTCTGGAGGCTAGGAACATTGCAGAGGCTGCGGACAAATGTGCCCAGGAAATGCAAGCACGCCTGGATGAGTCACTGGCAAGGCTGGCTGCCTTTTCACGCTCCATGTCCTCACTGCAGAATGACCGTGATCGAGTTCTGGATGAAGCTAAGCAGTGGGAGAATCGTTTTCATAGTGCCCTTCAGGGGAAGGAGGTTGAACTGCGAGAAACTGAGAGTCGAGCTAAGGACCTATCTGAGAAACTTCAGAAAGAGACCACGAACAAGGAGGAACTGCAGAGCGAACTGGAGAGGTTTGTTATATTTGATCCCTGTATTCACCCACAGGTTTTCTACCAGTAACCTTTAGATACAATTTTTTTTTTTTACTCTTAAAGCAATCATGATTTAATTTTCGTCTTTTGGTCTAAACAGGTTGCAGAAGGCAGAGGAGCAGTGGCAGGTAAAATTGGCAGAGATGGAGAAGAAGCACAGTGAAACCCTCAACGCTCTGGAAAAAGAAAGAAGAGAGCTGCAGGAGGCACTGACTGTGGCAGAAAGCTCCCTGGCCCAGACCTCCTCCCAGCTCGCTTCCCTGGAGTCCGAGATGGAAGGACTTCGCCACAGAACCAAGGCTCTAGAAGAGGCAGTGGTCAAGCTTCAGAGTGAATCTAACCAAGCCAGGGCTGAAATCAAGGAAAGAGAAACTGAAGAGAAGAGGCTGTGCTTGAGTCTGGAGCAACTGGAGACGGACCTGCGATCCTCCAAGACCCTGACCGAGAGTCTTCAGGCCGAGTTGGCTGAGAAGGAGAAGAGGGAAGTAGAGCTCCTTGGAGAGAAGGAGCAAGCTG
Organism: Brachyhypopomus gauderio; assembly: GCF_052324685.1. Taxonomy (NCBI): domain Eukaryota; kingdom Metazoa; phylum Chordata; class Actinopteri; order Gymnotiformes; family Hypopomidae; genus Brachyhypopomus; species Brachyhypopomus gauderio. The sequence goes on from NW_027506891.1 coordinate 258,359, forward strand.
TGGCTCAGGTATTCACCATACATGTTTTAAAACAGCATCTTGGAATACTGGAATGAAGTGCACAGTTCAGGGGGTTTCCTTTGTTTTAATACTGCATAATTTACATTCTCTGGATAATTGTAGTGTCCTTTATAAACAGAAGTATTGGAAAAAGGAAAACAGTAGTACAAAATGGCCATAGGACAGGAGACTGGAAATAATGCAGACAAAATCCAGCCCAGTCTGATGGTCTTGACTGCTAAAGAGGGTTTCAGGATAAATCAATTCATGAGATGCTCGTCTTGCGCTTGTAAAGCTGCTTTGTGACGTGTGCTGTAAAGCTGCTTTGTGACGTGTGCTGTAAGGCTGCTTTGTGACGTGTGCTGTAAGGCTGCTTTGTGACGTGTGCTGTAAGGCTGCTTTGTGACGTGTGCTGTAAAGCTGCTTTGTGACGTGTGCTGTAAGGCTGCTTTGTGACGTGTGCTGTAAGGCTGCTTTGTGACGTGTGCTGTAAGGCTGCTTTGTGACGTGTGCTGTAAGGCTGCTTTGTGACGTGTGCTGTAAGGCTGCTTTGTGACGTGTGCTGTAAGGCTGCTTTGTGACGTGTGCTGTAAGGCTGCTTTGTGACGTGTGCTGTAAAGCTGCTTTGTGACGTGTGCTGTAAAGCTGCTTTGTGACGTGTGCTGTAAAGCTGCTTTGTGACGTGTGCTGTAAAGCTGCTTTGTGACGTGTGCTGTAAAGCTGCTTTGTGACGTGTGCTGTAAAGCTGCTTTGTGACGTGTGCTGTAAGGCTGCTTTGTGACGTGTGCTGTAAGGCTGCTTTGTGACGTGTGCTGTAAGGCTGCTTTGTGACGTGTGCTGTAAGGCTGCTTTGTGACGTGTGCTGTAAGGCTGCTTTGTGACGTGTGCTGTAAGGCTGCTTTGTGACGTGTGCTGTAAAGCACTATATAAATACATGTGACTTGACTTGAATGTTCATGTTGTAATCCTTTTGGGTAAGCACGTTCTGTCCTGAACCACGCTCTGTCCTGAACCACGCTCTGTCCTGTTCTCTCCCTGCATCACCTCTAGGCTGCAGAGGAAGCCAGGAAGGAGGCAGATGGTAGGGCAGAAGAGGCTGAGAGACGACTGGAGGAGAGAAGGGCAGTCATGCGAGACCTTGAGGAGAGGCTCCGTAAAGCTGAGGAGGACGCCAGCCACAGCAAGGCTCGACTTGACACCTTCACAAAGGCTATGGGATCCCTTCAGGATGATCGGGACAGGGTGCTAAGCGACTACAAGCAGTTAGAGCAACGACACCTGCAGGTATGGAATCATCTAGACTGATCAAGACCTGTGTAATCAGAATCCTGTTTGATGGATGGGGAGAAGAGCTGAGGAGAACACAGGAAATTTAGTTATGGCATTTGACGACTGTTGACCATGGTGTATGAAATATACGCATAGTACAGAAACAGCACAATATTTTATAAAGTTTTTCATAACTTTTTAATTATGATTTGAATAGTCTAATACAAAATGCTTTGGAACCAAATGTGAATGTTATAGCTTGATCCATTTTACACATCAGCTCTCTGGCTTTTGTCAGGTGATGATTGATAAAGACGGCGTGATTCAGGAGGCCGCCACCGAGAACAACAGTCTGAAGGAGGAGCTCCGTGCTATGCTGACCCAGCGGGACGACCTCCATGCTGAAAACGCCAAGCTGTCTGCCCAGCTCCATGGCTACAGGGACGAACTGAAACAGGTCCTCACCATGAAGGACTCTCAGCACAAGCAGCTGCTCTCAGCTCAGCTCGAACGCATCAGGGTCCTGGAGAAGGAACGGGAGGAGACCCGGGCCAAGATTCAGGCACTGGAGGAAGAGGCCTCGGTGCGGAAGGAGCCCGCAGTGGAGCACGAGGTCTTGAACCGTGCAGGGCAGCTCAGGTCAGAGGTGCGTGATGCTCCTGGTGCAGAGGTGGAGAAGTTGAGGGAGAAGCTTCAGGCTGCCCAGAAGCAGATCAGCATCCTGGAAGAGTCGCTGGAGAATGAGAGGGAGGCCCAGACGGCTCAGAACAAGGAGCTGAAGGAGCTTCGCTGGGAGGGTGGAGTGCTGCGGACCGAGGCTGAAACAGCCGAGGAGAGGGTGGCAGAGCTGGCCAAGGACCTGATGGAAATGGAACAGAAGCTTCTAGAAGAGAAAGAGTCGGCAGACAAGCTCCGAACTGAGAACCAGGCCTTTGGGAAAGCCATGGCCTCCCTTCAGGACTCCAGAGACCAGGCCGTCAGTCAGGCCAAGGAGCTGCGTGCCCAGCTGGAAGAGTCTCGTCAAGTGGGACACTCGCCAGCGCCCCCTAGCAGCTCCACTGGGGAAGTGTGGAGCTTGAAGAACGCTCTCTCTGCACTCCAGAATGACAGGGAGAGAATGGTACTTCATAAATCATCATTAGTACATTAATACAGTCTTAACATTCATTAAAAAAAACATTTGGAAACTTGACATATTTTGGTGATTTGGTACTTTTGTGCACATGCAAGTCTGTCTACTGTCTCTTTCCTCGAACATTTCCTGATATTCCTATGAGACTTTTACTTTGAAACTTGGACTCCTTTTCTTGATTTCTTTCGTCTTCAGTTGGAGCAGCTGCAACTACAACGTCGTGAGCTGGACAGGCTGAGTAGACTCACTCAGGTAGAACAGCATACGTCCAGAGAGGCGGAGCAGAGGACGGCGGAACAGCAGGTGGAGAGAGAGATGCAGCAGGTGGAGAGAGAGAGACAGCAGCTGAAGGAGAGAGCGGACCAGATGGAGAGAGAGAGACAGGAGCTGGAGATGCTCAGGTCTGAGATTTTTACAGCCATGATGATAAAACTCTTGAAAAATTGTTTAGACCTCATGCATTCATTGCGGTGAGGTTGTTTGGAGACTAAACCACCAAGCTGACGATGCGTGATGACTGGGTTCTCCCCGTGTTGCGCTCTGAAGGCAGGAGCGCAGTGATTGGCAGGTCCAGGTGGAGGTGCTGAAGCAGCAGACTCTGGCCACGCTCTCCGAGCACGACCAGCAGGTGCGACAGCTGCACGCCATGTTGGAGGAAGCCCGAGCGTCTGGGCCCAAACTCCGCCAGGACCACACCTACAGACAGGTGAGGAGAGCCTCTGATGGGACACAACTATAGACAGGTGAGGAGAGCCTCTGATGGGGTGGGGCACACCTACAGACAGGTGAGGAGAGCCTCTGATGGGGTGGGGCACACCTACAGACAGGTGAGGAGAGCCTCTGATGGGGTGGGGCACACCTATAGACAGGTGAGGAGAGCCTCTTTTGGGGTGGGGCACACCTACAGACAGGTGAGGAGAGCCTCTGATGGGACACACCTACAGACAGGTGAGGAGAGCCTTTGATGGGGTGGGGCACACCTACAGACAGGTGAGGAGAGCCTCTGATGGGATGGGGCACACCTACAGACAGGTGAGGAGAGCCTCTGGTGGGACACACCTACAGACAGGTGAGGAGAGCCTCTGTTGGGACACACCTACAGACAGATGAGGAGAGCCTCTGTTGGGGTGGGGCACACCTACAGACAGGTGAGGAGAGCCTCTGATGGGACACACCTACAGACAGGTGAGGAGAGCCTCTGATGGGGTGGGGCACACCTACAGACAGGTGAGGAGAGCCTTTGATGGGGTGGGGCACACCTACAGACAGGTGAGGAGAGCCTCTGATGGGACACACCTACAGACAGGTGAGGAGAGCCTCTGATGGGGTGGGGCACACCTACAGACAGGTGAGGAGAGCCTCTGATGGGGTGGGGCACACCTACAGACAGGTGAGGAGAGCCTTTGATGGGGTGGGGCACACCTACAGACAGGTGAGGAGAGCCTCTGATGGAGCCCTGCTGCCCTGAGGCAGTGCAGACCGGAACGTTCAGGCTGATGGTTCCTAGGTTAGATGTGTGTGAGCGGATTGTTTTATGAGACAGTTAAATGCCAGTTAAACGTGTGTATACAGGGAAGCATTGCAGTGGACAGCGCCCCCGGTGGACCTTTAGAGCACAGCGAGGACTATAAGACTGACTGCATTCTCCTCCAGAGAAGGTACTGCTCTAAATGAGACGCCTGTAAAATTACAGAAAGACGAGACCATTGATTCCATAAAGCCATTCTCTCCCACATCTAAGACATGTAGTATGCCTAGATTATTTAATTCAACTTCAGTGGTGATATTTTTGTGCGTAGCTGTTTAATAAAGTACACTACAGAATAACACAGCTTTGAAGTAAGCACTGATGTATAATTTTATTTTCTTATGTGTCATTGTATTTGAATACATTATGTTTAATAAAAGGATTTTTAAAATGTTTTAGTAGATGGGATATCTCTGACAGCAAAAAAGTGTTTGAAAAGTGTTTAAGAATGCTTACTTAGCACTGTCTCTGTGTGGACTAGACTGGGACTGTCCTGGGGGTTTTGTGTCCTTTTATTTTCAACTGCGATCTTACTGTCTCTGTCCCTGACTGTCTCTGTCCCTGACTGTCTCTGTCCCTGACTGTCTCCGTCAGGTTGGATGAGGAGATTGAACTGAGGCTCAGAGTGGAGGAAGATCTCTCCATAGCACAAGATAACCTGAAACGGTGTGGTCACCTCAGATTTCACTCTTCTTCCTTTCTCCCTTTGCCAAAGCTAGATAGCTCAGGTTAAGAAATTAAAAGTCCCCACCAGTGCCTCAATTACTTATATTGCTGAAGACGGCAAGGGGAAGGAGCTATTTGGTGAAATAAAATTCATGGGACTTTTATTTTTGAGTAGAACTTTTGAACATGCACCTCTGTCCTTCACCATCACTTTAACCTAAATGCAGTAAATATTAAAGGTTGCTTTTCAAAATTAGATTGTGAAACATGACCATTTATTTTGGAAACAGACCAGTTAATTGTAGGTGCAGCACTTTTTAAAATCATTAAATAACTTAAAATACACTTTTATTACATTTGGTCCAATTTCCTAATTCCAGCTGTAATTCCATGAACTGTGAAGCTTCACCTTGTCTTGTTCAGCATTGATATTAATACTCTGAAATCAATACTGTAGTTAGTTGTACTGACTGTGTTTTGTGTTCCTTTGGTCCTGGGTAGGTACTCACAGGGTGAGTGGCACTCCGCTCTGAGGAGGATGGACTCTGAGAGTGCTGTACTTATTGAGCCACCAGAGGGCACTGTTACTCGGGTGTGTATTAAAATAGAATTTACCCAATAGTGTTTCTTAATTTCCTGACTTAATGAAGAAGGCTGTTGTTAAATAAGTGAAATATTTAGTGTGATGAGTTTTAGTAGTGCACAATATTGTATTCACAGTATTAAACGTACTCGGTATAAATGGACAGGTTATAACATTTCTTCACGGGTAATGTGCTCAGCGGCCCTGTACTGAGAGTGACCGGTGCATCTCTGTCTGTGTTCCAGAGCCGTAGTGGAGCACCGGGTCTGGTGCGGATGCTGCGTGGAGCCTTCTGTTCCCGCCAGCGGACTCCCCTGTTGGCCTCACTTTACCTGCTCACCGTACACGTGCTGCTGCTCCTGTGTTTGGGAGGATACCTGTAAAACAGAGAGAGAGAGAGAGAAAGAATGATAGAGTGAAGGAGAAAGAACCGGGGACCCGAAAGAGCATCTTGGTCAGACACGGAGGGAGAGAGATAAAGAGACAATAACAAATAGTATCTCACGATCGTAGACCGATAGTTACTGACCTTTTTATTGTTTTGTTTTTTTTTCCACTTTTTTATAGAATTGAATTTCTTAGCTAATTTGCCAAAGCCACACTTAGTTTAGGCTAGAATGGTCACTGCCAAAATAAGCTGTGCCCAGCTGGGTTAAAAGCAGTCAAGTCCTACTGCACTAATTATTGCCAATAAGGGAGCGCTAGTCGCTAGGGGGCGATATTATAACTTTACAATTTTATTACTGAGAAAACGTGAGGAACTGTACGTTGGATTGGCGGTGCAGAGTATATACATTTGGATTAACAGGCATGTTTTCTGTCCTACTTACGCAGCATAGAGTTCCTCCATCTCTTCCTCTCCAATCGGGTCTCTCCGTGTTCTTGCACTACTATGAATTGGTGCGAGATTTCCACCACATTCCAACTGATTGAGTTGTTTTACTATTTTCTATTTTCTATTTATTTCCGAATTTCAAGGCAACCAAGTAAAATCTAATGCAGTTATGTAATTGTGATCAGTTGGGTCGGAATTCTCTGTGATTCTGTGGTGATTGTTGATTGTGGTTTGCCAACCTGGTGCAATACTTCCATAGTTAAGTCATGACATGTAGGTCCTGCCAGTCCTTACACTTTATGTATTCTCACTATACAAACCATGCACATTCCATATTAGTTTTTTTTTTTCTGTTGATGAAAATCAACTTTTAATCAACTTTTTTGCCAACACTAATTTCCTTTGTTTCCTCGAATAGGGTTCATATAATGCAAATATTCCATAGTCCTGCAGGTGGTTGACATTTTAAGCAGCCTTTGCCTGCTGTCTGTATCGGCTTGGTTGTGCAGCTCAAACTGTATATTGTGCTGATAATATTGTATTGGGACTGGATGTAGTCATGATGGTTCTCTATTTACGAAGAGATTTTCAAAGCACAGTTCTCTGGGTTTCTTATTATACTGTATAATCAATAGAAATTACCCTCTGTTCTGTGCTTATTTGTAGGGGATATTTTTGGAAATAAAATGTATTTAAGGGAAGGCATAGTTATACGAGTTCTAGCCTATGTTTTTATGTAAAAAAAAATACTTATTTTATATTTTTGGTTGATTATTTAAGTAATTGTTGATGCTGTGGAGGGGGTCGTGTTCTGATTTTGGTGTAAAGGTGTTGCAGGAAGACACACACACACACACACACACACACACACACACACACACACACACACACACACACACACACACAGGTAATGATAGAGGACCCGGATGTTCGTGTGCTCACTCGTCTGTTGTCATCAGGCATGTTTGCTATATAAAGCGTTTCTGTAAGTCCTTCTGGACAAGCGCGTCTATCAAATACTACAAACATCATCAAATAACCTACTACCGTAACAATATTTTTACAGTAACTTTCTAATTACAACTTGTACATATTGACTGTTAATGTAGCATAAACTGACATAAGTAAGAGGAGCTGTTTGGTAGAGTGTGAGGTACATTCATTTCCTCTCAGAGTTTAACGCCTTCACTCTTCCGCTATGTACCTACATTTCTGACCCGTTGTCAAACGCACGCTTAACAAAGCGAGACGTTTTCTTCAACCAGTACTCAAAGGATTTTTAATTACGTGGCATTAATGTAAGTAGCATGTAGTTCCTCCACTGTTTTTTTTTATCTCAATGATTTCTAAAATGTACCTTTAAAAATAAGTTTTCCCGTATATCAGGAAGTGTCTAAGTTAAGTCACTTGTCTAAACTAAAATTCGCAAGTGATTTTTAAATGTGTCTCCGGATTTCTTTACACAAATCGTGAACTACTGTTTACTTCAGCAAATGAGTATTTTAAAATTATTCTTGAAAACGGAATATCTGTATTGCATTTGTACAAATTGAGGAACCAAAGAAGTAATGGGGGAAAAAATACACAAATTGTATTTTCAAGGGGTTTTCTATACGAAACTGATGAAGATAGCAATATAAGAACATATTGAATGATTTTCATTATGGCAAAACTAATTAACATTTCTGTATGCTACCTGACTCATAAGATGTTACTATCCACACAACTGCAGATATTGCAGATAACAAATATGTTGTATATCTAGATAACTGAAGTGTATCCAATTTCATTTTAGCCCAAAGTACGCAAAAGAAGAGAAGTCATAACTGTCCTCTACAGGGTGGTACATCACTGAAGTGTATCTTTACTTTTAGCCCAAAGTTTGAGAGAAGACACAACTGTAGCCTACATGGCGTTGCATTTCTCTGCTAGCATAAAGCAACTTCTGCAAATCAGGCATATAGAACCCTTTTCCCTGTCATAGATGTGGAAGTCTGTGGTGGGACACAATGTTAATGTGAAGGTCGCAGCAGAATCCGATGATTGGGAGACAGATCCTGATTTTGAGGTAAATTGTATGGAGACCTCCATTGAAAACATGACTGGCTACCTCATACTACACAGTTATGTATATAGACTTGAGCATGAATTTCACACACACACACACACACACACACACACACACACACACACACACACACACACACACACACAACACTGCAGAATGAGACAATCTTGAATTTTTTTTATTAGAAGCAGGACAGGTAAAGTTGTTGCCAAAGTGATGGGTGATGTGCGTTTGTGGTTTAGAATGACGTCTCAGAGCAGGAACAGAGGTGGGGGTCTAAGACCATCGAAGGATCAGGCCGCAAAGAACATATCAGGTAACGACGTGATGAATATTAACAGTGTCCTGTGGCCATGCGTCATACACAGAGCACGTTATAACGCATGTATAACGCACACATTCATATATGTGCAGTGTACTACTGCACATGCGATGAGAAAAATAACCTGTTTTCAGTCAATCATACTGAGTTAATCATATACTGAGTCAATCATACTGAGTTTGCTTAAGTTGTTGCTGAAAATACAAAGTCTAGCCACAGTAGTTCTATTTTGTTATGAAACCGCTGTGAACTGTCACTCAAAGCGGTACAAGACAGAGGGAGGAAGTTCAGAGTTGCAGCAGCCTGTGATGCATGTCCAAATATAGCCTGTTGACATGAGGGAAGGCGAAGCAGCAAGGGTGGTTCTGGGTAATGTAGTTTAGTCAAGCTGGACGCCTCGCAGTCACAGGAAAAACTGTAGCCTGTAGAATTCTGTGAGGCTGCAGTGAGTGATGTAATGAAAACACTAACGCAGGGTGTCTTCACGTTGCTGTTAATGGATGGTTGTGTGTCTGGGTGTGTAGAGTGGCAGATCTCAGACAGAAGGTGTCTTCACATTGCTGTTAATGGATGGTTGTGTGTCTGGGTGTGTAGCGTGGCAGATCTCAGACAGAAGGTGTCTTCACGTTGCTGTTAATGGATGGTTGTGTGTCTGGGTGTGTAGCGTGGCAGATCTCAGACAGAAGGTGTCCCACGAGCATGATGAAATAAAGAAGAAGCAGATGGAAGAAGCTCCCAAGGCTTCCTATGGTTATGGAGGCAAATACGGAGTGGAGAAAGACCGCATGGACAAGGTGGGACTCCAATAAGAATCAGTGTCTTATTTCACCCTTTAATCTCAGTAGTTCTACCTCTTCAGACTCCATATGTTATTATTTTAAGTGAGTAAAGGCTCTTCAGGGCCTCTTGCTGGTAGCTGGTGACCTGTTGTAAATGTGTCCAGGGGGCAGTGGGCCATGGCTACGTGGCTGAAGTGGAGCAGCACTCCTCCCAGAAGGATGCGGCGAAGGGTTTTGGTGGTAAATATGGCGTGCAGGAGGACCGCGTGGACAAGGTAAGCCAGTGGGACAGAGCTCTGGCCGGAGACACTGAGCCAAAATGGAGCACGTGTTCAGGGACGGCTGCTACGGCCTCGGTGGATTCATCACCATCTCTTTTCCCCTCTCCAGTCTGCCTTGAGTTACGAGTACAAGGCTGAGGTGGAGAAGCATGCTTCTCAGAAAGGTACTGGACCTTCTGATTCTGTCCATCTGGTGAAACGTCATGGGAGAATGAGAGTTAGTTGAATGAACATATTCATTAATTCAGGTCAGGGTTACACTGGACCAAATGTCAAGTAATAAAAGTGTACTTGTAAGTTATTTTAATATTTTAACACAACATCTCAATTTAAAAGATGACTAACAGAAGGAAATATCACCTGTTTATGTGAGTGCTGTTTTAAAATGATGGGTTTGAGCAGTCAGGGGTTATTTAATTTGCAGCCCTATGTAATGGAGACTGTTTTTCTCCCAAACATCAGACTATGCCACAGGGTTCGGGGGGAAGTATGGCGTGCAGAAAGAAAGAGTGGACAAGGCTGCCCTCGGTTATGAGTACAAAGGCCAAACGGAGAAACACCAGTCACAGAAAGGTGAGCTAGCGCTCCCGTAACACTGGGTGTTGGAGACCTTTCATGCATCACTGCTATTATGTGAAATGCATCATCCTCACCAACATTTATTTTACATCGTTATATTTTGGCCTTGGGATTACAAAATGCTTACAATTTAGACCTGATTTTTAAGCTCAAAGTCAGAACTACTTTAAATCGAAAATACAAATGAAGAGACTGACGCCGGTTCCCATGTCTGCTAGATTACTCCAAGGGCTTTGGGGGTAAGTACGGAGTGGAGAAAGAGAAAGTGGACAAGGCAGCGTTGGGCTACGACTACAAAGGAGAGACAGAGAAACACCAGTCACAGAAAGGTGAGGAGTTACTATAACATCCACGTTGCAACACTGATGTTGAGTTTTGGCCTTCAACCCCTAGAACAGCAGAATCTTATGATGTTGCACTTTTGTGCTTAGAGTTTATTTGGTTGATTCAAAATCTGGCAAAAATACCCAAGTGGTTTTAATGGGAAGTGGAAAATACCAGTCATGAAAAAAGAGACATGATTTTAAATATAGTTTATTTATTTTGCTTTTTGATCTTTGACACGTCTTTGCTAGATTACTCCAAGGGCTTTGGGGGTAAGTATGGAGTGGAGAAAGAGAAAGTGGACAAGGCAGCGTTGGGCTACGACTACAAAGGAGAGACAGAGAAACACCAGTCACAGAAAGGTGAGGACTTCATTATAACTCATCGATTACTGCACACCAGTCATCAGCCCGGAGCAAACAGCTGTTTTATTGTGGAAACATGGTGATGATTGTTCTGTGAGCGTTTGGATATGTGGTTGGGTCTTTAAGCATGTCACACAGAACGTTCAACAGTGTGTCATAGATTAAAATATATCACAGTAACTACATGTAGCAGTTTAATTGTAACATACTGCACATTCCCATGTGCTGCAGGCTCACATCCTTCAGTAGAAGCCAATAGTCATTTATTTATCTATTTAATCTGTGAACAGTGCACTGCAGTTAAAAGCTTTGTGAAACATCTTCTACACCTGTTATTGTTTTTAGACTATGCAAAGGGGTTTGGAGGGCGATATGGCGTGGAGGCAGACCGTATGGATAAGGTACATACCTTTATTAGATATGGGCATGTGCCACAGGGGAGGGGGGTGTCACACGTCTGCGGCAAGCTGGTTCGAGAACACTTACATTTACTCTTGTGGTCACAGAGTGCGGCCTCCTTCAGTGAGATGGAGTCACCAACAACATCTTATAAGAAGACTCAGCCATCTGAGGCCTGTGGGTGTTCTGCAAAGACTCGACACTCTTCACTGCTGAAACTTTTACTAATATTTTATCTTAACAGATGTCTGCCATCACTGATCCCAGCTCAGTTGGACTACAATTTCTATGCAATTTCTATTTTTATGCAATTTATTTAGCTTTGCAGATATCTAGGCCTGACAAAAGCATAGAGATGAGCTTATAGACACATTAGTGGAAATTTCAAGGCTTTTATTTTTCTTATTTTAGATTGGCTAATGGGTGTTTGTGCGTGCGTGTGTGTGTGTGTGTGTGCGTGTGTGTAGCTAGTACGGGAGCTGGGAATCTGAAAGCTCGGTTTGAGAACATGGCGAAAGTATCTGAAGAGGAGAACAGGAGAAGAGCGGAGGAGGAGCGAGAGAGAAGACAGGTCCGGGAGCAGAGGGAGCGTGAGGAGGCGCAGTGTGAGGTGCATGAGAAGGTGTGTGAGGAGGTGCAGAGACAGCAGGTTCCCACACACCTCAGACTGGGCTTGGGTAACACAATGCTAGCTAGTGCCATCTTTCCCTGGATTCATTTATACTGGGAAGTTCTGATTTGCACATCACAGATCTCCCAGTTGTTTCAGGAAGGATGTAGCTGTATTCATGTTCATCTATCACATGTGCCCATGGCAGTTTGGCAATATGGGATCTATGCACACACTAGTCTTGCCTGTGGCTACATTGTGCTTAAGCCTTTTGCTTTAGCTGTTATGCAACATTAATTTTACAGTATCCTAAGGCAACATCTCAACATGTAACATTTTTGTGGGGGGGGAGCGAGTGGCGGGACGCATGCACACACACACACACACTACTACGATGGACTCCGGAGATAGAAGATTGTGATAGATCTAAATACACTAAGTAAAAACATTGTTTGTGAAACTGCAGAGCAGCCAAAAGGCAGAGCAGAGGTCTGTACCTGCCCCTGTAGCTCCGCCTCCCTCCCAGGAATTTCGACCGCTGCCCGAGACGCCCAGAGACCTGCCTGATCACGCAGACGAGGTAAAGAAATAGCATCTTGTCTCTCTCCAGGGTCCACTACCCCACCCGCTTAACTGTCTGATTAAACATGGGCAAACTCTGTCTGGAGGGATTCATTCCTGAGGGGCTAGTAGGTACATCTAGGGGTATTTCACACAACTGCTCTAGAAAATTCTCATCAATTAAAGAGCACTGGATTGTTATCTGTCCTTTATCAGGAATTTGTCAAATGCCTTCATCAGTGCACTAGTGCTGTTACTCAGGCCAAAGGCATACCTGGATCTACAAGGTATTAAAATGAGCAAAAAGACATACTTGCAATGAACTACGTGTCCCAACAAATCTGTCAGCGTAGCTTGTAATATGTGCACACAACGTGTGTGTGTGTGTGTGTGTGTGTGTGTGTGTCGCAGCATTCAGAGGTGGACGAGCAGCCTGACTACGATGAGCCACCTTCTCTGCCTGCCCGGTCTGCAGAGCTATTAGAGGAGGAACAACCAGATGAAGACTCTCCTCCTCCTCTTCCTCCTCGAGAGGAGGATGTAGGAGTTTATGAGGACATTGCAAATTTAAATGGTTAGACACAAGCAGACAAATGGAAACTAGTATAAAAACCTATCTTGAGGTTCACATAGCACAGTTGTTTTTGGGTAGATTCCTACTTTAGTTAGGTCTGGATTTAATGGTTTCTCTTGCAGATGCCGATAATGATTATGAAGATGCTGACTGTGGGACATCAGCTGTAGCACTTTATGACTATCAGGGTGGTAAGTATTGCCCAAACAAACCTTTATATGACTTTGGAGAAATAAAAAAAAAATGTTTTGTTTTTAGCTGAGCAAAGATATCAAATTTTCCTTCTTAAAATAACATCTAAACAATAAAGAGAACAATTAACGAGCAATTTGATATACACTGCTCAAAAAAGAAAATAAAGGGAACATCAAATAACACATCCTAGATCTAAATGAACAAAATATTCCAGTTGAAAATCTGACATAGTGGGATGCATTGAGAACAAAATAACAAAAATTATCAATGTAACTCAATATTATTATCCCGTGGAGGTCTGGATTTGGAATCATACTCAAATCAAAGTGGAAAATCAAATGACAGGCTGATCAAACTTTAGTTGAAATTCCTCAAGACAAATTCAAATGAGGCTCAGTAGTGTGTGTGGCCTTCACGTGCCTGTATGACCTTCTTACAATGCCTGGGCTCCTGAGGAATCTCCTCCCAGACCTGGACTAAAGTCAGTCAACTAATGGACAGTCTGTGGATGGAACGAGACATGATGTCCCAGATGTGCTCAACTAGATTCAGGTCTGGGGAACGGGCAGGCCAGTCCATAACATCAATGCCTTCATTACACAGGAACTGCTGACACACTTCAGCCACATGAGGCCTAGCATTGTCATGCATCAGAAGGAACCCAGAGCCCACTGCACCAGCACATGGTCTCACAATGAGTCTGAGGATCTCATCCCGGTACCTAATGGCAGTCAGGGTACATCTGGCTAGCACATGGAGGTCTGTGTGACCCTCCAAAGAAATGTCTCCCCACACCATTACTGACCCACTGCCAAACTGGTCATGCTGGAGGATGTTGCAGGCAGCAGAACGTTCTCCACAGTATCTCCAGACTCTGTCCCGTCAGTCACGTGCTCACTGTGAAGCTGCTCTCATCCATGAAGAGCACAGGGTGCCAATGGTGAATCTGCCAGTCATGGTGTTCCTGGCAAATGCCAATTGCCCTGCATGGTGTTGGGCTGTAAGCACAAGCCCCACATGTGGACGTCAGGCCCTCATACCACCCTCACGAAGTCTGTTTCTGGCAATTTGAGCAGAAACATGGATACAGTGGGGAAAATAAGTATTTAGTCAGTCACCAATTGTGCAAGTTCTCCCACTTAAAAAGATGAAAGAGGCCGGTAATTGACATCATAGGTAGACCTCAACTATGAGAGACAAAATGTGAAAAAAAAAATTGAGAAAATCATTTTGTCTGACTTTTAAATAATTTATTTGCAAATAATGGTGGAAAATAAGTATTTGGTCAATAACAAAAGTTCATCTCAATACTTTGTTGTATATCCTTTGTTGGCAATGACAGAGGTCAAACGTTTTCTGTAAGTCTTCACAAGGTTGGCACACACTGTTGCTGGTATGTTGGCCCATTCCTCCATGCAGATCTCCTCTAGAGCAGTGATGTTTTGGGGCTGTCGGCGGGCAACACAGACTTTTAACACCCCTCCCAAAGGTTTTCGATGGGGTTGAGATCGGGAGACTGGCTAGGCCACTCCAGGACTTTGAAATGTTTCTTACGAAGCCACTCCTTTGTTGCCCTGGCAGTGTGCTTGGGATCATTCATTGCCCTTGCTGATGGAAGGAGGTTTGCACCCAAAATCTCACAATACATGGCCCCATTCATTCTTTCATGTACACGGACCAGTCGTCCTGGTCCCTTTGCAGAGAAACAGCCCCAAAGCATGATGTTGCCACCCCCATGCTTCACAGTTGGTATGGTGTTCTTTGGATGCAACTCAGCATTCACTGTCCTCCAAACATGACGAGTTGTGTTTTTACCAAATAGTTCTACTTTGGTTTCATCTGACCATATGACATTCTCCCAATACTCTTCTGGAACATCCAAATGCTCTCTAGCAAACTTCAGATGTGCCTGGATATGGACTGGCTTAAGCAGAGGGACACGTCTAGCACTGCAAGATCTGAGTCCCTGGTGTCGTAGTGTGTTGCTGATGGTAGCCTTTGTAACATTGGTCCCAGCTTTCTGCAGGTCATTCACTTGATCCCCCCTTGTGGTTCTGGGATTTTTCCTCACTGTTCTTGTGATCATTTTGACCCCACGGGCTGAGATCTTGCGTGGAGCCCCAGATCGAGGGAGATTAGTAGTGGTCTTGTAGGTCTTCCATTTTCTGATTATTGCTCCCACAGTAGATTTCTTCACACCAAGCTGCTTGCCTATTGCAGATTCAGTCTTCCCAGCCTGGTGCAGGTCTACAATTCGGTTTCTGGGGTCCTCCGACAGCTCTTTCGTCTTCAACATAGTGGAGTTTGGAGTGTGACTGTTTGAGGTTGTGGGCAGGTGTCTTTTATACTGTTAACGACTTCAAACAGGTGCCATTAATACAGGTAATGAGTGGGGGAAAGAGGAGCCTCTTAAAAAAGAAGTTACAGGTCTGTGACAGCCAGAAATCTTGCTTGTTTGTAGGTGACCAAATACTTATTTTCCACCATTATTTGCAAATAATTTTTTTAAAAGTCAGACAAAATGATTTTCTCAATTTTTTTTCACATTTTGTCTCTCATAGTTGAGGTCTACCTATGATGTCAATTACCGGCCTCTCATCTTTTTAAGTGGGAGAACTTGCACAATTGGTGACTGACTAAATACTTATTTTCCCCACTGTATCAGTGGCCTGCTGGAGGTCATTTTGCAGGACTCTGGCACTGCTCCTCCTTGTACAATGGAGGAGGTAGCCCTCCTACGGCCCCCTCCATGTCTCCTGGTATCTGCTCCATGCTCTGGACACTGCTGACAGACACAGCAAACCTTCTTGCCACAGCTCACATTGATGTGCCATTCTGGATGACCTGCACTACCTGAGCAACTTCTGTGGGTTGTAGACACAACTTCATGCTCCCTCTATGGTGAGAGAACTGACAAAATGACCAAAACATCAGCCTGAAAGGATGAGAACAGAGAGGTCTGTGGTCATCACCTGCAGAACCTCCTTTATAGGGGTGTCTTGCTAATTACCTCTCATTCTACCTGTTGTCTGTTCCATTTGCACATCAGCAGGTGAAATTAATTCACAATCAGTGTTGTTTCCCAACTGAACAGGTTGGTTGACTTGGAGTTGGATTGTGTTGTTTAAGTGTTCCCTTTATTTTTTGAGCAGTGTATGTTGTATTCCATTGCTCATATCTAGCCTGACATGGCAGCTCATACATCAACATTTTCAAATGTAATTATTTAATGTATATAATTGACCCAGGTCTAGGGTTGCAGCGGTAACCGGTTTCACGGTATACCACGGTATTAAAATGCACGGTTATCATACCGTGTGTGTTTGCTTATTACCGGTAAAAGACAAGCCAGCGGAGAAACTCACCCGCGCTTGCGCAACTCCGCACCGGTTCAGCTACTCAGAACACAGCGGTGAGAATGGCAGAAAGTGTATCAGACTTAAATTTTTTAACAAAAAAAAAAAAGGCCTAAACTAAAATCAGCGGCGAAAATGACGTAATCACGGTGGCTCCGCCCGTGCGCGAGGGTCTCGCGCGCTGTCGGCATTTTCGAATTTTGTAACTTCGCGCGGGCCGCGCCTCAGCGCAATGAACAAAGTCATGTTTGCAGGGTTCATACACCTTTATAAGGTGGAAATAAATCACTTGTACGTCACTTGCAAGGTCCATTTCAATATTTCCTAGCACGATAAACTTAAATAAGTTAAATATTTATACATATACTCAAAATAATTCCCTTTTCTATCACATTATTTAATGGTTGTTTATTTTCAAAACACCCGATCTTAACGTCTTCACATTCTCTTAAGTTTCGTCCTGGAATTACAAGAGGCTCGTATTTGTTAACGTAATACAAGAAAACTGTTCAGTCAGACAGATATTTGTTGTGAAACGAAGTAGCGGCAAGTATGAACGCTTGAGCCGGTCACGGAGGTTCGCACGAGGTGTGCAGAGTCGCGCGCTACGGTCACTAGTGAAAGTATAAAACTAGCTTTTTAAGGTCCTTGCTTTCACTGGACGTGAAAGACGCCATTAATTTACATGCGTTCATTTTTAAATTCTGACATGCCTGTTTTTCATATGTTAAAACCAGACTCGGTGTGAAAGCCTTAAAATAGAAAATCTCAATTGTGAGGATCATGTCAGAAATAAATCCTCTCTTTCTGCAGTATCTGGTTATATTCCAACTTGGCAGTACAACGGACGTTTACAACAGTTGTTGATCAGACACTGACCCAGGCTCAGTTTATCAGATATTAAATAATTTAAACTTAAATAATTATAGGCCTACTGAAATCCATGATTTAGGTTTATCTAATTTTGCAGTATTTATATAAACAGGTGTTTTTTTATAAAGGAGACATTTTGTATACAATAGTTAAGGTTTTTACAAGTTCATTGAACAAAAATTTTTTTTGTAATTTCTTTAAGGGTCAGTGTATCTTTTAATAATATATGTAACAATCTGTGATACCGTGATACCGCTGTATTTTCTGAGACGGTTATCATACCATGAAAATCTCATACCGTTGCAACCCTACCCAGGTCTGAACAAGACTCCACAAACTGAGCTGACATTATCTTTGCTGGACTTAAAGCGCTTTGTGACAACATGTGTTGTGAAAAGCACTATACAAATATATTTGATTTGACTTACTGACATTTCAGTTTTTTTTTTAAGTTGATACGGACTGCTTGGTACTTGAAGTATTGTATTTCGCTTTTGTTTTTAGAAGCAGATGACGAGATCTCCTTCATGCCTGATGACATCATCACAAACATTGAGATGGTGGATGAGGGTTGGTGGAAGGGAAGTTGCCATGGCCGCAATGGGCTTTTCCCAGCATCCTTTGTGAAGCTCTCCTAAAGTCGTGCCACGGCTAGAAGAGTCACGCCCTGTCCAGCTTCTTATTTTACTAAAAGCTCAGCATTCAGAAACCAAGCTAGCATCTCAAATCATCCACTTGTTACTCTAAACAGTGCAAATAAACATACTTAAAAGTTCAACCTGCAGATGTTAGACCAGACATCCAAATTTGAATAGAAGCCCAAACATGAACAGAAGGCTTAACAAAAATGTGCAATATGTATAAGGCAGAGATGCAGTGTCTGCTGACTGGAAGTGCTTCTTGTACGTGCACCTAAGGTCACCCAGACAGCTTACATGCCAATATCCCTATACCAGGTGTTCAGTGTTTGTTTGGTTAACATATTGGGAGCTGGGGTATAGCAAAACATATGCCAAATATATTAGTGGAAAACCAATATTTCTTCATGCTGAAATGTATCAAATGTTCTAGACATTCTTAATATTTTGACAACTGAACATTACACAATGAAATGAAATGGTCCTGTGTTTTCATAGTCAACAATTAATGAGGAAGATGTTTCTTTTAATATTAGGAAAAACAATGTCATCCACTGTCACAATTGATTATACAAACTCTTGCTTTTCATTTACCAAATATCCATTAAAGATATATCAGGTTACACCAAACAGCCTATGCTCTCTCAAACAGCGTGTTGCTCTTTGCACTGTCAGAAAACTGAAAACATAGCAAGGTGTGAATTAGGGGTTTATAAGCACCTGAGGGCATTTACTGAACAGGGAAGGCTGCGCGCGCGCGCGTGTGTGTGTGTGTGTGTTGAGGGAGGGGTGGTCTCCATAACAGTCCCTTCAAGTTAAAACCAGCTGCAAAGAACAAATTCACATGTTCCTGGGGCAGCACAGATCAAGTCTGTTGGGAGGGGTGGGTCTACCAGGCTGTTGGGAGGGATGGGTCTACCAGGCTGTTGGGAGGGGGGGGTCTACCAGGCTGTTGGGAGGGGTGGGTCTACCAGGCTGTTGGGAGGGATGGGTCTACCAGGCTGTTGGGAGGGATGGGTCTACCAGGCTGTTGGGAGGGATGGGTCTACCAGGCTGTTGGGAGGGGGGGGTCTACCAGGCTGTTGGGAGGGGGGGGTCTACCAGGCTGTTGGGAGGGATGGGTCTACCAGGCCAAGCCCTTTGGTTTCTTCTGCAGTCCTTTCTTCTTCTGTCGCTGCCTTTTCAGTTTTTTCGTTTGTCTCTGGCTCATCCATTTGGGGTACTGTCCATGCTCATCCAGCATTGTGTCCTTGTTGCGCTTGCTGTCTGTGTCCATCTTCCCTGTATCGTCTGGTTGAGGGCGCACAAGAAGGCAGCCGTGTATCAACACTGTAACTGCAGCCATATATCAACACTGTAACGCAACACAAACTGCAGATTGTTGAACGTTTTTGTACTTACCATCTTGTCCTGCCATCTCCACATCTACCGCTTTCTCCTTCACCTTCTCTGCAGGCACCACAGTGGCGATCTCGGCCACGTCCTTCATGGAGATCTCGCCTTTCCCTTCGTGCCCCAACGCCGCTTTGAGCCGTGCTAGCTCCTTGGGTGCGTTCTTCTTCCTCTTCTCCGCACGCATCTTTCTTTTCCATTTGCTCCGTAAACTTTTCGCCATTGTTCTAAAAACTGAGGAGATGTACATACACACACACAGTCTCAGATAACGGCCTTTATCACGGAAATAAAGCCACCGGGTTGTAGTGCAGTATTTAAATAAAGACACCGGGTTGTAGTGCAATATTTAAATAAAGACACCGGGTTGTAGTGCAGTATTTAAATAAAGACACCAGGTTGTAGTGCAGTATTTAAATAAAGACACCAGGTTGTAGTGCAGTATTTACTGGGTTGTTAGCGTTGACTCGGTAGGACCAGGTGAACTCGTGAACGTATAAGCTACAGTTCTGGTCAGCGTTAAAGACGAGTTGATTTGTAACTGTATTACTTAGATACATTAGCTAGATGAATATACGTGTCGTTCAACAGGGTGTTACTTACATATTTAAGTCATTAGCCTAACATAACGCTAGCTAGCTAAATATTCACTAGAACGAGCCACGCAATTCTGAATATTTTTAGTCAATACCTCTGCTAACGTTTAGCTAAGTGAGCTATTTGAAGTGAAGTACAAACGCCTGCTGATATATATCATAGAAGCGCTCTTTGGTTGGTCTTATACGTTTATATTGTTACTCACGTGGAGTAGTTCCGAGAAAACGCAGGACACATGTGTTTCTTTTCACATTTACCGGAAAGTAGAGTAACAGATTTGCGACATTTGAAATGCCGTAAAGCAGCTCGACTGTTGTTGTGGGCGACAGCCTCGACTGGGTCACGTGAGGCAACCCCAGCGCGTGAAGTGGGTAACACCAGAACTTTTCCAGGAGATGGCGACAAAGAGTTGGAGAAGAGAAAAGAGAAAAAACCCTAACCCTAGACCGCGTAGACCGCAGCCCACACACTTCGAAGGCCGGGTAGGCTGCATCTCACGGCTGTTAAATGAGACCGTCTAGTCTTCGCAAGATGGACAAAGTCATGTTTGCCGGGTTCATACACCTATACAAGGTGGAATTAAAGCACTTGTACGTCACTTTAAAGGTCCATTTCAATATTTCCCAGCACGTTAAACTTAATTAAGTTAAATAGTTATACATATACTCGAAATGAATCGAAATAATTCGCTTTTTTATCACATTAGTTTATGGTTGTTTATTTTCAAAACGCCCAATCTTAACGTCTTCACGTTCTCTCATGTTTCGCCCTGGAATTACAAGAGGCTCGTATTTGTTAACGTATCGTTTCGGACAACACTGCAAAGCCATATTTACGTTTGATGCCTGATGTGTATATATACGGTCTCTGGTCAGGTAAAAATGTTCTTTCCCCGGTTTTGCAGGGGTTTTTTATTCTCCACTGCCACCTATCGCCACCTATCGTTTCGGAGAACACTGCAGCGACGCTCGCGACATTCGCGAAAGTATAAACGCCTACACCGCTCGCGCAGGGTCGCGCGAGGTGGGCGGAGTCGCGCGCTACGGTCGCTCGCGAAAGTATAAACCAGGCTTTAGAAGTATGGAGTCAAATTAGGGTCTTTAATGGTGACGAAAAAAAAACAATATCGCAAATATAAGAGTAGCATTTTGCATTTTACGTTCCTAATTTGTTTCTGCAATACTTTCCCTCTTTTGCGTTTCTTTCTTTTCTTTGCGTTTCACATTTTATGTTGCTGCTTTTTTTTTTGCAATACTTTCTCCCTTTTGCGTTTCTTTCTTTTGTTTGTGCGTCACTGCTTTTCTTTGCGTCTCGCATTTTACGTTCATAATTTTTTTTTGCGCTTCTCTCTTTTCTTTGCTCCGGTTTTACCCTCTGTGTGGGGGCGGGGAAAGAGGCGTGGCCAAGAGCGAAAGGCGTGCTGTGAACGTTCAGCGTCAGTTCAGCTTCCTTCCACTCGCTGAACTGAACTGCTGCTGCAGCGCATCTGGTGTTAAAGGAAGAGAGAGGTCGGGTGTGTGCGAGGTGGTGGCGCATTTCAGGGCATTGTTTTTATTCGCTCAGGTTTTCAAAAGATCATTTCAAACCGACCTCAGTAAAATGTTAATAATAATAATAATAATAATAATATATATTTTTTAAACGAAGTTTTAAAAGGGCACTTTCGTTGATAAAGGGCAGAGTTGGTGGTGCTTTAGCACCTGATGTCTATGTCTGCACGCATATACCTGTGGTCCAGCTGGGCGACCGTCTGCCATGATACCGGTAACCAAACGCCTTTTGCTCTTGGCCACGCCTCTTTCCCCGCCCCCACACAGAGGGTAAAACCAGAGCAAAGAAAAGAGAGAAGCGCAAAAAAAAATTATGAACGTAAAATGCGAGACGCAAAGAAAAGCAGTGACGCGCAAACAAAAGAAAGAAACGCAAAAGGGAGAAAGTATTGCAAAAAAAAGCAGCAACATAAAATGTGAAACGCAAAGAAAAGAAAGAAACGCAAAAGAGGGAAAGTATTGCAGAAACAAATTAGGAACGTAAAATGCAAAATGCTAATCTTATATTTGCGATATTTTTTTTTTTTCGTCACCATTAAAGACCCTAATTTGACTCCATATAGAAGGAGTCCACGAATTGGGACAGCCTCGGCGCTGCGCAGTGACGTAACCGACCTACAAATGCGCACTTCGTGGGCTGCAGCCCCTGAATTGAGATACACCTAATGTAGATGCGTAAACTTTTGCCAAGCACGTGATGTGAGGCTGCCATTTAATTGGTCAGTTTCAGACACTCCCACTCTTGTTAGACACCCCCACTCTTGTTGGTAGTGTCAGTCATCTGAGGTTCGTTAACTCGGTTCACGTTGAATAGCTACAGGTTGGAGCAGCATCTTTTACAAAAAGAGAAAATTCCGTTTTGATGACTGACTTTAATACAAATGTAATAGAGAAATTTGCAAGCCAGAAGGAAAGGAGGGCAAAATTCATGTTCAAATAAAGAGCACTAAGACTGCTTTATTTGTTTTTCATTTTTTTGCGCCCCCCTCAATTTTTTTTGCACCAGCCGCCACTGCACCGGGCAAATAGATGCTGAAACGGGTGGGTTTTACACATACCGCAATAATACGGGTGGGTATGCGGGCGGGTAAGTTAAATACGGGTGGGTATGCGGGCGGGTAAGTTAAATAAGTGGTCATTTTTAATAGGCTTTTATTTTCTACGTAATGAACATAGTGTTACCTTTTGCCTGATTAGCGCCTCCCGATGGTGGTGGCGAAGCTCAGGGGAGTTTACTTATACCGTAGCTCCGTTGGCCAGAGCGGGCTGAACTTTACTCTTCACCAGTTCTGGGGTAATACCCAAACTTCGGTTCTTTTCCAGTGGAAACATACGGAGCCCGGGAGGGGACATGGGTAAAAAAAATTAAATGAGGTAACGTTTTACCATTCGAGCGCACGTTTTCTGTAATTCGTGCTCACGATTTTCTTAATTCGTTCACACGATTAACAATTCTGTCACGGTCACAGCTCCGGACCCTTCCCTGTGGGCGTGCCACTATGTTGTCTGCGTGTCGTTATGCCCATGTATGTACTTCCGTGGGTGTGGGTTGTTCGTGAGCGTGTTCGTAGTCGCACCTGTGCCTTGTCTCGAGATCACGAGGGTTTGTGTTATTCACCTATTTAATGTGCGTTCGCGCAGTGTCTTGTGCTCGTCTTTGTCTAAAGTTACGTGTCAGCGTGAGTGAGTGTTTGTGTGCTACTTGCGCTCCGCACCAAGCTATTTCGTGTTGGTTCCAATAAATGTTGATTGTGCACCGTAATCGTCGTGGTGTCTGCCTCCTGCACCCAACGTTACAGAAAGACGAGCCGAATAAGAAGTATGCCAGGATACGCCACCCGTGCCCCAAAGGGGAAGAGGAGAAGCCGACGTCACCACGGCTCTTCCCCGGTTCGGCGCCGCGAATCCCCTGTCACCGAGCAGACCATGCAGCAGCACCCCATGTGTGCGTACTTGCTGTGCGCGGCTCGAGAGACGGAGGACGAAGAGATGGCAGACGGTATCCGCCAATCCGCGGTCCGCATATGGAGAGAGTTGCACCCTCCCGCGTCCCTAGGGCGGCCACCCAGAGCGGTGGGCAGCAGCGGATCGGAGGACAGGAGATCACCGCCCCTGGACTTCCCAGAGGAGGAGTCCAGTGAACCGTTCATGGTGGGAGTAGGTGCCTTTGCCCTCACTCCCCCCGAGGATGAGTTCGGGAGTGAGGACTCCGGAGAGGAGGAGAGTGAGGCCAGCTGCCCTTCCCCCACGTCAGCGGCTCCCCTGACGTCGGACGAGGAGAGGGAAACCAGCCCCACACCATCGGTCTGCTCCGATGCCTACGAGCACCCCGAGAAGGCGGAGGGTAACGTTAGTCCTCCCCCATCTGTGTGCTCCGACTCGACGGTGTACTACGGAGAGGGGGAGAACGTTAGTCCCCCTCCGTCTCTGCACTCCGAGACAACGGTGTGCTACGGGGAGAGAGGGAGCGCCAGCCCACCTCCGTCCGTTGGTTCATCGTCCTTGGTGAGCGAGGACGAGAGCGAGGAGAGTGAGGGAGAGAGCCTTCCGTCAGTGTGTTCGCTCCAGACAGTATACAAAGGGGGAGGGAGCGGACCGGACAGTCCGCCCAGGTTGAAGAGTGGGGAGTCCTGTGGGGAGGAGCCTATGGACCACTCCCGATGTGAGACCCCCGCACGGTCCATGGACTGGAGCGTGGCCGAGGAGGAGATGCCGGCGATGGACACCACCCCCGATACCGGAACCAGGGGAGGCTGGCCTGGCAGAGGAAGGGCTTCCTACGGGAGGTTCCCAGAGAGGGTGGAGGAGCGCCAGCAGGCTTATAGGGCGGCAAGCCCCTACGGCACTCCCGGAGGAGGTAGCCGCGGACCAGGGAGGACAGTTGCCGCGAGACACGCTGGTCGCACCGCCTCCAAGCGGGAAACAGGTCGAGCTGCACCTCGCGCGCCCACCGATAGTGCTGCCACCAAGCGGGCGACCAGTCGCGCTGCACCTCGCGCGTCCGCCAGACGTGCTGCCCCCAAGCGGGCGACCAGTCGCGCTGCACCTCGCGCGTCCACCAGAAGTGCGTCCCCCAAGCGGTCGGCCAGTCGCGCTACACCCAGCGCATCCGCTAGCCGTGCGGCACCTGGCGGTGAACGGGCGGAACAGGCGGGAGGTGTACCGCCTTCTGCAGCGCCTCCAGTCCCCGGAGCTTTAGCTTGGCTCCGATGATGAATGTTTGTGTACCGGTGTTTTTGTCAGTCCCAGTGTTTCTCCCTAATCCACTGTTCCCGTTTGTGCCCTTTGTGTTCAGCGTCCCTGTGTGCATGTTTGTGACTGTGCCATTGTTTAACGTATTCTCCCCTGTCTTCCCAGGGAGGGTGTTCTAGAGCTGTTCGCGATGGTTCCCGCCATCGGGGGAGACGGCTCTCGGAGGCTCGTGAACCCGGCGGCTCCGGACCTGCCCGTTGGTATTGGTTCGGGGCTTTTCCGGCTACGCGGGAAGCTCCGGGAGTAGCGAGCCCCTGGTGGAGGGTTCTGTCACGGTCACAGCTCCGGACCCTTCCCTGTGGGCGTGCCACTATGTCGTCTGCGTGTCGTTATGCCCATGTATGTACTTCCGTGGGTGTGGGTTGTTCGTGAGCGTGTTCGTAGTCGCACCTGTGCCTTGTCTCGAGATCACGAGGGTTTGTGTTATTCACCTATTTAATGTGCGTTCGCGCAGTGTCTTGTGCTCGTCTTTGTCTAGTTACGTGTCAGCGTGAGTGAGTGTTTGTGTGCTACTTGCGCTCCGCACCAAGCTATTTCGTGTTGGTTCCAATAAATGTTGATTGTGCACCGTAATCGTTGTGGTGTCTGCCTCCTGCACCCAATGTTACAAATTCGTGCGCACGTTTTGTTTTAATCGTGTGCACGTTTTTATTAAACTCGTGGTCACGATTTATTCATTCGTTCACACGATTTACAATTCCTTACAAAACACAAAGCAACATTAAAATTCGTCATAAATGTTCATTAAAAGGCTTAGAATTCGCTTCAGATGCCGTTTACTGATTGTGATTCCCCGCTGTGCAAGGGAAGCTACAATGTCCTCATGACGCATAAGCAAATAAGACCTAATAAACATATCTCTGTTCATTGTGGCATAAATCTAAACAATTAAAGTATATACAGTTTCAGGGAACTGTTACTGCCTCTCTCCTTGTATCTGCAATGTATGTGCTTAGGCCAGTAGGGTTTGCAAATGAATGAATGAAAACGTGCGCACGAATTGTTAATCGTGTGAACGAATGAATAAATCGTGAGCACGAATTACAGAAAACGCTCATATGGTAAACGTTCCCACGTTTAATTCTTTTTTTTACCCATGTCCCCTCCCGAGCCCTGTAGAAACATGAGCAGAGGCTGGTTATAACGCAGTACCAGGCATTTATTGTAGCTTGCTTGGTGGTTACGATATACTGTTCCTGCACAGTAACCTAGGATAGATTTGTGAACCTATGCGATTTTATTTAGTTGTTATACTCGCATTTGTTCCCTCTCGTTTTGCAATGTGTTATGACACCGGTTGGCTACCAGTGGCGGATCCAGCCGGCAGTTTTTGGACGGGCCAAAGTGTAATTGGGGTGGGCAATCACGAACGAAAGTTGTTCGGGGTGGGCGGGGTGTATAGTCATTAAATGACTCGTGCGCTAGGCGCCATCCTGCAGCAATTATAGTTTATTTTCTTTAATTTTCATACGGAAAACTGTATTCTGAGCTTGTGATTAGGTGGGCCCAGCTGCCAATCAGGGTGGGCCTGGCCCACCTAGGCCCGCCCGTAGATCCGCCCCTGTTGGCTACATAAATTGTCTTGCGTTTTACCAGTTGCTACTTTTAGATAGGAATACTGTTCCTGCACTGCAACCTTAGATTTTATTTTGTGTTGTACTGACATTTTTTCAGAGGCGCATTGCAAAATAAAGTGCTCTATAAGAATACTTTTAATTTGTGTGATTTTTCACGGGCACGGGTGGGTAACGGGTATAATATTAACGGGTCCGGGTGGGTACAGATTTAACTTTGAAATAGCCACGGGTTCGCGGGTGGGTGGGTGCTGTACTCTGCGGATATGGGTGGGCGCGGGTCTCAAAAAACGGACCCGTGCAGGACTGGGGGGGGGGGGGGGGGTGTTCCTGGTGGGAGTTGGACTCCTCTAGGGCTGCCCCTGTCACTGAGTCTGTTCATGACTTTTATGGACAGAATTCCTTGGCGTATTCAAGTGGTGAAGGGGGTTCAGTTTGGCGTATTCAAGTGGTGGAGGGGGTTCAGTTTGGCGTATTCAAGTGGTGGAGGGGGTTCAGTTTGGGGGCCTCAGGATTCCACATCTCCTTTTTGTGGATGATGTGGTCCTGTTGGTATCATCGGGCCAGGACCTGCAGCTCTCGCTGGATCAGTTTGAAGCAGAGTGCGAGTACGGGATGAGAATCAGCACCTTCAAAACTGAGACCACGGTGCTCAGTCGGACAAGGGTGGAGTGGCCTCTCTGGGTCGGGAGTGAGTCCTTGCCTCAAGTGGAGTTGGGTGGTTTGGGTATCTGGTCTGGATTCCCCCTTGGCGCCTCACTGGTGAGGTTCTCCATGCATGTCCAACTGGGAGGAGACTCCGGGGAAGACCAAGGACACGCTGGAGAGATTATATCTCTCAGCTGTCCTGAGAACGCCTCTGTATCCCCCAGAAGGGCTAGAAGGCAGCTGAGGGGAGGGAGACCTGGGCCTCTTTGCTTAGGCTACTGCCCCAGCGACCCCGACCCAGATAATCGCCTACAGATGGATGGATAGATGATGATAATGATGATGATGATATTATTATTATTATTATTATTATTATTATCCGTTCTAGTAAATTATATGTATTACTATTTTGATTGCTTACTTCAGCAATTGTGTTCATCCTATTTATGCTTCAACTGAACCAGACCATCTTCCGGTCTAATACCTGTCTAATTAAATGTACCAAAGTTTATATTGTTTTATTTTATTTTGGATATTACCAAACTGCCCCACCATTCATTATAACAATGTGAACTGCAAATATAGATATGATTCAGTCTGTAGAATGAACTACATAAGGCAAAAAACTTTACAATAATTTTGATATTGTAATAAACCAAGCCTGTGTTTACTACAAAACATTTAAATGTTTTCATAACACAAACTAATTGATTAGAGATTCTGGTGAAACCAAGAGTTCTGCCATCAACAATGCTTACTGTAGCAGTTTTGTGTTAATAGCGCTAGAAAAAGGCCATCCAACATGTTAAAGGTCAGGTATGAGTTCGGTTACTCCAGGAGTTATTCTATGAAACTCCAGCTCCACGTTCCAAACATCTGTCATCATTAGGAGCTCACAAGAGGGGAGCTGACATTGGGAACACGTCCCACCCCCCAACTTCTTAAAAAGAGGCAGGGGGGGGTGTCTCTGCTGCCTTTGAAGTTGCCTGTGGTGAATGTGCTTGATAAAGACAGCAGCAGTGAGTCAGAGTGGCCCACAGGGAGGATGGCCGGCCTGTCTCCTGCCACTGATGCAGGCAGCATTCTGCTTGCTGGACATGTAGACCCAGAGAGGTCCATCTGGTGGGCTATCCTGGTGACATTGTCCTTGGCAGTCAGGTGAGGTGCCTTTATAAAGACAGAATGTGAGTGTGTGTCAGTGTGTGTGTGTGTTTTCCAATTAAGCCTCCACTAGCAAGTGCAATACATCTGAGGAATAATAAACTCCCAGGATATCATAGGCAGGATGTAAACAACACATAAACATCACACTCACTCACTCTCTCTCTCTCTCACACACACACACACACACACACACACACACACACTGTCACGGTAGGCTGGACCGGCTCCGCAGGGGAGCCGCCCACTTCACAACACTCCACCTCCTGTTCACTCCCTCAATCTCAGTCACCATCATACTAATCACACCTGTCCCTCATCACACACACTCCTTTCTTAAGCCCACAGGTACAGGTACAGGTGCAGTCAGTGCTCTGTGTTCCTTGCACCTTCTGGACCTGCTGGATGTCTTACGCTCTACCATCAACTAAGTTAAAATGACTTTGTGAGATGAGTCTGATAGCCACTATGCTTCTCCTTCTCTTTTATTTTTTATTGACTGAGCTGTGCTGTATTTATATTGGAAATGGACATTAAAGAGAACAGGGCACCATCCACTGTGCCTGCTGCTTCTGTCACCATATGACACACACAATCCTGCACATTTACACACTCTTTCTGTCACAGAAATGGATTGATTTTTCCTCCGGGTTCTTGGCTGGTTCCTGGCTGGTAGTGCACTCTTAAAGGCATCACAAGAGTCTGTCAATTAATGGGATAAAATAATATGGCGTTAAAAATTGAATGTGAAATACAACACTTACACAGGCTGCTGTAATACAGAGCAAACAGAGTGTTACTGGGAAAATGACAATATTTGTCTTATACTTGTTAAGTTTGTTGGATTTGACTTTGCTGAAGAGATGGTTTAGGCTTTGTTCATCTACCACCTGTGTAAAAGTTGTGTCTTTCAGTATGTCTATCAGTATCTTATAGCTCATAGCATTGAACGCCACAGTTACACCGATGAAGAGCTTGAGAAGAGACAGAGTACATCTTTAACCTTTGAAATAGAAGTTGTGATGACCTATAACATAAGGTCATTTGAATAACTATAGAGTGAAGTGAAGGATGTAGTTATGAGAACCACCTTGGTTTCCCAAGGCAATGTAATCACTGTAGTGGAGATAGAGAAGAAATATTTGGCTATCACCCCAGAGAGGACCCTGTGTGAGAAACTGACTCGTCCAAATCCCTTTGATTGTATGGAAAGGTAAACATGGGCTATTCACCCAGCACTAGTCTCCAAGGAATACACATTCACAATGGTTTTCATTTCCCAAAGCTTAGAATTCTATCCTTATCTGTTCTCCTGAGCTTGGGAGAAAGGCCTTCAGAGGGTTCTGGTCAGAATCAACCTTCCTTTGGAGGACACAGGGCTCACAACTCAGGAAGGACCTACACTCAAAAAACTTTAAATTCCAGCCTAATCTGGTTCATCAAGGTTTAAATCCAATTTATAACACCTTGGAATTACTATGTTGAAATCCAGAACTGAAGATGCAAATATTTTAGAGATCGTTGTAACTCCAAATCTGAACTGCACACGGAATTTGAACCATGTGCCTCTGAAATTTGAACATTATGTGATTTGTGGTTGATACAAAGACACAATTAATGATCTTTCATATACTCATTATTAAGTGATTTTATCAGAATACCTGTTATTGTATAATCACCCCACATTGATGCGTATTTATGTGTTTCAGTAGTGTGAGCGTGGTGCGAGTGGGTGAGTATGGAGGTGGGTTCACTACAGAGAGTGAGATGAATGCACGCACAGAAGTTCCAGTTCCAGGTGTTTAATGGTGGAATCCAACAAATAAATAAATTACTGACTAATAAACGTAAAGAAAAACTGTATAAAGGAAAACAAATATGTAAAAAGTACTCAAGCCCGCAAAGGCTTATATGCAGTACCTTAAGCGAGTCACTGGCAAACAGCAGCCAGTCTAGCCCCTAACTTCCTTGGGCTTAACACCAGCACATACAATATCCACCATCCAATAACCAACCTTAACCAACCAACATCAACCTCCCTTTAGCTCTGAGAGGAAGCCCTCTTATACTAGTAGCCCCTCCCCTTAATTAAGCTGGGGCACACCATTACCGCTGGCAGGGGTTACCTATAAACACAAACATAACATACATAACATTACTGCAGTAACACACAATATACATAACATTTTACATTTAGTGCACTATAACAAGAATAATAATTATGTCCATTCAGTGTGTACATCTCCGTCCTCAGGTATTCCCAGGACCTGTAACCCCCCTCCCCTCCTTTAGTAGGCCGAGGGCCCTTCGACCACTATAAGGAAGGAGCTGGCTGGGCCGCCAGTCCCCCTGAAAATCACACATGAAGAGGTAAGTACACCATTTAGTCCATTACATGAATGTCTGTAATCCAGCGTCTGCGATGCGTTGGAGAACTATGCCCACGTGTTGGACGTGCTCCTCCCACGTCGCGCTGAATATTACGACATCGTCAATGTATGCTGCTGCGAAGTCCCCTGTGTCTTTCAGTACAGCATCCATCAGTTTCTGGAACGTTGCAGCAGCTCCATGGAGACCAAACTGCATAACCAGGAAATGATACAGTCCGCTCGGTACCCGGAACGCTGTCAGCTCCCTTGCTTCTGGGCACAATGGCACTTGCCAGTAACCTTTGCATAGGTCCAGTGTCGTCAGGTACTTTGCCTTCCCCAACCGCTCGATCAGCTCATCTGCTCGCGGCATGGGGTAAGGGTCAAATGCAGAAACTGATTTCAATTTTGAGAAGTCAACGCAAAAGCGAAGCTCTCCATCCTTCTTGGGGACTAGGACCACTGGGCTGCACCATTCACTCGTGGATGGCTCAATCACCCCTAGCTCAATCATCTTTTCAACCTCCTTCTTGAGGTTCGGGATCAGGCGTGCAGGAACTCTGCAATTGGTCTGCCTGATGGGCTCTTGTTTCAGCAGCCATATTTTGTGCTCTGTGACATTAGTCCTCCCTGGGTCTTCACTGAAGACGTCCGCTGGAACGTGTTTCCTCAGCTGTAGCTGTTGCTGAAGTCCCAGGTGTGAGAGGCTGAGAGGTGCAGCTGGTCCGCTTCCTCCAGGAAAGTACTGTTCTTTACTCTCCTCTTCTTCATCCACGGCCCGAACCCATAGCTGTTCCGTGGTGCTTACTTTGGCTTTGTTCCATGGTCTGAGCATGTTGATGTGTAGTATTTGATGCTTCTTCTTTCTATCAGGAAGCAACAGTTCATATGAGGTTTGCCCCACTCGTCGTACATCCTCGTACGGCCCCTGCCATTTTGCAAGCAGGCTTGTGTCTGAGGTGGGCAATAAGACCAGTACTTTCTCCCCTGGCCTCAGCTCTCTGTCTCTTGATGCCTTGTCGTACCATTCCTTCTGTTGTTGTTGGGCTTTCCTCATGTTCTCTCTGACCAACTCAGTCAGTGTTGTCATTTTTTCTCTCATTTTCAGGACGTGCGACAGAATGTTCAGTCTCTTTGTTGGATTAGGTCCTTCCCATGCCTCCTTGTGTACATCCAATGGGCCTCTCACTTCTCTTCCATAGAGGAGCTGGAGCGGTGAGAACCCAGTTAACGCTTGTGGCACTTCTCGGTAGGCGAACAACACGTATGGGAGCCACTTGTCCCAGTCAGAGCCAGTCTCTGACACAAACTTGTGAAGCATGCACTTCAGGGTCTTATTGAAGCGCTCAACCAAGCCGTCAGTTTGTGGGTGAAAGGGGGTCGTCCTGATGCCTTTTATACCCATTAACGCAAAGACGTCTTTAAGCTGCTTGGACATAAAGTTTGTTCCCTGATCTGTGAGTATTTCACGTGGTATGCCTACTCTGGATATTAACTGTAGGAGTGCATTAACCAGCTGGCGTGTTTTCACTTTACTTAGTGCAAATGCTTCTGGATAGCGTGTTGCATAATCGGCAATTACTAAAATATAGCGTTTGCCACTCTGACTCTTGGGTAGGGGACCTACTACGTCCATGGCGATCCGTGAAAACGGGACGTCAATAACAGGTAAGCTTATCATGGGTACTCTGTCTGATTTTCTTTTTGGTGCGGTTAGCTGGCACTCTGGGCATGCTTTGCAGAACTCTATTATATCTAACTGCTGACGTGGCCAGTAGAATCGGTTCGCTATTCTGCTCTGAGTTTTAGCGTGCCCGAGGTGACCTGCCCATGGGTCAGAATGCCCTAATTTAAGTACTTCCTGCCTCAAACCTACAGATACCACGAGTTGTTCTATTTCACCTTTTACTCTGAAAAGAATGTCCCTAATTATTGTGAACCGGATCTCGCCCTTCTCTGCACTGGGGTTCTCTGCCTTTAGGAATAGTGGTTCAAGTGTCTTGTCCTGACGTTGTAACTGCGCTATGTTACCAGGCAATGCGTCTACCTCTATATCAGGACATTCTACTTGTTCCTCAATAGCAGTGCCTCTGATTTTATCTTGTCTTTTCTGACTTTTAGACTTTTTTAATTTTAGGCGTCTCATTGTAGGGTAACTCCCTCAAGAGAGTTTGATTTTCCCCTGCTACACTTTCTTGCTTCGCCTGCAGCCTGGTTACAACCATTACATCAGCTGTATTCTGCCTATCTGCTAAGAGGTCTATTAAAACGGGTACATCTCTGCCTAAAATCACGGAGTAGGGAGATTGTTGAATTATACCCACGTTTAGTAGATAAGCCTGTCCCTGGACCTCTATGCTTACTTCTGCTGTGGGATATACCTGCTCGTCCCCGTGTATGCATTTTACCCGTAATTTCCCGGTGTGTACGACTTCATCGTTGGGAAAACATTTAGTAGATACCAGCGTCTGACTAGCTCCCGTATCAATGAGCGCTTTTTCTACTGCCTATTTTTACAGTAATTGTGCTGTTTTTAGTGTCATCTACAGTTTCAAAGCTAAACTCTTTCCTTGGGCTGTACGACAAACGACTGGAGCTACTCGATAAATTAGGACAAGCACTAATTTTGTGGCCGGTTTGGTTACAGTTAAAGCACCGTAGTGTTTTATCTGCGGGGCGTCTATCGCTAGCTGCTCTCACGTTAATCGCACTCGAGCGCCCGTGTGTAGGTGGTCTGCTATACTGTGGCATCGGACTACCCCGTCCCCCAGCAAACTTACCCAACTCGGTGTGCTGACGTGGTTTGTTGACTTCGTCGAAGTGGAAGTTGCCTTCTGTCTGTCTCGCTGCCACGAATGCCTCCGCGTGGTGCGAGTGGGTGAGTATGGAGGTGGGTTCACTACAGAGAGTGAGATGAATGCACGCACAGAAGTTCCAGTTCCAGGTGTTTAATGGTGGAATCCAACAAATAAATAAATTACTGACTAATAAACGTAAAGAAAAACTGTATAAAGGAAAACAAATATGTAAAAAGTACTCAAGCCCGCAAAGGCTTATATGCAGTACCTTAAGCGAGTCACTGGCAAACAGCAGCCAGTCTAGCCCCTAACTTCCTTGGGCTTAACACCAGCACATACAATATCCACCATCCAATAACCAACCTTAACCAACCAACATCAACCTCCCTTTAGCTCTGAGAGGAAGCCCTCTTATACTAGTAGCCCCTCCCCTTAATTAAGCTGGGGCACACCATTACCGCTGGCAGGGGTTACCTATAAACACAAACATAACATACATAACATTACTGCAGTAACACACAATATACATAACATTTTACATTTAGTGCACTATAACAAGAATAATAATTATGTCCATTCAGTGTGTACATCTCCGTCCTCAGGTATTCCCAGGACCTGTAACCACCCTCCCCTCCTTTAGTAGGCCGAGGGCCCTTCAACCACTATAAGGAAGGAGCTGGCTGGGCCGCCAGTCCCCCTGAAAATCACACATGAAGA
This sequence comes from Brachyhypopomus gauderio, assembly GCF_052324685.1. NCBI lineage: Eukaryota > Metazoa > Chordata > Actinopteri > Gymnotiformes > Hypopomidae > Brachyhypopomus > Brachyhypopomus gauderio. The sequence continues at coordinate 292,354 of NW_027506891.1, forward strand.
GGTAAGTACACCATTTAGTCCATTACATGAATGTCTGTAGAGTCTTGGTGATGGGCCAGAGCTACTGGCATCATCACAAGTAGTTAGATATACATGTTCTTGTAGTTTTGAACTGTATTGTGAATGCATGCATGCATGCATATATATATATATATATATATATATATATATATATATATATATATATATATATATATATATATATATATATATTGCTGTGTGTTTGTGACGCTTGCGTGCCGGAGGAAGGAGGAGACACGACGAGCGTCTTGGAGTGATACACAGAACGTTTATTAAACAAAAACACGCAAAGCCCAGCACAGATGGTGCAAGCACGCTGACGCGGATGCTTGCACGGGCATGAACTTTAGACAAAGACGAGCACAAGACAGTGCGCGAACGCACATTAAATAGGTGATTAACACAGACCCTCGTGATCTCGAGACAAGGCACAGGTGATACTACGAACACGCTCACAGACAACCCACACCCACGGAAGTACATATATGGACACAACGACACGCAGACAACGACACGCAGACAACGTAACGGCACGCCCACAGGGAAGGGTCCGGAGCTGTTCCGTAACAGTGTTCTGCTGTTTAGATATGCATAATTCTGTGTTAGTCATAGAGACCTGCGTATTCCCATATTCATGTGCTGCAATATTTTAGACCTATCAATACTTATCAATATCAGTATTATGTAGTATGTATTAGTGTAGTATTATTTAGATTTATGTATAACCAAGTATCAATATGTAATGTGCTACATTAGGCATATGCATATCTATGTATTAGTTTGTGTGCTATTTCTCAAATGTAAGCATATTCATGTGTGCTTGTGTGACCTCAGATTCATGCCTGTCTGTGCACTATGTGTCATTTATTGTTCTAAAGTGGAAATTAAGAATGGCTCAATGAGTCCAATTGTCGACGGCGTAGTGATCAATGAAGTGCACTACAACGACAGCCCTAAAGGTTAAAACCCTTGCTCGAGAAAGAAACTCGCAAAAGAACTCGTTGGATCCATGCCAAAACACCGCGACCAACGAGAAAAGTATTTAACCTAGTTTATGTGTCGTTGTTAAACTTACTTTCATTTCGTCTAGTCTTTCAAGTCAATATCGGTTGATACGCCTTCACGAACCGGTGTTACACCAGATTCTGTGACTGTCGAGTTTTGTGACCACAGAGGGCCATCACACCACCAGTTCTCATTTTGCTGCTGTCGGCGACCCAAAAGATGACAGATGCTTGCATTTACATTTCATCATCTCTTAATTACATAAATATACTTAAAGAAGATTTCCATAGGCCTACTATTGTTACCCTTCACATATTCTGATGGCGGTCGTCAGAATTGGTGACCCCTGTTAAAAGGCTCACCTGTTCATCCCATTCATGAATTTTATTTATTTTATTATTTTGCTAAAGTGAAGGGATGGCAAGCCTAACGTTACTCAAATGTTGGCACGTGTAAAATGCTGCAATGAAACATCAGCTCTCTGTGGTCACAAAACTTTGGCACAGAATTCGGTGTAACACCGGGATCACACACACACGTGCCTGGTCTGCATCACAGTAAGACGCTCAGAGTTCATATGCTGCCTTGGGGTTGCCAGTTCAACCTTTCTCTCAACTTCTATCTCTCCCAGAGTCCGATTTAGTAATTGTTGTTACCATTAGTGTCAGGGCTGGGTCCAGGACCGTTCCCCCTGTCGCCACAGGAGGGCACGCTCTACCTACTACAGTCAGGGCTGGGTCCAGGCCCGCCCCTCCTGTCGTCACGAGGAGGAGTGCGCGACTTAATGCGCAAACGAGACGCAATCGGCAGTGAGGACCTGCAGCTGTGCCTTCCCCTATTTAACAGGCACAGTTGCAGTGCCTCACTGATGAGTTGTTCGTTGCCTCTCGCTCGTACTGCCAGCCGGTATTCTCTCCAGGTTCTCTGTGTTGGTCTTCGCTACCACGCTTTTCTTTTCGAGTTTTTTCTCCTGCGCCTTCCCTGGCCTACCTCAAGTTTTCCCCCCTCTTTATCCTTCCTATCGTTTGTTTCTTTGAAGGGTTGTCTTAGTTATTTTTTCCCAAGCGTCACGCTTCAGCCAGCTGCCCCTCACTGGCGTTTGTTACTTTGTTCGTTTGTGCGTCTGGGTTTTGCTGACATGTTGAGTCTTTCCTCCGTGTGTTTTTCGTTTCTGAAGTTTATTATTTTGTTCGTTTGTTCTCCTTTTTGCCGACACATCGAGTTTTCTCCTCCGTGTATTTTCTGTTGGTTTTCAGAGTTTTTATCTCTGCTTTTGTTTTCTGCTTTTCCCACTTATCGCGGAGGTCTCAGTTCATTATCAGTCCTTTGAGTTTGCTCCTGAGTCCATCTAATACAAACCCAGTGAGTCCTCTGTGTTCGGAGGTCTCACGTTACAGAACAACTCAGCCATACTATGGACTCAGCAGACTCTCAGGGCGTCGATGAGCTGAGGGTTGCTCTGGCTGCTCAAGGGCAGGCTATAGGCAGACATGAACAGGTTTTGCAGCAAATATTGACCCAACTCCAGACCATGTCCGCTACTATCCAGGAAGCGGGTCAGTCTGCCGCTCGCCCTGGGTCGTCTGCCGCCTCTATGGCACCTGAACCGCCGAGCGTCTCACGTGGGGAGCCTATATTACCCGCTCCCGCTCGTTATACCGGAGAACCCGAAAAGTGTAGAGGGTTTTTACTTCAGTGCTCTCTTGTCTTTGAGCAGCAGCCCTCCAGATTCCCCACCGAGAGAGCTAAGGTGGCTTACGTTATGGCATTGCTCTCGGGCAAAGCGTTACAATGGGCTACGCCGGTGTGGGAGAAGCAGCCTGAGACCTGCGCTTCGTTTGACCGCTTCTCCTACGCCATGCGTCAGTCTTTTTACCATCCCATAGCCGACGGTTTGGCAGGCTCCAGATTGCTGCGGATGCGCCAGGGTCGGCTTACGGTGGCCGAGTACTCATTGAAGTTCCGTACTCTGGCTGCCGAAAGTTCTTGGGGATCAGAGGCGCTAGGGGCTATATATATGGAGGGGCTAAGTGAGGAGATCAAAGACGAGCTCTCCCTCAGAGAGCCACCCACCACGCTAGACGCTATGATCGAACTCACAATAAGGATAGACAACCGCTTGCATGATCGCAAAGTGCAGCGGCGTTCGCAGAGCAGGTTGGTCTCACTCTCTGACATACCCGATAGCAAGGCCGTGTCCGGACCTGCTGAGGCCGGCGAACAGCCTATGCAACTAGGTCATACGCGCCTTTTAAGGCAAGAAAGGGAGAACCGCCTGCGAGGAGGCAAATGCCTGTATTGTGGAGGATCTGAGCACAAAATCGCGGACTGCCCCGAGCTGCAGGGAAAAGGGCAGACCCGTCGGTAACTGGGGAAGTTCCGACGGGTCAGAACACGTATTCCCCTGCCATGGGTTTGACGTCACAGGTGGTTTTATCATGGAGGGGATCCGAGGAGCATCGGTTATTGGCTCTGATTGACTCTGGGGCCGTGGGTAATTCATTGACGCGTCTCTGGCCTCGTCCCTCGCGATACCCCTTCACCCGTTAGACAAACACCTCTCTGTGTCCGCGGTCGACGGCCGCATACTCACCTCCGGCATGATCACGCATCAGACCGTTCCCCTGTTGGTTCAAATAGGTAACCACCACGAGCAGATCACTCCTTACATGATAGCCGCACCCCGTCTGCAGCTCATTTTAGGCTTCCCATGGCTCCAGCGCCACAACCCAGAAATTGACTGGCTCAATCTCACCATTAGTCGATGGAGCAAGGTCTGCAACAAGGCCTGTCTTACTCCTCTCTGTCCCAAGCCTGGTGAAGGCCTGGAGGAGATCAAGGGGTTCGGAAGGGTTCCCACGGAATACCACGACCTCAGGGAGGTGTTCAGCAAGCGTAAGGCAGGGTTCCTACCCCCTCATAGAGCCAACGACATCGCCATCGACCTCCTCCCTGGTACGTCTCCCCCTAGGGGGCGTCTGTTCTCATTGGCGTTGCCCGAGCGTAGAGCCATGGAGGACTATATACAGGAGTCCCTGGCAGCCGGGATCATCCGGCCCTCCACTTCCCCTGCTGGAGCTGGCTTCTTTTTCGTTGGGAAAAAAGATGGGGGCCTCAGGCCCTGTATTGACTATCGCGAGCTGAACAAAATAACCGTTAAGGACCGTCACCCCCTTCCTCTCATGTCCTCGGCGTTTGAGGCCCTCCAGCAGGCCTCGGTATTCACTAAATTAGACCTGCGTAGTGCCTACCACCTGTTGAGGGTCAGGGAGGGCGACGAGTGGAAAACCGCCTTCATCACACCATCCGGGCATTATGAGTACCCGGTGATGCCGTTCGGTCTGATGGCGGTGTTCCAGCGCTTCGTTAACATGGTGCTGAGAGAGGCCCTTGACCGATACGTATACGTTTACCTGGACGACATTCTTATTTACAGCCGTACAGTCCAGGAGCACGTGCAGCATGTACGTAGGGTCCTACAGCTGCTGCTAGAGAACCACCTGTACATAAAACTGGAAAAGTCTCTATTCCATAGCCAGAAGGTCTCGTTTCTAGGGTTCATAGTGTCTAAGAACCAGCTAGCCATGGATCCCGCTAAGACCCAAGCAGTCGCTCAATGGCCTACACCAACATCGGTCCGATCAGTACAACGCTTCCTAGGGTTTGCCAATTTTTACAGGCGTTTCATTAAGGGGTTTGGTTCCCTGGCCGCCCCACTCTCCGCCTTGACCAGCAAAAGATTGGGGAGGTTCGTGTGGACCCCGGAAGCCCAACAAGCTTTCCAGGACCACAAAGCGCGTTTCATTTCTGCCCCGGTTCTATGGGTACCTGACCCGGAGCTCCCCTTCATCGTTGAGACCGATGCCTCCGACATGGGGGTCGGAGCTGTGTTGTCCCAAAGGGTCGGTCTTCCTCCCGGTTTGCATCCCTGCGCCTTCTATTCTCACCGTTTTACTCCCACCGAGCATAGGTACGATGTGGGGGACAAAGAGCTATTGGCAGTCAAACTAGCCTTGGAAGAATGGCGTCATTGGTTGGAGGGGTCTCGCCACCCATTCCCGGTCTGGTCCGACCATAAAAACCTGTCCTACCTACAGCAGGCCAAACGCCTTAATGCTAGGCAGGCCAGGTGGTCCCTGTTCTTCAGCCGTTTTGATTTTACCCTGTCCTACCGCCCCGGCTCCAAAAACACTAAACCTGACGCCCTGTCCAGACAGTGGGAACCCGAGCCTGAGCCCGCCTTCCCCGAAACCGTGCTTCCCCCTGGAGTAGTGGTGGCTCCCATCCAGTGGGAGGTAGAGGGCCTCGTTAAAAAGGCCCTGGCCAAAGAACCCGGACCTGGAGGCGAACCCGCTGGGTGCCTCTATGTTCCCCCCGCCATTCGCCGCAGGGTGATGCTCTGGGGTCACACGGCGCGCTTTACGGCTCATCCTGGGGCGCGCCGTACCCTGGAATTCATTAGACGGAGGTTCTGGTGGCCCCGAATGGACCAGGAGGTGGGGAAGTTCGTGGAGGCCTGTGAAACATATGGTCGGGGTAAGAATCCCCGTAGCAAGCCCAGGGGGCTGTTACATCCTCTTCCCGTGCCCCCTAGGCCATGGTCCCACATCTCCCTCGATTTTGTGACCGGTCTTCCACCGTCCAAGGGCCTCACCGCTATCCTGGTGGTCGTCGACCGCTTCTCTAAGTTCGCCAAATTCGTTGGGCTGCCCAAGTTGCCTTCGGCTCAGGAGACCGCCTCTCTCCTCCTCAGGCACGTGGTGTGCAACTTTGGGTTTCCCCTGGATGTAGTGTCTGACAGGGGCCCCCAATTTACCAGCCGCTTTTGGCGGGCGTTTCTGGACCTCATCGGCGCTAAGGCGAGCCTCTCGTCTAGGTTTCACCCCCAGTCTAACGGCCAGACCGAACGGGTTAACCAAGACCTGGAACAAACTCTTCGGTGCCTGGCCTGTGACAACCCCGGTTCCTGGGCTAACCATCTCATATGGGCTGAATATGCTCACAACACTCTCTGGCATTTGTCGTTAGGTATGTCGCCCTTCGAGTGCCTGTTCGGCTTCACCCCACAGGTGTTCGCCGACCAGGAGAAGGCCGTGGCGGTCCCTGGGGCTATGGCCCAGGTGCGGCGGTGCCGGAAGGCCTGTGTGCGCGCACGAAGGGCCCTGAAAAAAGCCTCCGCTGTCCACCGTCGCGCTGCCGATAGGCATCGCCTCCCTGCGCTGTCGTTTCGGCCGGGCCAAAGAGTTTGGCTGGCTGCCCGGGACCTGCCTGTACGTGGGGGTACCAGAAAGTTGGCTCCCCGGTTCCTGGGTCCGTTTAAGGTCGACCGTCGGATCAACCCAGTTACTTACCGCTTGGTGCTGCCTCCCTCGATGCGTGTCCACCCGGTCTTCCACGTGTCCCATCTCCGGCCTTTCCTGTGCGGTGTCCCCAGGTCTCCCGTCCCTCCTCCGCTTGACATCGGCAGGTCGCCGGCTCACATCGTCCGCCGTCTTTTGGATGTGCGTCGCGTCCGGGGTCGTGAGCAGTTTCTCGTGGACTGGGAGGGGTACGGGCCCGAGGAGCGCTGCTGGGATTTCTTTCGCGACAGGGCCGTCGCTCTGGGCCCGCGGGGCCTCGGGCCTTGGAGGGGGGGCTCTGTCAGGGCTGGGTCCAGGACCGCCCCTCCTGTCGTCACGAGGAGGAGTGCGCGACTTAATGCGCAAACGAGACGCAATCGGCAGTGAGGACCTGCAGCTGTGCCTTCCCCTATTTAACAGGCACTGTTGCAGTGCCTCACTGCTGAGTTGTTCGTTGCCTCTCACTCGTACTGCTAGCTGGTATTCTCTCCAGGTTCTCTGTGTTGGTCTTTGCTACCACGCTTTTCTTTTCGAGTTTTTTCTCCTGCGCCTTCCCTGGCCTACCTCAAGTTTTCCCCCCTCTTTATCCTTCCTATCGTTTGTTTCTTTGAAGGGTTGTCTTAGTTATTTTTTCCCAAGCGTCACGCTTCAGCCAGCTGCCCCTCACTGGCGTTTGTTACTTTGTTCGTTTGTGCGTCTGGGTTTTGCTGACACGTTGAGTCTTTCCTCCGTGTGTTTTTCGTTTCTGAAGTTTATTATTTTGTTCGTTTGTTCTCCTTTTTGCCGACACGTCGAGTTTTCTCCTCCGTGTATTTTCTGTTGGTTTTCAGAGTTTTTATCTCTGCTTTTGTTTTCTGCTTTTCCCGCTTATCGCGGAGGTCTCAGTTCATTATCAGTCCTTTGAGTTTGCTCCTGAGTCCATCTAATACAAACCCCGTGAGTCCTCTGTGTTCGGAGGTCTCACGTTACAATTAGTCCCTGCCAGAATGGTTCTTCTCTCCCTTCCTAATTTCCTTCTAAGACCTCGTGTCCCTCCCTGGGTCCTACACTAGTTAGAGATGTCTTATGTTAGCCATATAATCCATTTAAAATCCCATGACCATCAGTAGTTGCTTATTATCCTCTGTTGTTTAATTTTCTATTCTTTGTTGGTTATCATTATATCTCTGGTTTAGACTAAGTCAGAGTCAAAGTCAAATTTATTTACAAAGTGCTTTTTACAACACATGTTGTCACAAAGCAGCTTTACAATCATATGGGTCCAGATCCCTAATGAGCAAGCCAAAGGCAACAGTGGCAAGGAAAGACTCCCTATGATGGTGGGGATTAGGAAGAAACCTCGGGAGGACCAAGACTCAAAAGGGAACCCATCCTCCATTGGGCGGCCCGTTAGCACAAGCCCATATTTGTGGACAAAAGGTGGTTCTACAGTAATGGTTCTACAGTCTAAGGTGGTTCCCGGCCAGTCACAGTAGTCACAGTCCCTTCAGTGCAGGCGGTGAGCCTCAGGTAGGAGTTAGCATCAGCATTTACATTTACATTTACATTTACGGCATTTAGCAGATGCTCTTATCCAGAGCGACTTACAAAAGTGCTAAGTGTTTAGTCAGAATATGCATCTCTATCTAGTATAAACAGGTTTAAGTCCAAACTACTCAAGCTCAAGCACTGCCAGTGTTGCCAGTTGCCAGTGCTGATACCTAGAAAGAAGACAACAAAATATAAGATTAGACACAGAGCAATACCTAGCAAAACTGAAATACCTACAAGACTACATTAGCAAGTGTTCCCAGAGATAAAGTGCAATTACGATTTATACCAAGTAGATTAGTGCTTATAAGTGCTTTACAAAGAGATGCGTCTTCAGTCTGCGTTTGAAAACCGTGAGAGAGTTCGCTGTTCGGATAGCCAGTGGAAGTTTATTCCACCATCTGGGAGCCAGGACAGAGAAGCATCTTGTCGCGTGTCTTCCATGAATCTTGAGGGATGGCGGGTCAAGCCGAGCCGTACTTGAAGCGCGAAGGGCTCGAGGTGCGGATCGACTCTTGACCATCAGCACATCATATTGTGGCAATGGCACATCCAACCCCGGCATCAGTACATCCACCAGCAAGCCAGACCATCTCCCAGGTGCTTGTAGGTGCTTGCATGCAATCGTCTTGGATTGAAGCATGCAAAAAGATAGACAATACAGACTTAAACGTACATAGCTCACGTTCAAGTAATTAGCATGTGGCTCCAGCTGGCTAATCTATATAGCAGCATAATTAAAGGGAGGGGTTCAGAGGTGACCACAGTCATGAGGGCTCACTAAGACATTGCTTTCCAGTCAAGTCATTGTCACATTGCCACAGCTGGATGACAGCATCAACATCTCAGATTACCAGAAATCTCAACGTCTGGGGCCCCCGAGCCCCACACCTTACAAAGGGAATATTAGCTGAAGGTTTGATTAAATAGGTGAGTCTTAAGTCTAGATTTAAAGATTGGAACTGTGTCAGAATCTCAGATTGGAGCTGGAAGGCTATTCCATAACTGATGGGCTTTAAAGGAGAAAGTTTTGCCTCCGGCTGTAGTCTTACAAATTTTTGGAACTAAGAGAAATCCAGCATTTTGGGAGCGCAAAGGGCGAGATGGGTTATAGTACACAATGAGTGCACTCAGATATTGTGGGGCAATACCATTTAATGCCTTATAGGTTGACAGAAGATTTTTAAATTCAATTCGATATTTAATCAGAAGCCAATGTAATGTCATGAGAGGAAGACTAATATGATCAAAATTTTGAGCCTTAGTTAGGACTCTAGCTGCAGCGTTTTGTACAAGTTGTAGCTTCTTTATGGCCTGTTTGGAGCATCCAATTAGAAGACTATTACAGTAGTCCAATCTCGATGAGACAAAAGCATGGACCAACTTCTCTGCATCAGCTAAGGAAATTAAGTGTCTCAGCTTGGCGATATTACATAAATGGAAAAGGCAGCCTTAGTGACATTGCATATATGTGCCTCAAATGAAAGATGCAAATCAATAGTGTCACCCAAGCTTTTTGCGGTAGATTTAGGTGTTAATGAAAAACCATCTAGGGTAAGGAGAATATCAGCCCAATTGCTTCTAGTAACTTTAGGCCCAAGAATCAGCACCTCAGTCTTGTCAGAATTTAGTTGAAGAAAATTAGACACCATCCAGTTTTTAATGTCCTGGACGCAGTTCTCAATCTTGAGAGTTGTAGTGATATCGTCTGGATTAGAAGATATATACAACTGAGTATCATCTGCGTAGCAATGGAAGCTAATACCATGCCTACGAATGATGGTGCCCAGTGGTAGCATATATAATGAGAATAATATGGGGCCCAGTACAGATCCTTGTGGGAAACCATACTTTACCTTAGAATGCTCTGAGCATTCGTTATTTACTAGTACAAATTGGTAACGATCTGTCTGGTAGGACCTGAACCAGGAGAGTGCTTGACCTCTTATGCCAATGAGTGTATCCAGCCTATTAAGTAGAATATTATGATCAATGGTGTCAAAAGCAGCACTGAGGTCTAGCAGTACGAGAAAAGAAATGTGTCCTTTATCAGAGGATATTAAGAGATCATTCAGTACTTTAGTCAGTGCCGTTTCAGTGCTGTGATGAGCTCTAAATCCAGACTGAAATAACTCTAAGACATGTTCTGTCTGTAAGAAGGAAGAGAGTTGTGAAGAAACTACTTTCTCTAAAATTTTGGATATGAACGACTACAGATTGGCCCTGGGGATTAAGACCAGGTTTTTTAATTAGCGGCTTGATAACTGCAAGTTTAAATAAACTGAGAATGTAGCCCAGGCTCAAAGAATAGTTAATTATGGTAAGCAAAGGTTCTACATTGCTGTGCAGTAATTCTTTCAGTAGATGAGTCGGTACGGCATCCAGTATGCATGTGGAGGGCTTAGCAGATTCTACCAATGAAATAAGCTCCTCATGACCAATTGGGGAGAAGGACTCCAAAAGAGCATCAGAGCTGACCAGATAACTGTAACTATGTACATTTAAATCAATGGTGGTTTAAATTGATGTCCACTCAGTCTGTATTGTCTATTTTTTTTGCATGCCTCTACGCAAGACGATTGGACACAGGCACCTGCAGGCACCTGGGGGATGGTCTGGCTTGCCGGTGGATGTGCTGATGTCGGGGTTAGATGTGCCGTTGCCACGGAGGGTCGTGCTGGTGCTGGCTCCTGCCTGAGGCCCACGGCCTGCACCGAGGGGACTGAGGCTGCTTGACCGGGGAACAGGAACCTTGACTGTTGCTGTGGAACTATGGAACCACCCTGCGACCACGGACTTGTGCTAACAGGCCACCCAATGGAGGATGGGTTCCCTTTTGAGTCTTGGTCCTCCCAAGGTTTCTTCCTAATCCCCACCATCATAGGGAGTTTTTCCTCACCACTGTCTCCTTTGGATTGCTCATTAGGGATCTGGACCAGTGGGGAACCGTCAGGGCCCTCTACGCCCTCTCAGAGGGCCTAAAATATTTATATAATATATATAAATATATAATTATCTAATTTTATTTTATCTACTTACAGTTTTACAATCGATATCTAAACAATTACAAAAATATAAGCAAATACATTATTCAACTGTATCTATTCAATCTGTGTTGGAAGGTGAGGGGTTAAGTGGAAGCCTGTGAGCCTGTGTCTCCCCCTATCAGGACTGTGATGCCCGCTGTTCGTTTACAGAGGGCCTGGCAGTTATAATTCAGCGCAATACCCGTTTCAAATGACAGTAAAATTGACCAATCATATCTTCCTTCTTAGTGGGCGGGCTTAACTGTATGATTATTTCCGCCCGCTGTGGCGACGCTAGCTGTCGTTAGCCTACCGCCGCTAGCTAATTTCGATTCGGCCCTTTGACGTCCTCATTTACATATTCCGCTTGCGAGAACCACAGAGCTGTGAAACCTTATTTTGTTTGGAAACTTATTTTGCTTAACAAGTTTTCTAGTACAAATATTATTTGAACGAACTACATGCGTTTCTAAAGCTATACTGTCGTCTCGTTTTTTTCTTTATTCTTTAGTGCAGTTTATTAGGAGAGGAAACAAAAAATTTTGGGGGGGGGTGTAGCAGGCCCAGGTTTAATGGTCATGGTTCGCTACTGATCTGGACCCATATGATTGTAAAGCTGCTTTGTGACAACATGTGTTGTAAAAAGCGCTATATGAATAAATTTGACTTTGACTTTGTTCAAATATTTCGCTCACTGTATGCTTGTCACGTTACAGCCACTGACCCTTCTCCTTGAGGCGTGTGTTTATGTCGTCTACGTCTAGATGTCTGCATCTGTGGATCTCCATGTGTGTGGTTGTGTCCGAGTGTGTTCATCAGTCTCACCTGTGGCTCGTCTCGTGATCACTCGGGGTTTATGTGGTTTGTCTATTTAATGTGCGTTCACGCAGTGTCTCTCCACCGAGGGCGTACATCTCCCAGACGCAGGACTGAAGGCTCCGGATCCGCCCATCGGTGTGGGTTCGGGGCATTCAGTTCTGTTGGCACCCCGGGATGGGTAGTGCCCTTGGTGGGGGGCTCTGTCACATTACAGCCCCTGACGCCTCCCCTTGGGGCGTGTGTTTATGTCGTCTATGTCTAGACGTCTGTGTCTGTGGATCTTTGTGGGTGTGGTTGTGTCTGAGTGTGTTCATCTGTCTCACCTGTGGCTCGTCTCGTGATCACTCGGGGTTTATGTGGTTCGTCTATTTAATGTGCGTTCACACAGTGTCCCGTGCTCGTCTTTGTCAGAGTCATACATGTGTTTAAGTGTTGTTGTTTCACGTGCACTATCTGGGCTATATTTATGTATGTAAATTCCTGACAAATCCTGTCATTTTTGAAGATCAGCAAATGTGCTCTTTCAGTGATGAGATCACAATTACAATCTAGCTACTTTTAAAAGATAAATTAAAGTAAAGGTTTATTGAACACATCAGTTCCAGTAGTGTGGGTGTGTAGTGTGAGTTCTAGTAAAATAGCACCACTGCTAGGTATCCAAGCAATGTGTATTATAAAAATGTGTCTGCTTTATGACTTGATGCATATGGATACTCCTCTTGAATCTCCTCTGATTCGTAAGGTCTTTGCCTGCTATTCACTTTGATTCAAAGTGTAGTTTTGGATTAGGAGCAATCCAGTGTAATAATAAAGGTCTTATAGGTACTGGAAAGCTGATCCCAGATCAGCACTCATACAGTCTGGGAATCTTGTGGAATGAGGACCGGTGTGCCCAGTGGATCAAGATACTGAAATAAATGAGATTTAATCCCTCTAGGCAGTGGTGGCCAAGGTCATGTGTTTTGCTCATCTATATTTTCACCCCTCTTACTACAACCACCTCTCCCCCTACCTCTCCCCCCTACCCTCTATCTCTCTCTCTACCCCAATCTGTCTCTGCTCTCTCTCTTACAACTGAGATAACTGCATGGAGAACCTCATGAGAAAGAAGTCATATTTCCCAGGGTCATGCCTCTATGTTCCCATGGAGATGACTTCAGACCATGTGTGATGTCAGCAGTGTTCTGTTGATTTGCAGTTCCTGTTTTGAGTCTCCACCGAGCTGTGTTGATCTTACCAGTATTAGCAAGCTTCATAAATGTGATATTTTTTTACGACAGGAGATTTTACAACAGGAAAGTGAGAACTATTATAGTAATATTTTGAATGTACTTTACTGCATATACATTCTGTATGTTATATTTAAATATGCCACATTTATATATTGTATGTATTTTGAAAAAAAACATAGGCTGTATATATGTAGGAATTCATGTACTGTGACATCAGTGTGTAGATGTTTCAGTCATATGTATATCCTAGTGTTTTAACTGGTTGGTTGAAGTGTACAGTTAGAATACCATAAAGCTAGTACATACTGACTATGTTGAGGACGTTGTGGGACCCCTCTGATAAAGTATGTTCTGAACCTGCTTTATTAAAAAGACATAAAGCACGCTTATGGGATACTGGAGTCTATTGAGACATACATAACAAAGATGTTTGATTCAAGGGTAAATTGCCAAAGTATGTGAGATTGCTGCAAAGACTCTGTTGCCTCCAAATGTATTCTGGGTTTTGCTTTTCTTTATAAATTTTTTTGACTTGTGAGAGAAATTATTGATTATTGATTAATAACTATTGATTAGATTATGTTTAATTATTATAAGAGATCATTATGAACTTTACGATTTAGGACATGTCCATTCTGACTAAGCAGAAGGACTACAATAATGAAGTAGTGTGATTCAGTGTAACCATGTTTAGTTCATATTATGCATGTGTGCTACGTGACCCAGGTCAGGGAGAGTGCTGAGGGTAAGAGCACTCTGTTAACTGGTAGTCACTAGGCTACTAGTCTTGGGTCATTTAGCTTTCTCTGTGTTGAACTGATACATCAGTTGCTTCCGCTAACTCTAGGGAAGTCCATATTAGGAGATACACACATGTGAGACAAAGTAGCCTGCTGGACGCTTATGTTTTGGAACATGCTGTGCTAAAGATAACCTGCTGTTAGAACTGCTGAATTGTGTTTAAGATTGTATATAAGCAGGGGGAGCGCCCCCCTGCCTTCAGAGTTGTCATGCTTGAATGAGACTCTCATGTCTGTGTCTGTCTTGTGTCTGTCTTTGTCCTATTTATATATATTTATATTTTTGTAATAAATTAATCATTTAACCACGTCTGAGTCCTCATCCATTTATTAGAAAATTTCCACGACACTTGTCTGTGTTCTTTTCCTGAACACTAAACAGCTACTGGTTGTTGAAGAATGCTTGGGTGGGTTGGGCTAATGTCAAAATAAATGTCTACTTCTGAGAAGCCTGAGATCACGCTTCATCAAACTACAAGTTAATTTATTACATTCACTTTGACATAATAAATGAAGAGGAAATAACATTTTTGTGGTCTGATCTCTGATAACATACATGGTTTAATTACTAATTCCTGACGTCTAATTGTGACGTTGGGACAGAAGCAGCAGGAGGCAGAGACTGAGGGTGACTGGGTTTATTATCCATCGTCCAACTTAAATGCTCAGGCCACAAGGCAGTATAAACACGAACAGAAAAAGACAGTTATGCGAATAAACAACGAAGTTTAGAGGCGAGAAGAATACGGAGCAGGTCACAAAATATGGCACATTTACATTTTTACATTTACATTATTCTTCCATGGTGCGAGGCGAGGGTGCAGGTTGAATGTGCAGCACTGGACAGCACGACCTGTGGGAATAAATACACCACCACCTGATTGTGTGACAGGTGTCAGTACAGTGATTGGGATGGTAGGAGTGACCAAGACTGAGAGGGTGTGCTCTGTGTGGTTGTGGGTGTGCGTGTGACAGAGGGGGTGTGTGTACGCGCCCTCTGGTGGCGTCCAGGCTGACCTACCGTGACACTAATCATCATTAGCTAGACTACTAGAATACCTAGTGTGTAATTATCATTGTCTGAGTTTTAACTCCCAAAAGTTTAAAGTCCCAGTTTTGGCTCCAAAAGTCTGTGTGCTGACCTGCCTACCATCTGAGCTGTATAAATGAGTTTAAAATGTAGATATCACGCATTCTGTATAGCTCAGATTCTGTATAGTTAAGATATTAAGCAGCTTACACAGAGTTTTGGGGCCATAATTGAATTACTGTGCACGAAAAATGGTCAGATTGACCTTAATAAATGGATTTAAATATTCATGCTTAATAACATCAGAAAGCTCATCTTCACTCTCTATGCAATTAAAGCAGACACAAAACCCTCATCAATAAATTATTACTTGCAATCATTTTAAAGTTGTAGACCAGACAAAATGTGAACTACCATAGGATAATGAAGAATGCCAAGGTAATGTACATGCAATGTGCATATTAATATTCTGAATCTAATCGATAATTTATGAGTTACAATTACCATCAGGAAAAACTACTCCAATGATTAATTTCAAATAAACATTGCAATGTTACTTTAATTATGAATGAGCGTCTGTATCCCATGTTAATGAGTCGTTGCAGCCAAACCATGTACCTGTTTATAGCCATTCAGCAGATGTTGAGTTTGGTACCTTGGTACTATAAGTGACTAAGGATCTCTGTCCCCATACATTTGTTTGGCTTAAAATCACACAAGCACACATCATGATGTTTTGCTATAACAAATCAATAATGCTTACTGTGTATCACACATCACATTTCAATAGCTACACAGCTACAACATATCTGTTCACATAAACAAGATTATAAAATCACGAATGACAAGATCTTATAATCTGACATTATAAAAATACATAAAAATGCCGCAATTTTCAAACCAGTTTAAACTATATCTAATTTGTAATTTCCACAAGTAAAGCATACATAGCCTAGACCTGTTGGGTTGTGTGTCATATGGTCTGAGTGTAGAACATTTAGTACACTTTGAGTGTGTGTTCGAGTGTGTACTCACTGAGTGTAACAGATTTCCTACACTTTATTTGTGTGTCTGTGTGCACTGAGGCAGACTGAATGTAACAGATTTACTACTCAATGACTTGTCCATAAACCTGCCCTATTAAAAGACTCCATGTCGCTTTTTATGCAATGTCTCACACACAAACGTGTCAATTATGAAGGCAGCTTGTGTCAGACCTGATGTTCATGTAGATTGTATATTCAGCATGTCATGATGTCTTAGTCTGTAGCACCTGCAGTCATGATCCAAATGACTAATAATTTTAATAAATGTACTAATAAATTTAATAAACAATTTGTGCAATAAATATTTATTGTCTAGGTAACTCAAATGTAACATAAAACAAAACAAAACAGACAACATAATGAAATAGTCATTGCATTGTAACATGTCACACTCAAGCGAAGCGAGAGACGGCACAACTGCGGGGAGGACACGTGTTTATTCACATTACAGACAGTGACATCAGAAGGAGAACAAAGCGCAATGTTCTAGGCTCTACAGCAGGGGTCGGCAACCTATGGCACGCGGGCCACCGTTGGCACACCGAGGCATAATCAGTGGCACGCGATACGCTGGACCAGCATCAGCAAAAAATTAATAATAAAAAATAGAGCACGATCCTCCAATCGAAATCGCTACTCAACGCTCTGCTCGGCGGAGGCGTTTATACTTGGCGATCGATCGCGATATAATACTTAATTTGTGTCCATTTACACCTCCCCTCCGCTAACAATTTACAC
This sequence comes from Brachyhypopomus gauderio, assembly GCF_052324685.1. Taxonomy (NCBI): domain Eukaryota; kingdom Metazoa; phylum Chordata; class Actinopteri; order Gymnotiformes; family Hypopomidae; genus Brachyhypopomus; species Brachyhypopomus gauderio. The sequence goes on from NW_027506891.1 coordinate 308,940, forward strand.
TCACCACATGATGTAAATTATGCAATACGTGCAATAAAGGGAAAAAAACATTAAACTGTCATTCCAGAATGACAAGTGAGAAGTATTTTAAACTTTGATTTAAAAATGTCTAAAGTCATGGCTCTTCTAATGTTTTTATTCAGCTACTTTTGTGCAAGAATGGCATATACTTCTGTTTAAAGAGCTTCTCCGTGCAGTTTCCGCCTTCATTTGGCAGATCTGTTAAGATGATTGGCTGCAGTAAAAAATGATTGACAGCTAACTCTGGCTGATAATTGGCTTAATAAAAATTGATTGACAACGAAAGTCTAGTATCTGATTGGCTGCATTCGAAAATGATTGACACATGCTCCGCCCTTTACCCACGCCCACCGGGGCTCCGGCCTGCAGCATTACCCTTCTCCTTTCGCACGCTGTCGATTCGCAAGGTCGTGCACCTCTCGAATTGTGTAACTGCGCGCACCAGTTAAACTTAATTAAGTTAAATATTTATACATATAGTCGAAATGATTCGAAATAATTCGCTTTTTTATCACATTATTTATGGTTGGTTTATTTTCAAAACGCACAATCTTAACGTCTTCACGTTCTCTCATGTTTCATCCTGGAATTACAAGAGGTTCGTATTTGTTAACGTAATACAAGAGAACTGTTCAGTCAGACAGATTTTTGTTGTGAAACGAAGTCGTTACAATTTCAAGCATTTTCAAGCACTTTAGCCTAAATTCCAGCACTTTTCAAACCTTTATTACTTTATTCATTTAATGTACAGGACATGATTTCTTTAAAGGAAGTTTGTTTTTATCTGTTTGCTTGTTGAAAAATGTTTTCACTTGAAATTACTGACAGATCCATAAGAAATATTGCTTTATTCATTTAAGCATTAAATAATATATACTGTGTTAGGTCTTGGTTCAATGGGCTATGTGCAATCATTTCAATATGTTTTAATAAACATTGAACCAGTCCGGCCCTCGGCTTGTAGCAAATTTGGTTTTTTGGCCCTCGGCAGCCCCGGTTCTGGACTGCTTTGCTTGGGGGGGCAGTAAAACATAATGAGGGGGCATGTTGATAGTCATGTTTATGAAGCCAGAAATATATTCAAGGCTTGATTTGTGCATGAATGATGACTATTGATACTGGCTTAAAGTGATGTATTAGGTAAAGAAATAAAAATGCACATTTTCGAACTTAAAACTTAAAACACAATGATTAAAAAATACATGTTGATTATGTAAATGGAGAACAAAGATTATAGAATTGTATTTCATTTCAATACTGCCATTACTAATAGAACAACTCTATTTCTTGAAAGGCTGACACACAGACTGAGAATATTCAAACATGGAAATAGGAATGAGTGAGAATATTTATATTACTGGGAAATTAAAATATAAAGAAAACAAAAGAATACAAATTCTGTTATAAAAGGGAGTATTCGTCACATTTCTATTTTGAAAAAGAAAAAAATATGAAAGTACATAAAATAAGAAATCTATCTACTGCACTTTAATGGTAAAAAATCTGGTAAAGTATTGAAGTTTTTATTGATGTTATGAAACGTACTGGTACAATGCGGTATTTATGCACAGTATAACAATACTGGCTGTGATGGCGAGGAATCGTTTAAACCAGGGATGTCAAAGTCAAAAACACAGAGGGCCAAAAAAACAAATTTGCTACAAGCCGAGGGCCGGACTGGTTCAATGTTTATTAAAACATATTGAAATGATTGCACATAGCCTATTGAACCAAGACCTAACACAGTGTATAATATTTAATGTTTAAATGAATAAAGCACTATTTTCTTATTGATCTGTCAGTAATTTCAAGTGAAAACATTTTTCAACAGGCAAACAGATAAAAGCAAACTTCCTTCAAAGAAAAATCACATGAAGACACACAGAAGACACACAGGTTTACCTTTTACCTCCGTGAACATGTACTCTGCACTGTAAAAAATTTCAAGTCTCACCAACTAAAAAAATCTTAGTGACCCGTTGCACCTAATTCTTTTAGTTGGTCTAATTTAAGCTCTGCAAATTGCAAATTTTAAGCTCTGCTGACAACTACAGAATTCAGTCTAATTAAAGAAAATAAGTTGAGCCAACAGAATGTTGTATATTAACCAAATACACCTAATGAGTCCAACAAAATGTTTTATGTTGTTCCAGCTACAATTGTTTAGTTCAGGTAATTATTCATTAGTATCCAAGTTGCCTGAACTATACATTTTATGCTTTATGAAGTAAATTAAAAATATACAGAATATAATTAAGTAATTGTGCATTTTATTTGCATGTCAAAAAGTAAACCAAAATGTCAAAAATATTACCAAACAGGCATATGAGAGCTGCTTTATAAATGTAATAAAAATTGAAACGTCGTCGAGTCAGGAGGACAAGAATGAGCCATGACACCAACGTTAACTCAATGCTAATTTATTAGCAATACGCTAACGGCAAAAACACACTGGTTCTAAGGGAGGGGGGACACTAACACGCATACAACACACATCCAGGGAAACGGGAGAACTGACCGCGGAGCTGTATGTGGTTGGAAAAAGTATCTAAAAAAGTACTTAATTAGAAATCGATTGGGCTTCAGCAAATGCTTAATTACTACGCAGTTCTAGCTAGCTAGGTAGCTAACGTTAGTCCGCATGCTAACAGTTTGCCGACGTGAGGTAAAGTTAAATTCCAAACGGAAACATTACTAAACTCATAGCAAAGTTAAACACTGAAAAACAACTTGTTGGCTTAGCTCTAGTTTTGATAACTATACGTTTGGAAAATATGTTGAAATACGACCTAGTTCAAATTCAAACTCAACAAACACCACCAAGTTAGTTGTGTTAGCTTAGTAAAGATCCACATTAACTTCACTCATTGAACGTTTGAAGTCCTCTAGATAAACGGTGAAACGCTGGGTCTTCATTTTAGTTTTGGTGCAGAAGGCGCCAAGAAAATCTTCTCTCGAGCATGCACATTAGTTTCACCACTACCACTATTGCTCGCCCAACACAGTTTTTTACTTTGGACTTGACATGTTGACTGAGAACCATAATGCTCATTCACTGAACACAAAATATTAAGTTGAATGGTAAAAATGCAGCAGCTGATGGCACAACTCGTTTTTTGTTTTTGGAGTAACTATTTTTATGTTTCATGCTTTGCCCACATAAGTTTTTATATTCACAGTACATAAGCAAACAAAGATTTTTTACAGTGTGCCTCCCACCTGGCTTGAAACCCGTTCTCAGTGTCCACCTTACGTTTAGTCATTTTTGAGAAGGGGGATAGCTGAACGTTGATGTCTGCTCTGACTGCTGATTTAGGTTTATACTTTCGCGAGTGACCATAGTGCGCAACTCCGAATTTTAATGTTGCTTTGTGTTGCAGGTTTGAAAAGTGCTGCAATTTAGGCTAAAGTACTTGAAAATGTTTTAAATTGTAACTACTTCGTTTCACAACAAATATCTGTCTGACTGAACAGTTCTCTTGTATTACGTTAACAAATACGAGCCTCTTGTAATTCCAGGACGAAACATGAGAGAACGTGAAGACGTTAAGATTGGGGAAAATAAACAACCATTAAATAATGTGAATAAAAAGCGAATTATTTCGAATCATTTCGAGTATATGTATAAATATTTAACATATTTAAGTTTAACGTGCTGGAAAATATTGAAATGGACCTTTAAAGTGACGTACAAGTGCTTGAATTCCACCTTATAAAGGTGTATGAACCCTGCAAACATGACTTTGTTCATTGCGCTGGCGGAGCCACTGCGATTACGTCATTTTCGCCGCGCGGACCCTCGCGACGCTTCGCGCTGCAGTGACTTCGCGGGCTACCGTTGCATTGTGGGGAATGTAGTGTTTGTGCGTACAAAACACCATCGGGCGGCTGTGGCCTGCGGGCCGGTTCTAATAGTAATTCAATATCATCCAGGGGGCCATAGATAATCAATTCACGGGCCGGATCTGGCTCGCGGGCCTTGACTTTGACATATGTGGTTTAAACCATGAGCCGCGACGGCTTGCACGGGGGAAAGAGCAGCCTCGCGCGCTGTCGTGCACCTCTCGAATTTTGTAACTTCGCGCGCGCCGCGCCTCAGCGCAATGAACAATGTCATGTTTGCCGGGTTCATACACCTATACAAGGTGGAATTAAAGCACTTGTACCTCACTTTAAAGGTCCAGTTCAATATTTCTCAGCACGTTAAACTTAATTAAGTTATTTATACATATACTCAAAATAATTCGCTTTTTTAATCACACTTTCAAAACGCCCAATCTTAACGTCTTCACGTTCTCTCATGTTTCGTCCTGGAATTACAAGAGGCTCGTATTTGTTAACCTAAGACAAGAGAACTGTTCATTCAGACAGATATTTGTTGTGAAACGAAGTAGTTACAATTTCAACATTTTCAAGTACTTTAGCCTAAATTCCAGCACTTTTCAAATCTGAAAAAGCAACATTAAAATTCGTCAGGTAAATGTTCATTCCCCTGTTTTTTATTACCACATATCGTTTCGGACAACACTGCGCGGCAAGTATTTAAAAGCTTCCGCCGTTCGCGCAGGTTTAGGAGAACCAAGTTAGCCTAACCGCTAACGGCTAATAAAATAATTTAAGCAACACCTATGTAAGAGGTGAGTAACATTAAAGCAACGAAAAACCACAGTTAAGCAAATATTACCATGTGGAAGTCAGTTTAAACTCAGAAGAGTGTTTACCAGTATACCTGTCTTTCACTCACACTAACAGAACATATACTGCCGAACTGAACCGTTTGGGGCAGTCTGCCGATTTTTATATGACTCACAGAGCCAATCAGGAATAAGCAAGGAAATATCTTCATGCTGTAAAGCAAAATGCATTTTTGTGATTGGTTCAGAGATAATAAAAAAAAGCCGTTGCTTGCATTGTGCTTGGGGGGGCAAAGACACAATTTGGGGGGGCAATGCCCCCCTCTGCCCCCCCCCCCCCCCCCCCCCCTAGCGCCGGCCCTGGCCCTCGGTGTATTTGACTTTGACATCCCTGAACTAAATGTTTGGTTTATTATAGGAAATATAAATTACATTACAAATACAGTAATCCCTCGTTTATCGCATTCTGGAGATTCCAGAACCACTCGCGATAACCGAAAATCCGTGAAGTAGAAACGGTATATTTATTTAAGTATTTATACACTATATTAAGGCTTTATAAACCCTCCCCACACCTTTACATAAACCTTTCCCATTCACTTTATAACCATTCGCATACTGTTCTGTGCATGTGTGCTTGTCCAGCGAGCAACCAGTCATGTTGTTTACAATCTCATGTAGGCGAGTAGCGTCTCAGGCAACGTTCAGTGAACGAATCAGAGAATGAACGAGAGCCCTCAGTTCAGTGAACAAATCACTGAGCATGTGCAGTTCCCTCGCAATGAATGTGTCCGCCTCCAGATTCGCGGGTGATTCGGTGATTCCAGTGACTGTATGTTTAATGGACGGTACGTCGCCATTGACTCCCATTGTGAACTTTTGAAGCCACCAAGATGGCCGAGATGGAGTCACAGACCACACTGCAGTTCCCCTGCCGGCCTGCAGGGTCGCTGCTGAGCTCAATTACTGAACTGAGAAAGGAACAAATCAGCTGAGGAAGTGATTCGATTCAGTTCGTTCACTCAAACCCGGGAAAACATGAGACAATGAACGATAACAGAAATGACAAAGCTTAAACTTCTACAAAGAGAACGAAACTTTCACAACTCTAACACGTGCAGTTCTAGTACTAAGGCACTGAGGTGGAGCTTGGAGCCTATACCAAACTGACCCAGCTTGAGAGAACACTCTATAGCATACTTGAGTACACACTCTGTAGCACACTTGAGTACATACTTCGTTACACACTTGAGTACACTCTATAGCTCACTTGAGTACACACTCCATAGCATACTTGAGTGCATGGACGTAGTTTTGATTTCATAAGTGGGGGGGACACAACCTGGGGTGGCGAACTGTTGAGCGGGGGGGGGGGGAGCTCGGAGCTGCATGATCCTAGTGCTAGATTTGTCGCTATTTGGATATTGTTTTTTTAACCGTTAAAAAGTGGGGGGGACATGACTTCGTCGCTACTTAAATATTTGGTTTTAACTGTAAAAACTGGGGGGGACCAAAACCGGCTTTTGAAAAAGTGGGGGGGACATGTCCCCCCCGTCCCCCCCCCAAAACTACGTCCGTGCTTGAGTGTGCACCCTGTGGCACTTGACTGGCTTCCTTTGTAGTGATTCATAAGCATCTGATTGACATTTACCTCTGATTGATTCTGCTTGGATGTGACTCAAAGGAAGCAGTGATCAATCTTCACTAAAACATAAAAGCAACAGAGAAAGAGCTTGAGAGAGAAAGAGAGAGAGAGAGAGAGAATAAAGAACTAGAGTGCACATTACTCCTGCTAATTCAGTTCAGCACATTCTTACGAAGGCTTTTCAGGATCTTTAGGTGTTAAAGCTGGATGGTTTTTAAGAGCAGTAACATTTCAACAACATGGTCACAGATTGTGCATTATTCAGTGTTACAGTATTACATAAATGTTGTGCTAGCAAGAATTTTATGGTATCTTGGTGCATGTCATGAATAGGCATGACAGTAAGTGAACTAGAGCCCAGCCCAATTTAACCCAGCGTTAAACTCCTCTGTTATCATCTGAAACCATAGAAACAGAATTTCACCCCATTGTGGCTAATCAGAAAGTGTCTGATCTTTAGAGTACTTGTAGATTGATGGGCAGAATTGATCCTGTCTAAGGTTTATTTTGGCAGAGAAATACCACGGTCAATGTTCAGAAATACTTTCCTACAGTAGACGGGTCTAGAAGACAGTCTAGACTGACTGCCTGCCACAAGTTGCTGTTTATATTGATCCGTTCCACTGCGTGGAATGATGATGTCCCATCACCTTGATGTCACGGTGTCAATGTAATAAACTCTTCTCGAATTCCCACTGGCCACCAAATGGATACTGTGTACATGTTCAGCTTGAAAGAATCTTATTGAATCTCTCCACTCTACTTCAACGTGAAGTGATCAGCCTGACATAACCCAGCTGAATCAGTTGTTGGAGCGTGAAGACTGCCACACTGCAGTTGTGTGGCCCTCTGCAATTTAAGCTGGAAACTCAATTGTAAGAGGTGTGTTGAATAGCGAAGTGTGATTGCTCTTATTCTCCACACACACACACACACACACACACAAACACACACACACACACACACTGATGAGCTTGCAGTGGGTGAATAGAGAGGTAAGATCTGCCGTGCAGAACTATATCTTCTCTTTCTCTGGACCTCGAGTGAGTCACTCCCTCAGATGGCCTGAGCTCTACTTCAGCACACAGGCTAAATCTGTGTGGGTGGAGGTCATTTTCAGAGACATTCAGCAGTGGGCAATTTGCACTAAAAATGAAGCTCGTTTCAGTTCTTGAGTAAAACACCCCAGTGGTACACTAGGGTGGTCCTTCTGGACAGTATTACAAGGCTATCTGATTCATTCAACTTCACCGTGAGTCATGGTGGAACCCTATTACTCTGAGATAGTCCCTAATAGTGCGTCTGTTATGTCTGTTATGGCCCTTTCCGCTGTTTTTAAAGCTGTGTGATAATCTATGGCACACACACCTTAACACACCTGGGCATTGGCACATAGCATCTGTTGCCAGGCAACACTCTTCCTGCCCAACCTAATATTATGCTGTCTGAAAATAGGAGTCTATGCATGTGTGTGTGTGTGTATGTGTGTGTGTGTGTGTGTGTGTGTGTATCACGCACCACTATTCACAGTCGGAGCTGCATTCATCTACAGTGGCGGTGTTAGCTGGTGTGCTCCTGACACAAGAGATTCATACCAACACACAGGATTTATTTCCCTATATATTACAAGCTCTAGATGCTATTACAAACTAGAAAAATTAACTGAACTCACATATACTGTGTACGTTAATGTAAATCTGGTGCTTTGACACTTTTTAAACAAACGCTGCCTATCATTCTGAGTCCTGTTTGCATTACTCTCACTGAAGTAACCAAGGGTGTCAGTATTAGCTATTGTTGTACATCTAAGCACCCGGTATTAAAGGGTGACTCATTAGTGTACCCTCCTTACCCGGAACATACAAACACAACCATTAAAGAGTCCGTTTATTAGCTACACTTCTCCTATGTGTATTGTTAGGTGTACAGCTCCAGAGTGTTCTTGTATTTGATTGGTTGTGACCTAATTGACCTAATGCTTTGTCAGGGGCTGTTCTCAGCAGAGCAGTGACACTCACCGGGTAGATGTGCACAAGAGTAGGTGTGTCCAAATGTTTGGCTGGTAATGTACACCCAGGGCCGGCCCTTCCATTAGGCGATATAGGCAAATGCTAGGGGCGCCGGCTGTCCAGGGGGGCGCTCGCGTGAATGCGTTATTTATTTATTCATTTACAAATGAACAATTTATAAATATGAAAACAAGCAAAGTCGACATAATCACAACTTCATTGTGTAATAATATTAGTCAAATTAATAATTATAATAGCACACGATACCCATCACCCGCGCAGCCCCCTCCCCCCGCTCGCTCTGCGCACATCGTTACTGTTTGTCATCTCTCCGGAAAGATGCAAAAAGACCGAAGTTCTCTGGTGTCCAGGGGAGAAAAATGAGAAAAGAGGAGGAAGAAGCCAAAGGTAATATAATATGGTGAATTACACTATACTGTATGTTGTACTTGAATGGTGCTTTGTTTTAATATGAGAATGAATGTTGATGTGTTTCCATCTTTGGCGGAGAATTTTTATAAGCAGATCTTACACACTGACTCATATAGGTTTGCTGGCTCTCCCTTTTAATTTGAAACAAATCCAAAATGCTGCCAATCTGTAGCAGTGGTGTTTTTCTTTTAAACCAGTTCACTTCACTCATAACTAACACTCATCGTCATTGTGGCTTTTCCCCCTCTGTATGATCCTAGTGAAAACCGCCACTCCATAACCAATCAGTGTCCTCCAACTGCTGACCCCTCCCACAGATCTTTTTAATGAATGCGCCAAATTTTTCAAAGTACAGATTTGGAACGTTGCGTCACGTCACATGATTAATATACTGCCACAATTTTACAATACTGTCATCATACTGCCCAATCCTAGTAGGTGCTATTATTCGCTTAGCTCAGCAAGTTTTTAAAATAAATATATATTAAAACACACCTATACTCTCTGTTCCTTTCAGATGCACTTTTGAAATATTTAAATCCTGTTTCTACACATCCTGGTCCACCAGAAGACACATTCTCAACCTTATCACCTTCCAGTGAAGCAGCATTACACCATCATATCCCTCCACCTCACTACACCAATATTTATTTATTATTAATATTTACACCATCATATCCCTCCACCTCAGTACACCAATATTTATTTATTATTCATATTTACACCATCATATCCCTCCACCTCACTACACCGATATTTATTTATTATTCATATTTACACCATCATATCCCTCCACCTCACTACACCAATATTTATTTATTATTCATATTTACACCATCATATCCCTCCACCTCACTACACCGATATTTATTTATTATTCATATTTACACCATCATATCCCTCCACCTCACTACACCGATATTTATTTATTATTAATATTTACACCATCATATCCCTCCACCTCACTACACCGATATTTATTTATTATTCATATTTACACCATCATATCCCTCCACCTCACTACACCGATATTTATTTATTATTCATATTTACACCATCATATCCCTCCACCTCACTACACCAATATTTATTTATTATTAATATTTACACCATCATATCCCTCCACCTCACTACACCAATATTTATTTATTATTCATATTTACACCATCATATCCCTCCACCTCACTACACCGATATTTATTTATTATTCATATTTACACCATCATATCCCTCCACCTCACTACACCGATATTTATTTATTATTAATATTTACACCATCATATCCCTCCACCTCACTACACCGATATTTATTTATTATTCATATTTACACCATCATATCCCTCCACCTCACTACACCGATATTTATTTATTATTCATATTTACACCATCATATCCCTCCACCTCAGTACACCGATATTTATTTATTATTCATATTTACACCATCATATCCCTCCACCTCACTACACCAATATTTATTTATTATTCATATTTACACCATCATATCCCTCCACCTCACTACACCAATATTTATTTATTATTAATATTTACACCATCATATCCCTCCACCTCACTACACCAATATTTATTTATTATTAATATTTACACCATCATATCCCTCCACCTCACTACACCAATATTTATTTATTATTAATATTTACACCATCATATCCCTCCACCTCACTACACCAATATTTATTTATTATTAATATTTACACCATCATATCCCTCCACCTCACTACACCGATATTTATTTATTATTAATATTTACACCATCATATCCCTCCACCTCACTACACCGATATTTATTTATTATTAATATTTACACCATCATATCCCTCCACCTCACTACACCGATATTTATTTATTATTCATATTTACACCATCATATCCCTCCACCTCACTACACCGATATTTATTTATTATTCATATTTACACCATCATATCCCCTCCACCTCACTACACCAATATTTATTTATTATTCATATTTACACCATCATATCCCTCCACCTCACTACACCAATATTTATTTATTATTAATATTTACACCATCATATCCCTCCACCTCACTACACCAATATTTATTTATTATTAATATTTACACCATCATATCCCTCCACCTCACTACACCAATATTTATTTATTATTAATATTTACACCATATCCCTCCACCTCACTACACCAATATTTATTTATTATTCATATTTACACCATATCCCTCCACCTCACTACACCAATATTTATTTATTATTCATATTTACACCATCATATCCCTCCACCTCACTACACCAATATTTATTTATTATTCATATTTACACCATCATATCCCTCCACCTCACTACACCAATATTTATTTATTATTAATATTTACACCATCATATCCCTCCACCTCACTACACCAATATTTATTTATTATTCATATTTACACCATCATATCCCTCCACCTCACTACACCAATATTTATTTATTATTCATATTTACACCATCATATCCCTCCACCTCACTACACCAATATTTATTTATTATTCATATTTACACCATCATATCCCTCCACCTCACTACACCAATATTTATTTATTATTCATATTTAAAAGTTGTTCTCTGCACTACTTTATCTAAAATAGTTTTAAAATATTTTTGAGCAATATATTTATTGTTATACTGTAATATTTATAATTAATTTGGTTTTTATTTGTTTCTTTAATAATGATTTTACTGTTGATTTCGTTCAAAAATATATATATATATATTTATCAAAAACATAAAGCTTTGCGGTGTCTGTGTGAGTGTAAAAACCCGATGATTGATGATACATGGGGCGCCAACCAAAATCTCGCCTAGGGCACCACATTGGTCAGGGCCGGCTCTGTGTACACCCACAAGACTCACTCACTCTCTCTCTCTCTCTCTCTCTTTAACTGTCCTACCCCCTCTCTGAAATGGCTGACACCTGGTTAACCCTTGCATACTGGATAAGATTTCTTTAGTTATTTTGCTCCTGCATTGTGTCTTTTGGTCTGTTTGTTCTGCTACTGTTTCTCCCTTCTTCTCCTTTCGTCTCCATCTTCTCTTTGGATTCTCTGGAGCTTCTTATTCCCATTTCTCATTCCTCTCTTCAGATCAACACTGCTAGTCAAAGCATCCCAGTAGCAGCAGCAGTTTGCCTGAACATAAGGAGAGATGTTCAGTCTCATGACCATCATTCATCTGCAGGTTTGTGGGTAGCACAGCCCTGTGCTCTGTTGCTGTATAATTTAGTCAATGCATTATAATACCCTACTGTCTCTATTTAAAATGCAGCTATCTGTGCAGTTTGTATTACCGAATGTGCACTGCATGTTGATGCTTGTAATAAATTTTGTAAATGTATTTAAATGGTAAACAGATCTCTCCGAACAATGAGGCTTTGCCCTCTATGGGATTCTCCCAGTTCCCCTGTGTAATAAATAACCCAACAGCCACATTTGTCTGTTTGCTTCTGACAGTGGAGATAAGAGAGTGGCTGAGAATGTGGAGGGTTGTGAGTGGGAGGAAGTCTAGTCCCAGTACCTGGTGCTAGTCCGATCAACAGAACCTGCTCCCGTCCAACTGGCACTGACAGGTCACCAATAAATTAGCCTCAACACCACATGTGAACTGGATAGATTTCCATTTCCACAGCGAGCCAGTGCTGTTGCTCAAATGCTGATATTTAGAGACAGTCAGCTCTGCCTGTTGAACGATTGAACGGATGCTGAGATGTTTCGCCCATCACCAGCCGTGATCACAGTGTATTCCAGCTGCTTTAGCCCACTTGACTCAGCACAGTGGCTAATCATCACACCTTCGTGCGGTCAGGTGCACAACGCCGGGGTATCGCTAGATTTAAACGTTCCAGGAACTCCATATCACTGACCCAGCAATTCTGTGGTGTATGTGGGTGTGTTTGATGGGGGTGGGGGAGGGTCGGGGGCAGTAACAGGAGTGTTTGCCAGTGTATGTGTGCTGCAGGTGTGTGGCAGGTGGGTGGATCCAACAGTTGAACTTTCTGTTCTCATATGTTGCCTCTTCTTGTAAAATTATGGGTATAACATATGTGCACATCTGCAAATTTACATTCATCAGACATTCTTATCTAGAGCTTCTTACAAGAGTAAGTGTGTATTAAGGAACGTCTCCTTAACTACAACAAATGTTTCAGCATAACTCATTCTCTCTTACGCTATTGCTCTCTCTGCCTCTTTGATTGATTTCCTCAACTCAATTTCACCTCCATCTTTACTCTCTCTCCCCATGCACACACAGCCCTGTTCTGGAGTGAGACATGGTTCCCTGCTGCAGCTGCCTGTGCTAATTACTGCTCAATGTGAACAGGACCATCACATTACTGCTCAATGTGAACAGGACCATCACCTTACTGCTCAATGTGAACAGGCCTGAAGGGCGTGAGTCTTCTCAAATGATCCTGTAAGCTTGGTCCAACTTTCTGTTGGAAATGTCTCCTACTCTTCTGAGCAGAATTGTTCAAGCTGAGCCATGTTGAAAGCATCAATGGACAGAGAGGTTCTGATAAATCTCCAAAGATGATTTACAGGGATCATGTCTCCACAAAGATGCTCTATTGGGTTCTTGTCTCCCGAGACATGCTCTACTGGATTTATGTCTCTCCAGAGATGTTCTACAAGGATCAGGTCTGTACAGACATGCTCTGCTGGGTTCAGGTCTATACAGACATGCTCTGCTGGGTTCAGGTCTGTACAGACATGCTCTGCTGGGTTCAGGTCTGTACAGACATGCTCTGCTGGGTTCAGGTCTGTACAGACATGCTCTGCTGGGTTCAGTTCCAGACCGTAACTGAGCCACTGATTTGCAGAGTTTTACACTTGTTTGTAAGGTTGCTGTCTAGTTGAAAATAAACCTGCCCATCTTTAGATCAAACACCCTGGAAATGGGTTTCACCAAAATTTGTTCAACATATTAGAGCATCCAACTTTTCCTTTATGCATACTAGTGTAATCCCAGAAAAACTTCCAAACATTATGCAGCCATCAATGTGCTTGACTGTAGGGATGGTTTTAATGATGAGATGCTCAGTGCTTGGTTTCATTCATACATGGCTCTAGGAACTGCAGTTTAATAGTTCAATCTTAGATACATCAGACCTCAACGCTGTGTCAGACCATCTTGCTTCTCATGGGTCAGACGTGTTCAGGTGCCTTTTGGCAAACACCAAGCAGGTTCTAATGTACTTTTTGTGGAGAATGGCTTCTGTATGGTCAGTGTACTATAATGGTCTGATTGGAGCACCACTGGACGCCTGCTCAGAAACACCAATGCCTGTGTACCGCAGAAGAACCAGGAAGAAGAATGGAGCAGAGAGCAGAGGCAGCATGATGATGATGATGATGAAGATGCAGTGATCGCCCTGGTGACACTTCACTCAACACTGTGAGGAGTGATGACATTTTCTGAGCCCAGGAGGAGGATGTAGATCTTTCTTGGGCATGTGAATGTGTGTAATTGGGACAAAAAACATATTGGACAGATATGATGCTGCACAGGCCCACAGCTACGGCCCACAGCTGGGACAGTCCCATGGTGCTTGGCAGACACATCATGTGTGGAAGGAACCAGTGCCTTGGCAGTGTTTGTGACAGCTGTTGGTGCCGTGCAACAGGAGAAAGACTGTGGCATGGTGAGGGGGGCCAACTGGCACAACTTACAACTTCGGCGTAAGCAAGATGCTGAAGTGGTAGAGATTCTACTGGCCAGGCTCCTGCATAAAGGTGGAGCTAAATTTGCACTGCCACAACCAGTGAATGACCAAAAAGGAACACTGCTGCTGCTGCAAGCTCCTCCCCCTCTGCTCTGGCGGGCCTATGGATAGTGTAGCCATGGACATCCTGGGCCCTTCCCCACCAACGTGACTGAAACAGCCCAAAGCAAACATGGTCCTGGAACGCAGCACTTACACGATAGCAGCACAGTTGTGAGTGGTGGAAGTTCAAGAGTTCTGCTGTTTTAGAGTGAGGAGATCCTTACCATTCAAGGTAACTCTGAATCAGCTCAGGGGAGTTCACATCAGATAGTGATGATCCATAGGGAACAGCTCACCTTGTACAGTTGCCAGCCGGTAGGCCAAACAGACGAGGTTACAGGGTTACAGGGTTACATGGTTATGGCATTACGGGGTTGGTAATGCAACAGCAACGCAAGCCTAGCACACCTGTGCCCCTCAGAGAGTGTGTCCTAGCCAGTGTTGCGAATAACGTCGTTAAAAATAACGGCATTAAGTAACGGTGTCATTTTCTCAGTAACGGGATAATATAATTAATTACTTTTCCTGTCGTTACAATGCCGTTGACGTTACTGGTCATTAAAAGCGGTGCGTTACTATATATTGATATACTAACAGTAATGCGAGCGGATCGCTGCCCAGGCTAGTGAGGAGAAACAGATCTCGATAGGTCACAGTTCTCGGTGTAACACCTGTTTAACTTAACAAGTCAGTAAGCGATTGGCTAAGGCAGCGTTATGGTAGCCAATCAGCCAGTGTTTTTACACGCGTGCCGAAGCACACTAGTGACACGACACAAATGAAGAAGAGGTGGAAATGGCGAGTCAGGAGCAAGCCGAAGAATAATGAGCATTTTCAAGGTGGCGATATAAACATTATTTAAGAAAATACTTGAAGTTCCTGAATGTCTACCAGACTGGGAATTTGATTTATTTAATTAAGAATAGAGGTTTTATTGTTAAGTTTACTTCTGTTGTGAACAAACCAGTTGTCTCAGGTTGAGAGGATTTAATTTAATTTGATAGATGTAAATGCACTTTATATAGTGTAACTGTTTACTTTTGCTTTTTTTTTTTTTTTTTTTACAAAGATTTGGGATTTAAAGGATTTTATCCTGCACTGGTCTGTTGATGTGCAATAAATATCAAAAGTTAAACACCTTTCTTGTGACGTGCGGAGGAGCAGGCACGACGACAACAGCAACGGTGCAACATATTTTAATGGACACAAAACACGAGCAAGCGCGGTCAAGCGACACTCACACAGGCACGAAACTGTGTGTGACAAACACGAGCACGATACATTGCGCGAACGCACATTATATAGGTGATTAACACATACCCTCGTGATCACGAGACAAGGCACCAGTGAAACTACGAACACGCTCACAAACAACCCACACCCACGGAACTACAAACATGGACATAACCGCATGCAGACGACATAACGACACGTCCACAGGGAAGGGTCCGGATCTGTCACCGTGACATTTCTGATCTACTCATTTCAACTGACTGTGAAAACTGCTTTTTCAAAAAATCCTTATTCACTGTCATATACCTTTTTTTTTACTGTAATGCAAATAGTTACTTTCCCTGGTAACGAGTTACTTTTATTATAGGAGTAATTCAGTAATTCACTAACTCAGTTACTTTTTTGAACAAGTAGTGAGTAACTATAATTAATTACTTTTTAAAAGTAACGTTCCCAACACTGCAAACGAATAAGAGGCCGGAAGGGCGTCAGGTGCAAGCCGAAGAAAATTTAGCATTTTTAAGGCAATATAAACATTATTTAAGAAAATACTTGAAGTTCCTGAATGTCTACCAGACTGGGTATTTGATTTATTTAATTAAGAATATAGGTTTAATTGTTAAGTTTACTTCTGTTGTGAACAAACCAGTTGTCTCAGGTTGAGAGAATTTAATTTAATTTGATAGATGTAAATGCACTTTATATAGTGTAACTGTTTACTTTTGCTTTTTTTTTTTTACAAAGATTTGGGATTTTAAAGGATTTTATCCTGCACTGGTCTGTGGATGTGCAATAAATATCAAAAGTTAAACAACTTTCTGATCTACTCATTTCAACTGACTGTGAAAACTGCTTTAAAAAAATGTAATTAATTGGCATATAACCTTTATTTAACTGTAACGCAAATAGTTACTTTCCCTGGTAACGAGTTACTTTTATTATAGAGTAATTCAGTTACTAACTCAGTTACTTTTTGGAACAAGTAGTGAGTAACTATAATTAATTACTTTTTTAAAGTAACGTTCCCAACACTGGACACGAGATGAACCCAAGCAGTGTCTCTCTCACCAACAACAGGAGCTGGGGGTGTGGCTTATTCTCTTTCTTTTTTCTGCACATTAATTTTTTAGTTGGGGTTTTGTAGTAGAAGTGCCCTCTGTCCTGAGAGGAAATGGACTGTTAGTTGAAAAAAGCTTCATGACAGAAGTGACAAATAATTGATGAAGACATGAAGAGAAGTGTGAGTGTGATGGAAGTGACCCCCTGTGCACCGATGTGACCCTCTGTGTTGTAATGCAATTCCCTAACATGTGCTTCACCAAGATCTGCGCTTTTCTGTTCAGATAAGACATTTTTACTGTTATGATTCATGCTTACTTTATGAACTTGAAAATAAAATCTCCCAACGGTAATTCCTTTGACAGATCCATTACTGTATTCTTGGCATTGCATGTGAGTTTCTAAGCCAGTAGGGCAATGACTAGTGGAATCTTCATATTTTGACTGAAAGTGTGAGGTAACACGATTTGTTAGTGGCTGTGGTGTGTGCATGTGTCTGTGTGTGCATACCCCTATAAGCATGTCTGGTCCATAGATAACTGACAGCTACTTTGCTTTCAGTCACCTCTCATATACTCTGAATTTATCACTCTATTTATCAGCCTTAGATGAGAGTGGCTGTGCTTAAAGCTGTATTGTCCATTGTCATTTACCAACCACCTAGTTACACACTCTTGTAAATTTACAGGCCACTTTACTAGATACACCTTGCTAGTACAGGGTTGGACCCCCTTTTGCCTTCAGAACTGCCTTAATCCTTTGTGGCATAGATTCAATAATGTACTGAAAACATTTATCAGACAGTCTGGTCCATATTGACATGGTAGCATCATGTAGCTGCTGCATCCATGACGTGAATCTCCCATTCCACCACATCCCAAAGGTGCTCTATTGGATTGAGATCTGGTGACTGTGAGGGCCATTCAAGCACAGTGAACTCACTTTCATGTTCAAGAAACCAGTCTGAGATGATTCATGCTTTATGACATGGCACATTATCCTGCTGGAATTAACCATCAGAAGATGGGTACACTGGTCATAATGGGATAGAAATGGTCAGCAACAATACTCAGGTAGGCTGTGGCGTTGACACGATGCTCAATTGGTACTAATGGGCCCAAAGTGTGTCAGGAAAATATCCCCCACACCATTGCACCACCAGCCTGAACTTTTGATACAAGGCAGGATGGATCCATGTTTTCATGGTGTTGACGCCAAATTCTGACCATCTGAATGTTGCAGCAGGAATTGAGACTCATCAGACCAGGCAACGTTTTTCCAATCTTCTATTAAATTTTGGTGAGCCTGTGTGAATTGTAGCCTCAGTTTCCTGTTCTTAGCTGACAGGAGTGGCCCCTGGTGTGGTCTTCTGCTGCTGTAGACCATCCACCTCAAGGTTCGACGTGTTGTCACAGATATGCTCTTCTGCATTCAGAGATGCTCTTCTGCATGCCTTTGTGGTAACTGGTAAATTGAATTGCTATTGCCTATCAACAGTAAGTTTTATCAACTTGAACCAGTCTGGCCATTCTCCTCTGACCTCTGGCATCAACAAGACATTTGCACCCACAGAACTGCCGCTCACTGGATATTTGATCTTTTTCAGACAATTTCTGTAAACCCTAGAGATGGTTGTGCGTGAAAATCCCAGTAGATCAGCAGTTTCTGAAATACCCATACACTGTAAAAAAATAATTCTTTGACTTGGTAAATATAATTAGGTTTATTTAAGTACTATCTAAAAGAATAATCTAGTACAGTCTTACTTAAGAATTTCACATAAAAGTGTAACGTGTGATTCCTCCCCTTCACGTCAATCATGGCCCTGTTGGTTTTGTTTTCTTTTCCATGTGCACTTTTACGTAGTTTCCACGCCTATGTTCAGCCCCTTGTTTTGTGTCATTAGTTTCACCTGTAAGTGATTAAGGGTTATCTGGTTTTGTATTTAGATGCCCGCTTTTGTTTCTTGAGTTGCTGGTGATTGTTTCTATGTATGTGCATCTCGGCAGAGTTTCATGTTCAAGTCTTGTTTGTTATTAGGTCAAGGATATTACGTTAAATCCTGGTGGTGTTCCTTGGTCATTCCAGAGTGTTACTTTCAGTCTGTGTGCGTAAGTGTTATGTTGTGCTTTTCCTCGTTATTCGTGTTTTAGTTCTCTGGTGTTTTCCTTCTTTGTCCCAGTTCATTTGTGGAAATGTAATACCGTCTCGAAGTCAAGTCCCTTGGTTAGTCATGCGTGTTTTCGTAGTTGTACGTCGTAGGATCTATGTTATCTGTCGTAGTGTTTTGTGTTGAAGTCATTCCGGAGTGTCATACTTGGTTTTGTTTAGTTGGTTTCCTTTAACTGAAGGTAGAAGTGTATTTAGTGTTTAGTAGTTTCTTGTCTAGTGAGTTTGAGTTGTGTCTTTGTGTTTTGTATATCTCTAGATTTGATCGGTTGTAATTGAAGTGTTGTTGTTTTTGTTCGTTCTTTATTCATTATGCCCCGTCGTGCTCGTAAGTCTAAGTCTGATCTGTCAATTGGTGTCTCTTGTTCGCTCCTTCGAGAGCACATGCATATTAAATGGTTTCTCTCCGTAATTGTGTCCGCCCCCTGCTCCCTCTGAGTTAGAGTCGTTACAAAAAGTATATGCAATACTTGGTGTTTCTTTGTAATTGTTTGTTTTCAAATACATTTGTAAATTTTAGTCTAAATGGCAAAGTAAAATTTGCATTTTTGTAATTTTTTCTTTGTGAGATGCAAAACTGAAAACAGCAAGTAAAAGGTCACTTGCAGGATCCATGCATACGTAGTGACATCAACAAGTCAAACGTTTTTCACACGGAGTGCATCGGAGATTTAACGTACATTTTCCACTTTTAAAATAAACGTTATGTTTAGATGTGAGATGAGCCTGTCATGTTAACGAACCAAATGATTTGCTTAACTCAGGCAATGTTAGTTTATTTCCAGTTCGGGTTATTGACCTGCCTGACAGAAGTATTAGCAAAGTAACTTATGCTAACTGGGGTTAGCAATTTACGTTCAGAAATACAGACGGTCACCATTAAAGTATTAACAGTGTAGATATCATTTCAATGTACTTTAGATTCAAGTGAGTTTTTGGAAAGGCTTCTCCGTGTTAACGTCTTAGTTATGTAGTTTAGCTGCTGAAGTCTTTATTTATTTTATCAATATGTGAATATTTTAAGAATATTTAAAGCTTTATATATTGTAGCGTCGCAGGCTAGGCCTGGAGTTATTGTAGTTTAGTAGGGGGCGGGGCATTCATCTACCCAGAATGCCACTTGAGTTCATCTTAGGCACCGTTAGTGTCTAGTTAGCTAGAATAGAGAGGTGAGTGAGGTTGTTTTATACAGGTGTTTGTAAGAGTTCATCTCTTGTGTGATATTGACACACTGTTTGTATGCACTGGAGTTACTGCTGCTGCAATAAAAGGAGCAAGTTTTTTACCTTCTTTGCAATATGTTATGCAATGCTTTTGTTTCACAGCATATAACATTTCAATTTATGTTTTGTATCCAAAGTTATTTATTATTTATAATTATTAATTAATTAATTAATTTAACAATATATTTAGAAGTTTAAATTTACTTGCTGTTTTTACGTGGAAAAACATTCCTGTTTTTAAGTAAACCCTACTCCAAATTTTGTATGTATAAAGAAGAACTAAATGGACTGTACATAATTAATTTAAGTACATATAACTTTTGCCTTCAATATAATTAAGTAACCTTCACTTAATATATTTAGAGATGTAAAGTTTAGTGGTATGTACAATTTATTTGATTTTTACAAGTAAAATGTACTTATTACAGTTATATTTACTTTTAAAATGTTAGTGCAAATTGTTACGAGGATTTTTTCAAGTAATAATAATAATAATAATAAATTTTATTTATAAGCGCCTTTCATAACACTCAAGGTCACGTTACAGGAAATAAATAAAACAAATTAAGAAGAGAACAGAATATGCACCAGAGGACACAGACATACAATAGACAATAAAGTGAATCACAGGGAATAGGCTATTGTGAACAGATGAGTTTTGAGTCTGGATTTAAAAAGAGGAAGAGAATTAATGTTGCGGATGTCAGGAGGGAGGGAGTTCCAGAGTTTGGGAACAGAGCGACTGAAAGCTCTGCTTCCCATGGTACTCATACGAGCTGGAGGTACAGAGAGATGAGTGAAAGAGGAGGATCTGAGCGAGAGGGAGGAAGATGCGATATTGAGAAGATTGGACAGATATGGGGGGACAATATTATGGATGGCCTTGAATGTAAAGAGAAGGATTTTGAAATAGATTCTATATTTAACAGGAAGCCAGTGGAGTTGTTGAAGGACAGGTGTAATGTGTTGGAAAGGAGTTTTAGAAATAATACGAGCAGCTGTATTCTGAACCAGCTGAAGCTTATGGAGGGATTTATGAGGAAGGCCAAAGAGGAGAGAATTGCAGTAGTCAATACGGGAGGTAACAAGGCTATGAACAAGTATAGATGCAGTATGGGGGGTGAGGGAGGGGCGTAGACGGTTGATGTTACGGAGATGAAAATATGCAGACCGGGTTATATTACTGATGTGCGAGTGAAAGGATAAAGTGCTATCTAGGATGACACTCAGACTCTTAACCTGAGGTGAGGGGGAGACTAAGGAACTATCGATTGGGATGGAAAAACTGTGAACTTTAGATTTGGATTCGGAACCGCAGAGTAGCATTTCAGTTTTACTGCTATTAAGTTTTAGAAAATTAGCTGCAAACCAGGTTTTTATTTCAGATAGACAGTTTAAAAGAGATGAGGGTGGAAACAAGGTACCAGGTTTACCAGATAAGTAGAGCTGGGTATCATCTGCGTAGCAGTGGAAATCAATATTATAAGAGCGAAATATATTGCCAAGGGGTAAGAGGTAAATGATGAAAAGGAGGGGCCCCAGGACAGAACCCTGTGGAACACCAGAAGCAACAGGGGAAGAGTGAGACCTGAAGGATTTGAGTTGGATGAACTGAGTATGGCCAGAGAGATATGAATGAAACCAGTCAAGTGCAATATGGTTAATGCCAATGGAAGATAGTCTATTAAGAAGCATAGTGTGAGAAATAGTGTCAAAGGCTGCGCTCAGATCGAGAAGAATGAGAATGGAAAGTAAACCAGAGTCAGCTGCCATAAGAAGGTCATTAGTGATCTTAATAAGAGCAGTTTCTGTGCTGTGGAGGGGGCGAAAACCAGACTGGAATTGTTCGTATAGGGAGTTGAGGGATAAGTATGTATTGAGTTGAGTGGCAATGACTTTTTCGAGTATTTTGGAAATAAAAGGGAGGTTAGAGATGGGGCGGAGGTTATTGAAATTATTGGGGTCGGAGCCAGGTTTTTTCAAAATAGGAATAATGGCTGCAGTTTTGAAGAGTGTGGGAACAATTCCAGTAGTTAGTGAAGAATGAATAATGGCAGTTATGAGGGGGAGCAGAGAGGGAAGACAGGATTTAACTAAAACTGTAGGGAAAGGATCAAGCTGACATGAAGAAGGCTTTGATTTGCTAATAAGTTCGGAAATGACAGATGAATCTGGGAGTTGAAAACAGGAGAGAGAGTAACTGTGTGAGAGAGGTACAGAAGAAGAAGAGCGAGGCAATGGAATAGGACAGATGCTCTGGTGGATTTTACAAATGTTTTCACTAAAAAACATCAGAGAATTACAGGTGTCTGTTGAATAGAAGTGAGAGGGTAGGGAGGCTGAGGGTTGGAGAAATGTGTTCATTAAAGAGAACAGAGTTTTAGTGTTCCCTTCATTAGAACTGATTAGACCAGAGAAGTATGATGATTTTGCCTGAGCAATTAATTTCTTATAATGTAGTATATGAGTTTTGTGCATTTCTTTGTAGATAGTGAGACCAGATGTTCTATAGAGTCGCTCGAGTTGACGAGCTTTAGCTTTAATTAGCCTAAGTTCAGGAGTATACCAGGGAGCAGAATGAGAGAAGTAAACCAAGCGGGTTTTCACTGGGGCAAGAGAGTTCAGGATATTGGTTAAACAGGTATTATAGTGAGCAGCGAGTTCATCAGGTGAAGAAGGATGGTCCAGGATCAAAATATTGTCGAGGCTGGAGGTGAGGGCATCCATGTTAATGTTTTTAATATTCCTAAATGAGATGAGATGTGATGGTTTGGTTTTGGACATACTGAGAGAAATGTTAAATGAGAGGAGGAAATGGTCAGTCACATGGTGACAGTGTACATAGATGAGTGAGAAGAGAGGCAAAATCAGTTAGAAAATCTTTATGTGGTTTAGACGGACGGTAGACTGTAGCGATGATGGTAGGAGAGGGTCCAGGCAGTTCACACGCTAGACACTCCAGTGAACTGTAAGCAGGCACAGCTACCGAGAGGACTTTCCAATTCTCGCGGTGAATTATCGCGAGACCTCCTCCGCGACCTACGCTACGTGGTTGACAGACGTAAACAAACCCGGGAGGTGTAGAATCGTTGAGTTGTGAAAAGTCATTGGGCTGTTGCCAGGTTTCTGTTAAACAGAGAAAGTCAAACTTACGGTCCGTGAGGAGATCTTGAATGAGATGACCTTTGCTCGTAAGTGAGCGGATGTTGAGAAGACCGAAGTTGACAGTGGTGGGGTCGCGTTTGGCAGTAGCATTAGCCAATCTAGCTAAGCGAACTAGCGCACTGTGATTAGCACGCCGGCCAGTATTCCTGGGTGGACAGCGGGTGGTAGACCAGAAAGAGTGAATTGCTGTAGAACTGTCAACATGAAAATTCCGGCGAGATCCACGATGAATGTATCTTGGACGAGGTGGATAGACAATGTCCGGGTGCAAATACAGCACTGCTGGCGGAGGCACATAGTGGTAAAGGCGAAGCCGCAGGAGTTCAGCTGCGGTGTATTGGAGTAGACCTGCCGCAGGTTGATACAGAGGCAACAGGACAGTCCAGGCAAGTGAAAACCAGATGTATAACTGGCTCAACCACATTGTAAAACAATGAGTAGGTGGTGTGCCGACCTAGAATTGAATCGGCCAAAAGAAAGGAAACAACAACAATAATACCGGAGAGCAGCGGCAGCCAGACGCGCACAGCGTTCACTCTCACGGGTTGCCCACTAATGCTGAAGTAAATCTGACAAGTTTGTTTTTTCAGTGTACCAGCCCATCTGGCACCAACAACCGTGCCACGTTCAAAGTCACTTAAATCAACTTTCTTCCCCATTCTGATACTTGGTTTGAACTGCAGCAGATTGTCTTGGCCTTGTCTACATGCCTAAATGCATTGAGTTGCTGCCATGTGATTGGCTGATTAGACATTTGGGTTAATGAGCAGTTGGACAGGTGTACCTAATAAAGTAGCCAGTGTATATTTCCAGCAGTGTATATTTCCAGTATTTTCACTGGTTTTATGCAGTTTAATACCAGGGACAAGATAATGACCAAGCCTCAGATCAATGGCATCAGCGCACACTCAACATTTGACAGTGAAGATGAAGGATAATAAAAAATGAACTGAATAACGGGCTCAGTGGAATTTTATATATACACTACTCAAAAAAATAAAGGGAACACTTAAACAACACAATGTAACTCCAAGTCATCCACACTCCGTGTTCAGATAGGAAGCAACACTGATTGTGAATCAATTTTATCTGCTCTTGTGCAAATGGAACAGACAACAGGTAGAAATGAGAGATTTTCAACTGATTTCAAAGATTTTTATTAATTGAGATCTAGGATGTGTTATTTGAGTGTTCCCTTTATTTATTTGAGCAGTATATATGCACACACCGTATATACAACTAGACATGTGCAAAATAACACAAGGAGGTGGAGTGGGCCAGAGCAGCCATGCCAGTAGCTTTTAACCCATCTGTGCAGTTAGAACACACACACACTAGTGATTATTAGGGGGTTGTGGATCACACGTGCCCAGAGCGGCGGGCAGCCCTAGCCCGGCGCCCGGGGAGCAGTTGGGGTTAGGTGCCTTGCTCAAGGGCACCTCAGTCATGGCCTCAGGTCTGGGAATCGAACCCATGACCCTCCGGTCACAAGACCAGTTCCCTATCACCAGGCTATGACTGCCCCTATGTTATGACCAAGCTGACCTATGGCTTGTTTTAAGGATTAAACTGGTAATAAAATAATAATAGTGATAATGTTTTGCTGAACATTTATTGAAACTGTAATTTTTGTATGAATGAAAGATGATATCCCAACTACACAATGAAGATGGAGTCCAATTGGATGTTAAATATTTTAGCCTCTCTATACTACATCTCAAGCTTTAGTGTAACAGTGTGTCATCTGACGTTTCAAGTGTTGGGAGATGGCTTTCCCTGATGCGTATCTACATTGATTTTTGCTGTGAAACATTCTTCTCTCGTTTCCTGGGAGTGTAGATGAATTATTCATGAAGTGGCAGGATGAGGGGCAGGCAGGAACATTTGCACTCTTTCTTTAGATAAAAGAAGTACAAGAACTCTAAGATTAGCAGCTGGCACTTAAATTAGCTTGTACAGGATTCTGTAGTTCTGTTACAATGAATACAACAATGTAAAACCAGATTATTTGGGTCTCTTACTGGCTTGCTTGCTTTTGTTAAAAGAATATTTCTGTGGTAACTGACCATAGACTGGAGGTAGAATAAATATATAGATTAGGTTGAAGAACACATGAGCATTTCTATCCAAATGGAAGACACAAGGGCCCTTTAGGCTCCTGTTGATGGACATCTATAATCTCCTTGGGTAGAACTGATCAGTCCTACAAACGTTATGATATTGTATGTGTG
Source organism: Brachyhypopomus gauderio (assembly GCF_052324685.1). Classification (NCBI taxonomy): domain Eukaryota; kingdom Metazoa; phylum Chordata; class Actinopteri; order Gymnotiformes; family Hypopomidae; genus Brachyhypopomus; species Brachyhypopomus gauderio. Next base: position 334,555 of record NW_027506891.1, read on the forward strand.
GTAGTTTGAAATAGTAGATAAAAAATCTGGCCTTATCCGACTTGCTCTAGAACAGGGATGGCCAACCCGAGGCTCGCGAGCCACATGCGGCTCTTTGTCCGTTCATATGCGGCTCTTCCATTAGTCATTAAAATATATATTTATATACATTTATTTATTTATTTTTGTTGCACATATGTAGTATAAGTTGAGTATTTGAGTCACTGCTTAATTCGCGCTACAAGACTTGTGACTGGACAAAGCCAAAGTCTGTTGCCACGGTGACGCTACACCCCCCCCCGCAGCAAGTAGTACGTCCCAACGTCACAACGCGCTGGCGTGACCCAGGAGCCAGGCTACTAGCTAATTGACCGCTAATTGTCCGCTGAAATATGGCAGCGTCCGGGAAATGTAAAGCCAAGCGTAAATATGAAGATGAACACAGAACCTTCTTACGAGAGTGGGAGGATTTGTATTTTTTTATTGAGCGGAAAGGGAAACCGTTCTGTGGACCATGAGTTTCCAAAAGGTACTGAACTGCGCCAGCACAAGCTGAACACTTTAAAACGCCAGTCAGACAAACAGACTCAGTTGTTTCAGAAATGAACAAAACAGCCAGAAACGGTTACGCTCGCATCCTATCAGCTGGCATGGAATATTGCTCGTGCTAAAAAGCCATACAGTGAGGGAGAATTTATAAAAAGCTGCCTCAGCGACGCCATTGCAATCTTGTCTCCACAAAATGAACATTTGAAACGAATGGTATCAGAGCTCCAGTTGTCACGACATACAGTCCAACACAGAATATCAGACATTAACAAAGCAATTGAGACACAGTTATACTCTGATCTTGAGAAATGCCAGTACTACAGCATTGCTCTGGATGAGTCTTGTGACGTACAAGACAAGCCACAATTTGCAGATTTTGTACGGTCAGTAACAGAGAACTGTACAATAAAAGAAGAGCTGCTTGATATTGTACCATTAAAGGACAGGACTCGTGGTATTGACATGAAAGAGACCCTGATGACTGTTGTTGAAACGGCAAATTTGCCATTATCAAAACTCGCAGCCATAGCCACAGATGGAGCACCATCCATGATGGGATCTGTAAATGGTCTTGTTGGGCTGTGCAAGTCTGATGACCTGTAACGTTGCAGAAGCAACGGAGCGAGGAGACGGACACAATCGCTGAGAGGAGCGAGATTTATTAAAGGGAATACCATACTCGTCGTCAGAAAGCCAGGCAGGGTCGATCACAGGAGGGCAGTCCGAATAACAGAGGTACACAGGCATAATGGGACAGGGAACTTAAAACACGACGGGGAGACACGGAGCAGGCAAAACAACACGGAAAACAGAAACACAGCGTAAACTCACGAATGCACGTACTGACGGGATGAACAAACCAACTGATAGACAAAATCACGGATGACACGACTGGGGAATGACGGGACTTATATACATAGAAACAAACTAGGGACAGGTGATGACAATGACACAGGGGCGTGGTAACAAACGAGGAATCATCAAAATAAACGAGCAGGGCGGGACAAACAGGCAGGGAACACGGACATGAGGGAACCCAGAGTGACAGCTACGAGAGGGGGCGTTGCCCTACGTGACATAACCCCCCCTCAAAGCATGCCACTCCGGGGCACGCAAGGGCAGACAGGATCGGGACAGCGGACACAGGACAGACCGGAGGGACAGGACCAGACAAAATAGGACGAGGGACCTGGGACACGGCATGACACGGGACACAGGGAGACCGGATAGGGCCAGGGCGAGGCACAGGAGCAGGGCTGGACAGGACAGGACCGGGGACAGACACTGGAGCGGGGCCAGGGGACAGGGCAGAGGTAAACACTGAGGTGAAGACAGCATGGACCACAGAGACAGGCACGGGCACAAAGCGGGTCGTGACTTGGGGAACAGACACGGGGACAGGGACCTGGAGGAACTGACCAGACGCAAACACAGGGATGGGTACAAGGACACGAACAGGCACACACACAGGAACTGGGACCAACACAAATCCAGGGACAGAACACGGGAGCAAGGGGAACACGGGTACAGAGGCAGGTGTACAGGGCAGAGCAGAGGGCACATAATGTCCGGGCCCAATAGAGGGCAGCACAGTCTCTGGGGACACAGGCGCGGCCGGGCGGCGGGCAGCGGGCACAGGCGCGGCCGGGCGGCGGGCAGCGGGCACAGGCGCGGGCGGGCAGCGGGCACAGGCGGAGCCGGGCGGCGGGCAGCGGGCACAGGCAGGGTCCGCTGGCGGGCAGCGGGAACAGGCAGGGTCCGCTGGCGGGCAGCGGGAACAGGCAGGGTCCGCTGGCGGGCAGCGAGAACAGGCAGGGTCCGCTGGCGGGCAGCGGGAACAGGCAGGGTCCGCTGGCGGGCAGCGGGAGCAGGAGCCGGCGTGGACGACCTCTCCAGGGTCGCGGGGACAGGAACCTGGGGTGAGGAGATGCGCTCGGGGGGCGTGTACGCCAAGCCGACGTCCTCGGGGGGCGTGTACGCCAAGCCGACGTCCTCGGGGGGCGTGTACGCCAAGCCGACGTCCTCGGGGGGCGGAGCCACCAAGCCGACGTCCTCGGGGGGCGGAGCCACCAAGCCGATGTTCTCGGGGGGCGGAGCCGCCATACTGACGTCCTCGGGGGGCGGAGCCACCAAGCCGACGTCCTCGGGGGGCGGAGCCGCCATACTGACGTCATCGGGGGGCGGGACCGTCATACTGACGTCATCGGGGGGCGGGACCGCCAAGCCGACGTGGCTTGTACTCCCCCCCAAAAAATACTTGGGGGTGTCGCGATGTGTAGCCGGCGGGATCAGCGGCGGTAGGTCCTCCTCCTCAGGGTCCTTGGTGAGCCTGGAAGAACACACAGACACACACGCCCCTCGGTGGCTCTCTCTGCGATGGCTCCGCCTCCTCTGAGGCGTCGGGAGCTCGCAGCAGCCATTGAGAGCCGACCGAGGGTTAAGCCAAAGCTCGTCTGTGCATTCCCTCCGTCTGCCCGCTGCTTGTACCACAGGTTGCTCACCCCTGTGGCGTTCGTCAAGCAGGGCAGACTCACAGCGCTCAAAAGGAGTCTCGCCGCGAAAGCCAGTAGTGAGAGACTGCGCTTTCTTCGGTCTGCGACGAGACTTCCTTGTTCCCACAGCGCCAGGGGTATTCCTGTCTCCGGCTCGTTCGCGCTGTAACACATGAGAGTTAAACTGCACGGAAGCAGCCAACAACTCGCTACAGCGACTAAACTCACCGGAGTCTCGCTCTCTCGCTGTGTCCTCGTTGGATCCGTGATTATGTAACGTTGCAGAAGCAACGGAGCGAGGAGACGGACACAATCGCTGAGAGGAGCGAGATTTATTAAAGGGAATACCATACTCGTCGTCAGAAAGCCAGGCAGGGTCGATCACAGGAGGGCAGTCCGAATAACAGAGGTACACAGGCATAATGGGACAGGGAACTTAAAACACGACGGGGAGACACGGAGCAGGCAAAACAACACGGAAAACAGAAACACAGCGTAAACTCACGAATGCACGTACTGACGGGATGAACAAACCAACTGATAGACAAAATCACGGATGACACGACTGGGGAATGACGGGACTTATATACATAGAAACAAACTAGGGACAGGTGATGACAATGACACAGGGGCGTGGTAACAAACGAGGAATCATCAAAATAAACGAGCAGGGCGGGACAAACAGGCAGGGAACACGGACATGAGGGAACCCAGAGTGACAGCTACGAGAGGGGGCGTTGCCCTACGTGACATGACCGCTTTCCAGATTTTTGGACATTTCACTGCATCATCCACCAAGAGCAGCTAGTGTCCAAAAAGCTAAGCTTGGACCACGTCATGAAACCCGTACTGGAAATTGTCAACTTTATCCGTACTCATGCCCTTAATCACAGACAGTTCAGAAATCTCATTGCAGACCTTGATGAAAACCTTCCTAGTGATTTGCCACTTCACTGCAACGTAAGGTGGCTTTCGAGAGGTAAGGTGATATCTCGTTTTTTTGGACTTTTGAACCAAATCAAGTTGTTCCTTGAAGAAAAACACAAAGACTATCCTGAGCTCTCTGGTCCCCAGTGGATTTTAGATCTGGCTTTTCTGGTGGACATGCTGCACCACTTGGACAGACTGAACCTTGATCTCCAAGGGAAATTAAAGATGATACCTGATCTAGTGCAGTCAGTATTTGCATTTGTTAACAAACTCAAGCTGTTTAAAACTCATCTTAAAAAGGGAGAACTAACACATTTCCCGTCTGTGTCAAATGCAAGTGCCCAAGCAGCTGAGGTCCTAAAACGGAGAACTGCACACTATGCAACTCTACTTGAAAATCTGCAGCAGAGCTTTGAGGACAGATTCCATGAGCTACAAGTGAAAAGGCCACAAATTACATTCCTTGTTAACCCCTTTGCTGCTGATTCTGATTGTTTAAAACCCCCACTGGTGACAGATGAAGCTGCATCTCAAATGGAGATGATTGAACTCTTTGAAGATGACAGACTCCGGTCTGTTCTGAGTGAAGGAACCCTGGATTTTTGGAAAATTGTTCCTATGGAGAAGTATCCCAATGTAAAACAAGCTGCACTGAAGCTACTGTCAATGTTTGGCTCAACATATGTTTGTGAAACAGTATTTTCTACCCTGAAACATGTGAAATCAAAGCACCGCTCTGTTCTTACTGATACACATGTGAAAGAACTGCTTCGAGTAGCATCAACTGAATACAAACCAGATTTGAAAAGGATTGTGGAAAACATAGAATGCCAGAAGTCTCACTAAATTTATCTACAAGACAGGTATGAAATGGTCATTATCAGTTGTGGTTGCTGTTGTACTGATATTTGTTTGCACATATTTGTTTAAATTCATAACCTGTGGCTCCTGGTCGTAATGAGTTTTTTTTTCTGGCTCTTTGTGTCTGAAAGGTTGGCCACCCCTGCTCTAGAAGAAGCACACATTCATCTTCTCTTTCTCAGCTCAGTAGAGGAGACTAAGACAGCAGGGGTAGGGTTTGGCATTCTGGAAGATAATAGCTACTTACACGTAAAGACTTTCAGTTCTTTGTTTTAATAGCTCTGTCTGGTAATTGGATAGAGCACAAAAAAATGTTTTTTGAAAAAAGAAAAAAAACAAAACAAAACAGTTTTATGGCAGTAGCCCAATACCGTCGATCCCTCCAAGACAGTCACTCTCCATGGTGCTAACCTTAGCTTTTGTTCAGCACCACTGTTGTGGACAGCAAATGAGACACCAGGAGAAAACAGTGACCAGGACCACCATTCACCTCACTAGCTTGGGCTATACTGAGGGAAAGTATTCACCACATGTTACGGTTATTCTGGTCGTGTTCGTTGATTGATCCGGTTGTATTCCTGTCCATGTTTTCTGTGTCTCTTTGTTTTGTTTTATGTTCATTTCTACGCCCTGTTCTGCCCCTTGGTTTTAATCCATTTCACCTGTGTCTTGTTTCAATCTCTTTTGGGATGTATTTAAATGCATTCTTTCATTCAGGAGGTGTGGGTTATTGTGTTTCGTACGCATGTGTTAGTTTCTTCCTGGGTTCTTGTTTGATCATTAGTTTCTGTTTCTTTGGAACCTCCTGAGATAATCGTCATCCTGCTCTGTGGTCTGTCTTATTCAAGTGTTGAGTAGTTTCCTGGGATAGTTGTGATTGTCTTATCTGGTTTATGTGATTTGAGTATTTTATGTATTAGTGTTCGGTTGTTCGATTGTGTGTGTGTGATCTTTAATGTTTCTTAGTGTTGTTCCGTTGTGTAGGACGCCTGGATGTTTAATATGATCGTGTATCGACACCGTGCATTGTGTGTGTGATCTTTAATGTTTCTTAGTGTTGTTCCGTTGTGTAGGATGCCTGGATGTTAAATATAATTGTGTATCGACACCGTGCATGTTTGTGTCTGTCGAGTAGTGATGTGTTGATTTAAAGATTCAGATGAAGTAAGTGTTGTGTTTTGCATGATGATTGTTTCTTCCTTCCTTGAGTGTTTATCCGGATTAGTTGCTGGTTGTCAAGTCATTGTCGTGATGTCAGTTTTGTCCATGTATTTTGTTGTTTTGTTTCGGTAGTCTAGTTTTGTTAATCTAGTTTCTTGTTTTGTGGCGTGAGCGTCAGTAGAGTGTTGGGTCTTGTGTCCTGTTATTGTCTGCATTAAAAGAGTGTTTTGATCAATATGCCTCGTCGTTCTCGTATACGAGTTTTGGGTCTACGTTTAGGCAAATTGTCTTTGTCTCCTCTCTCTGAGCGCTCTGAGTGTGCACCAGTCTCATCTTTCTCGCAGTCGTGTCTTTTCTCTGAGCCCGCGGACATTAATTCGTTACAGAATAACCCACCTCTTTTTAGATACGGCGAGATAGAGAGCTGTGAATCTGAGCCTGTAAAATGCAATCCTCCTGGTGAATTTTCTGGGGAAGGATCTGCTGAAAGTTTTGTGCTCAGTGTCGTTATATCCTGAACCTCTCGAAAGCACTAAGATATTTGTTTGTTTGCCAACGTTTACGTGCACAAGCTTTTCAATGGGCCTATGACTTGGTGCGTCGTGAAGTTAAGGAAGTTGAGTCTGTTGAAGGGTTGTTGACCCTGTTGCTTGGTGGGTGAGGAAGTCCTGTGGCAGAAGTTGCCTTGTCTGATAAATATACAGTAGAACTGCACTGTAAAAAACAAAAATTGCTTGCCTTACTATGATTTTTAGTTTAGCTGAGCCAAAAATAATTAATTGCACCATAAACTATAACAAAGTAATTTGATCGACTTACTTTATTGAGTTTCTTTTTAAAAGTTGATCTGACCTTACAACCTTGTCACATTACGGTCCCCGAACCCTCCCTTTGGGGCGTGTGTTAACGTTGTCTGCGTCTACTCGTCTGCGTCAGTGGATTTCCGTGGGTGCGGGTGTGTCTTGTGATTATCCGTCTCACCTGTGGCTCGTCTCTTCATCACGGGGGAGGGGGGGGGTTTATGTGGTCTGTCTATTTAATGTGCATTCGCGCAGTGTCTTGTTCTCGTTGTGTCCAAGTCTACACGTTGTGAGTGTTTACACTGAGTGTTTTACGTGCGCTGTCTGCACGTTATCTGTTAAAATAAACGTGTCGTCTATTGCCAAGCCAGGATTCGTGTCTCGTCCTTTGCAACGCACCCGACGTCACAGAACGACGAGCCGTCTGAAACACCTAAAGAATGCCAGGCTACACCACCCGGCCAAAGAGGGGCCAGCGCTCCAGCAAGCGGCATCACCGTGCCTCTTCCTCCCCCCCGCGCCACGAAGCCACGCCGTCTCTGGCGCAGTTGAAGCAGGATCCAGTGTGCACCTACATGCTGTGCACGGCACGGGAGACCGATGTTCCCGAGATGGCAGAGGAATTCCGCCAGTCAGGCGGTACAGATGTGGAGGGAGCGACACCCCCCTCCCACCAGGGAACTCTCGCCACTGCGGGTAGGCTCAGTGGAGGTCTGCGCGACGGAGAAGACCCCTAAGAGCGAATTTGAGGGGGAGGACTCTCCGAGCGAGGAGGAGGACGAGGAGTATCCTCCGTCAGTGTGCTCCGCTCCTACCGTCGACTACGGTGGGGAGGATGAGGACTACCCTCCGTCCGTGTGTTCCTCTCCCTCCGTGGACTACGATGGGGAGGAGGAGGAAAAAGAATCCTACATGGAGGAGGAGGAGGGGTCCTATACAGAGGATGAGGAAGAGAGTCCGCCCCCCTCGGAGCTCTCCAGCGGGACTGTGAAGGGGAGGAGGAGTCCAGAAGTGGGCCTATTCCCCGACCGCTCCGGGGAGAGCGATATGGACTACTCCCGGGGTGGCAGCCCGGAGCAGCCCATGAGCTGGAGTCGGGGCAGCGAGGCGATGGAGGTCGATGAAGACGCCCACACTGTCGGCTCCAGAGGGTGGTCGCGAGGCAAAAGGGGTCTTCCATACGGCCCACTGAGGGGAGAGTCCAGCCGCGCTGCACCCGACGCGTCCGCCAGTCGCGCTGCACCTGGTGGAGGATTCACAGCGAGGGCAGGAGGAGGACCGCCCACCGCAGCACCAGCAGCTCCCGGTCTCTCTCCTCTGATCGCCCTCCTCCTGGCGTGTAGCTTGGCGCCTGTTGCATGTGTGTCTGTCCCTGTGTTCGTATGTATTCTCTTATGTCTGCCTAATCTCCTTTTCCCTTTCGTGCCTCTGTGTGTTAATGTTCCTGTTTGTGTCTAACGTGTTTTCCCCCGTCTTCCCAGGAAGGGTGTTCTAGGCTGTTCGTGGCGGACTTTCCATTGAGGGCGGTTATCTCCCAGACGCAGGACTGGGCGCTTCGGATCCGCCCATCGACGTGGGTTCAGGGCACTTGGTCCTGTTGGCACCCCGGGACAGGTAGTGCCCTTGGTGGGGGCGTCTGTCATGTTACGATCCCCGAACCCCGTGTGTTAACGTCGTCTGCGTCAGTGGATCTCCGTGGGTGCGGGTGTGTCTTGTGATTATCCGTTTCACCTGTGGCTCGTCTCGTCATCACGGGGGGGGGGGGGGGGGGGGGGGGTTGTTTATGTGGTCTGTCTATTTAATGTGCGTTCGCGCAGTGTCTTGTGCTCGTCGTTGTCTAAGTACACGTTGTGAGTGTTAAACTGAGTGTTTTACGTGCGCTGTCTGTGCGTTATCTGTTAAAATAAACGTGTCGTCTATTGCCAAGCCAGGATTCGTGTCTCGTCCTTTGCAACGCACCCGACGTCACAACCTGCATTGTTAAAATATACAAATTGTAGTTGAACCCTAGTTAAGGCCAGGCCAAGTCCTCTGCGCATGCACAATTTGACTCCTTAGTTGAGAACGGGGCGGGGTTTGCAATTTCTGCCAGAATTGGACTCCGGACATCTTGAAATGGATTTCACCTGCGGCAAGCAGCGACCTACGCTACCCTGAACTGAATATTAACGTCCAAATGTGTTTTGTCATTTGTCTTATATGACCCGTATCTGACGTCATCGCCTTATTTGCATAATCAGTTATTTGCATATAGCTGCAATCGAGGCTGTATGAGAGACGAAAACATCTTTGGAGTGGCAAAAAGTGAAGAAAAAACACCCCAAATATGTTTTGAACTACAAATGTGACTAAACCCGCGAGTTTTCAATTGTTATTTTTTTTAAAGCATTCATGTGCTGCGCCAAACAGAATTCTGTCACTAGCCTGGCGAGAACTGCCACCTGCAGTAGTCTGGCTGACAGTACCACCTGCAGTAGTCTGGGTGGCAGTTCCACCTGCAGTAGTCTGGCTGACAGTACCACCTGCAGTAGTCTGGGTGGCAGTTCCACCTGCAGTGGTCTGGGTGGCAGTTCCACCTGCAGTGGTCTGGGTGGCAGTTCTCGCGAGGCTAGTGACAGAATTCTGTTTGGAGCGACACATGAATGCTTTAAAAAATAACAATTGAAAACTGAAAATACGGGAAAATAAAAATATGGGATGACGCCGGGACAGAGCGGTAAAATATGGGACTTTCCTGGCCAAAACGGGATACGTGACAGGTATGGAAATATATTGTAGCGTCGGGCCAATGGGGGGTGCCAGAGGGTGACGTCATTACCCATGAGCCTTTGCGGCTCTGGCCCTGTTATGCGTATTATGTGGTGTTTATGTCTGTATAGTGTTATTAATGATTATTAATTGTGTCATTAGTTAAGTCACCCCGGTCCATTTTTTAATGTACATGTGCATTATCTGAGTTCCCCCTCCATGTATGTGTAACGCTGCCGTCTTCATGACCTCCCCCTGTGTTTGATTTGCAAGACCAAGCTGTTTAAGGCTTTGAATTTGATCTAATTGTGCCTGTGTGGCAATTTTCTTGCAAGGTGCCAATAAAACCTCTGTTCTTGATGAGAATGGACTTGTCTGCAGCCTCTTTCTCCCACGGCAAGCCACAATATAATAAGTTGGCACAACTTTAAAAAATTTGGAACTCTTGGTATGTAAAACTTACATTTTGAGGTTCATATACATGGGCAAGATAAATTATCTTAACAAGATATAATATGTTAGCATAACTTGAATCATTTGGAATTATTTGTAGGCAATACTTAAAATCTGAAGTTTATATACCTGTGAAAAATAAATAATTGGAACAAGAAATAATAAGTTGGCTCAAGTGTGAGTGAATTTCTTAAAAACATAAGAGTTTGAGTTGGGATCAAAATTGAGTGCAGTAAGTTGCCTTGAAATTTTGAGTTTTCTCAACTTTTTCGTTTTTACAGTGTGTGACAGGCAGGGTGAGTGAAATAAAATGGAAGCGATCACGCCAAGTCTCAGGGAAAAAGGGTGGTTTAATTGAAAGTGTGCAAACCAAAAACCCGTGACATAGTTCCAAATGAAGGATATAATGACCAGCGGTCAACTGGTACAAAGACAAGACTGTCAGGGTTCGACCCAGGCGCGTGCCTCCTGCTGCCACTAGGCGGAGCACGCGAGCTCGAACCAGGGGCAATCAAGCCCAATAGATTGCAGCTGTAAGCAGCCTATTTAATACGGGTGACTTCAGCAACTCATTGCTGAAGTTGTTAGTTGTTCTGTGCACTCACAGCCTAAGCCAGTTTCTCTTGCCTTCGTGCTATTTCTACGTTTCTCTAGTTTCTCTCCTGAGTGTTCTCAGGTTTTGTCTGTCTTACGTTCTGTTTTTTCCTTTCTGTTCTATGTCGGTTTGTTCTCCAGTGTTCTGGTTGACAGACTGACAGGTAACCAGGTAGGAGCTGCAGGTCGTGTTACCTAAGCTTCATCTTTCGTTTCTTATTTTTTCTCATTTCCCTTCCAACACGTTGAGGCATTCTCCGTGTGATTTTCGTTTTCCCCGTTTTTTATTTATTAGACGCGTTGTATCTCGTTCCGCGTGTTTTTTGTTTGTTTACTTACCTGGTCTGTACACGTCGAGTTTTCTCCGTGTCGTTCTTCTGTTGTTTCCCTCTGGGTTCTCGTTTTACCCACAGTCGCGGAGGTTTCTGTTGGCTGTTTTTTGCCGTTTGCTTTTAGTGGGTCGCGTTCGAGTCCTTGTCACGTTTAACACTAGAGCTCCTAGAGAAGCGAAAAATTTCACAGGGCTTGGTAGGGTCCATGTAGCCCACTCCCCTGCTGTGAAGGGATTAACGCCCATTGTCTTGGTAATGCGGTGGAAGCGGCTCACCCCCAGCTCATACGCCTGCCAAAGCACAAGCTGGCTCACCCCCAAGCTCATATGACCAAAACACCAAACGTGATACTTCACGAAAAAGTTGAAGTTACAAGCAGACTGTATGTTACCGACACTACAACAAACGGCAGAAAATTTGTAGACTCGTGTTTCAAAAGTTACAATTCAATCGCACATAGAGACGACAGTTTCTCTAATGAGTCCCGTCAAACAATAAAAATAAATAAAAATGTTTGAATCTTGCTCTTTGTATATTTCATATACTATACTATATAATATTTGTTGTAATCAAACACTTTCTGTTTCCGCGTTTGAATTCGCGTTTGAAAAGCTAAGAAATTATATGGCGCAATTAGCTTGATGCTAATGTTATATAGGAAATCCCATATCATTGCTAGCGAAAATTAGCATGGTCGCGTTGCATCACTGCATCACTGATAAATGTTGTGATCTAAACAGCAGGCTGGAAAAGGAGAGGAAAAGACAGGAAAACAAATTCATGTGCTCTCTATCTATCTATCTATCTATCTATCTATCTATCTATATTTGTGTTAGAAGCATTTGATAGAAGCATTTGTGTTTCTGCTTGTTTATGATCTAAACAGCAGGCTTGAATCTTGCTCTTTGTACATTTCTTATACTACCTCTCTATCTATCTATCTATCTATCTATCTATCTATCTATCTATCTATATTTGTGTTAGAAGCATTTGATAGAAGCATTTGTGTTTCTGCTTGTTTGTGATCTGTGATCTCTGTGATCAGAGACTTTCTGGGTGAGGCTGCTGCCTCAGTCTTGCTCTGTGAATTAACATAATAAAGGGTGATGTTTGGCTTTGCTAATTGCTGGCAAGAAGGAGAAGAAGGAGGGGTGATGTCCTCAGAATCCTGAATTCTCAGGAGCTCTAGTGTTAAACCAACGCGTCACCGCCGCAATCGGAGGCGGCGCGTAACAAAGACATATATAGGCCCAAAAAAACGACCCTCAGGTGAGACGGATCACGGGCTCCGCCCACCTGAGGGATGCACACAATGCAACAAAACAACAACAACAACAGCCGCTGTGGATGGAGGCGACCGGTAGCGGGCCGCCTCACCGTGACAAGAACACCAAAACTCGACTGCCTCAGTACTCGACATATTCGGAGTTTGATGCAAAATTTTGAGAAAACTACAAAAACAAACAAACAAAAATAAACCAAAACTTCAGAATCCGATCCAACTCGCAGGATTTTTGTAAACAAAATACAGTTGGTGCTTCGGTCACATGCTGCTAGTTGGTGTTAGTTGGCGTTGTTGTTCAATGGGTTTTAAATCATTTTGAGGCTGTGCTCCAAGCTTTTGCAGTATTTTTGTTGTTTTTTGTGTTCTTTGTACTGTTTTAGACAAAAAACATGGGTCCCAAGGAAGACATAGCAGAAAAGCAGAAAAGGAAAACGGTAAGAACAACAATAGAGTTGAAAAAGGCGATCGTAGATAAGTATGAAAAAGGCATTCGTGTGACGGACTTAGCATTGGAATTCAACTTGATGGTTGAGAACAGAATAATCCGAATTCAATTTGATGGTTGAGAATGGATTAATCAGTTTTCAGTTATTTCTCACGGGAAATTTGATTTGGAACTCGACTGCATCACATCTCAACGCTCGTTCTGGAATGAAGTAGAGGGTTCTACTGTATATATATCATCAGGCCACTTGAGGGTCGTTTGTCCGTCTATATATGTCTTGTCTTTGTACCAGTTGACTGCTGGTTATTGTATCCTTAATTTGGATCATGTCACGGGTCTTTAGTTGGTAAACGTTATCATTAAACCCTCTTTTTTCCCTGAGACTTTTTCATTCGCTTTGCGCATCCTTGTCACGTATGGTTACGCCCCCTCTCCTAGCTGTCACTCCGGGTTCCCTTGTGTCTGTGTTCCGTGCCTGTTCATCCCGCCCTGCTCGTTTGTTTCGTTAATTCCCTATTGTCTGCCACGCCCCTGTCGTCATTGTTAGCACCTGGTCCTAGTTTAGTTCAATGTATATTAGCCCCTGAGTCTCCCATGTCCTTCGTCGGATGTTTTGGATGTTTGGTTGTTTCGTTCTGTCGTGGAAGTTACCCGTGGTTCTATGTTCGGTTGTGTTTTGATTCTCCGTGATCAGCTCTTTGTTCTGTGTATCCCTGCTCTGTTTCATGTCTGTTTTGATCATGCCCCTGTACCTGTCTAATCTGGATGGCTCTTCCGTTGTGACCCCTGCCTGTGACTTCGACTACGATTATGGAATGCCCTGTAATAAATCTCGCTCTTCTCAGCATTTGTGTCCGCCTCCATGCTCTGCGCTAAGCAGAACCTTACAATCCTTCACAAGAACAGCTTCAACTCTTCTGGGAAGGCTGTCCACAAGGTTTAGAAGTGTGTTTATGGGGATTTTTGACCATTCATCCATATGTGCATTTGTGAGGTCACATACTGATGTTGGACGAGAAAGCCTGGCCCTCAGTTTCCACTATAATTTATCCCAAAGGTGTTCTATCAGGTTGAGGTCAGGACTCTGTGCAGGCCAGTCAAGTTCATCCACACCAGACTCTACCATCCATGTCTTTATGGACCTTGTTTTGTGCTCTGGTGCAGTCATGTTGGAAGAAGAAGGGGCCAGCTCCAAACTGTTCCCACAAAGTTGGGAGCATGGAATTGTCCAATATGTCTTGGTATGCTGAAGCATTCAGAGTTTCTTTCACTGGAACTAAGAGGCCAAGCCCAGCTCCTGAAAAACAACCCCACACCATAATCCCCCCTCCACCAAACTCCAGAGAACGAGAGCGACATTCTTTCACAAATGTTTGTAAAAACATTCATATCTTCATTCATAACATTCAGTCTTCTTACCTGGGTATACATTTGTGGCCATGTAAGTGATTGGAACACCTGAATCTGATCATTTGGATGGGTGAGCGAATACTTTTGGCAATATAGTGTATATATGTCATGATGCAGCCCCTGACCCCTCCGCTTGGGCATGTATATATGTGGTTCATTTCTGTCCATATATGTATTTTCTTTGGGTGTGGTAGTGTGTGTGTGTGTGTTCATCTCTCACCGGTCAGATTGACGTTATGTGTTGCACTTGGTTATTCTTTAAGTTAAGGTATTTAATGTGTGTTAATGTTGTGTTTGTCACTTGTCTTTATTTGGGTCCTCACTGTGTGTTGTGCTGCTTGCTAGCACAACCCTAGCTAGAATTTCCATGACAAATAAAACTCTTGAATAATTGAATTATTGAAGGATTGAATAAAGTGTCAAACCTTGTTTAACAAACTGTGCAACAGTTTGGGGATTTTCAGCAGGAGTTTTTCCTCTGTGTCTTCAATATGAAGTATTATTATATATTTGCAGTGTTGGGAATAACGGTAACGGCGTCATTTTGTCAGTAACGGGATAATATAATTAATTACTTTTCCTGTCGTTACAACGCCGTTGACGTTACTGGTCATTAAAAGTGGTGCATTACTATATATTGATATACTAACAGTAATCCGAGCGGACCGCTGCCCAGGTTAGTGAGGAGTAACAGATCTCGATAGGTCACAGTCACGTGTTTCCATCCAAACCTTTCGAAAAAATAATGCGCAATTTCCAAGTTTCGGCAGAAAAAAATGCGAATTAAGCCTTGTTTCCATTCATTACAGTTATGCGAATAAACTTTAGATCACGTGAGAGGACGCCAAACAATAGTGGTTTTACATCCATCTGGCAGTTACGCATTTTTGCACGTTGAGGTTTTGAAACATTTTTTTCTTTTTCTTTTCTATACATGGAGAAGTTAAATTCAATTTTTGCTCTCTCCAGAACTGTTTTTGTATGCATTTGCCATCTTTACATTGCGATCATGTACAGAACCACATGACTTGAGGCATGATACGTCATCGTTTATGCGAAAAACCCTTTTCCATCCAGTTTTTCTGAATTTTACGCTACCTCTTCCTAGCATAAAAATATTTTTGCGATATTTGGGGCTTTTTTTCGAATTTTGGACTTTTTCCATCCAGCTTTTTTCATGCACATTTTCAAAATGCGCAAAAACTCGGTGGATGGAAAACCCCAACTCGCTGGTTGTCCTAAAAGTCGCTAGAAGTCGCTAAATGACGTCATTGAAGCGGGTTCAGGAACCGAGGCAGAAAATCTTTTTAATCCAGAAAAATTTTTTTATCCAGAAAATCCCGAGGAGGGAAACTTTATTTTCCAGGCAACTCAAACAATAGCACTGTTTTCTCCTCCTCCCCTGGCGAGCGCAGGCGCCGCTCCCCCAGTGTCACTTAAAGGGCTAAAACTCCCTGAGTGGCCAAGTGCCTGTCTGTTAGGGAATTCACTGCGAGGAGTAGTAGTCGCTACATCATCACCTAATTTGCATAATACATGTTTTTGAAGCTGTAAATGAATATCGTTGGGAGAGAAAAAAGTGATGGTCTGAAAAGTCGCTAAGTTGGCAACACTGGTCACAGTTCTCGGTGTAACACCTGTTTTACTTAACAAGTCAGTAAGCGATTGGCTAAGGCAGCGTTATGGTAGCCAATCAGAGCCAGTGTTTTTACACATGTGCCGAAGCACTCCAGTGACACACCAAACGGAGAAGAGGCAGAAATGGCGAGTCAGGAGCAAGCCGAAGAAAAATTAGCGTTTTCAAGGTGGCGATATAAACATTATTTAAGAAAATACTTGAAGTTCCTGAATGTCTACCAGACTGGGTATTTGATCAATTTAATTAAGAATAGAGATTTTATTGTTAAGTTTACTTATGTTGTGAACAAACCAGTTGCCTCAGGTTGAGGGAATTTAATTTGATAGATGTAAATGCACTTTATATAGTGTAACTGTTTACTGTTTTTTTTTTTTTTACAAAGATTTGGGATTTAAAGGATTTTATCCTGCACTGGTCTGTTGATGTGCAATAAATATCAAAAGTTAAACAGCTTTATGATCTACTCATTTCAACTGACTGTGAAAACTGCTTTTTCAAAAAATCCATATTCATTGGCATATAACTTTTTTTCTGTAATGCAAATAGTTACTTTCTCTGGTAACTAGTTACTTTTATTATAGAGTAATTCAGTTACTAACTCAGTTACTTTTTTGAACAAGTAGTGAGTAACTATAACTAATTACTTTTTTAAAGTAACGTTCCCAACACTGTATATTTGTAACATGTAATCTCTTGTCACATATACAGTACTTGTCGTGTGGTAATATTATATTTTATGTGTGTATACAGTGTATGCATGTTATTTCTGTCTGGTTGCACATGTTCTGAGTCACAGTGTAGGCAGGATTTCTGTTCGGCTCTTTGCTTCAGGGACTGTGCTAATTAGCATAGTTTATCTTTAATTCCCAACTTCTGCACTCTTCATTTAGCCTAATCTGCCTGAGAGGTATTTTTAGAGTCATGAAGCTAACTTAATTTAGCCTTCCCACAGGATGTGAGAGGGTTTGACTGGTGGGGTACAGAACATACATGATTCAGATTAGAGAAATACCCACGGGTAGATAGAACCATTGGGAATATCTAATTATTATTTCCTTTTTTAATTTCCATCCATCCATTCATCCATCCATCCATCCATATAGGTTTGTTTTCTTTTTTTCTTGTAAAAATCAGATTTGGAGAAGGATGAATATAGTCGCTGTGGTCTGTGATATCATATAATCTAAAGTATTAACATTATAACCAAGTTCCTGTTCTATTATCCCATGTCTATTACCCTGTTCTCTTCAGAATGACCTAATCTATCTAATTTCCTTTAAAGCTCATACTATTCCTTCTGGGCCCTTCCTCCTCTCCTCTCCCATCCTCTCCTCTCCTCCTCCCCTCCTCTACTCTCCTCCTCTCCTCTCCCCCCTTTCCTCTCCTCTCCCCCTCCTCTCCTCCCTCTCCTCTCCCCCCTCCTCTCCTCCCCTCCTCTACTCTCCTCCTCTCCTCTCCCCCTCCTCTCCTCCTCTCTCCTCTCCTCCTCTCCTCTCCCCTTCTCCTCTCTCCTCCTCTACTCTCCTCTCCTCCTCTCCTCTCCCATCCTCTCCTCCCCTCCCCTCCTCTACTCTCCTCCTCTCCTCTCCTCCCCTACTCTCCTCTCCTCCTCTCCTCTCCCATCCTCTCCTCCCCTCCTCTACTCTCCTCCTCTCCTCTCCCCCTCCTCTCCTCCCTCTCCCCCTCTCTCCTCTCCCCTACTCTCTTCCCCTTTCCTGTCTTCTCATCATCACCACTCAGCTCTCCCCTCCACAACCATAACACCCCAGATCACTCCAGAGAGACCCATCATTAACACTCAGTTCTCCCCTCCACAACCATATCACCCCAGATCACCCCATATCACCCCAGATACACCCATCACCACCACAACCATATCACCCCAGATCACCCCATATCACCCCAAACTGACCCATCATCACCACTCAATTCTCCCCTCCATATCTGTACCACCTGAGACTTCCTCTACTCTGTTACCATCCTTATTCCTCTCTCCCAGGAACGCCTTGCATCGGATACTCCGGATATGACTTAAATTATTCATCCTCTCAGTTGCCAGAATTCTCCCTAGATTTCCAGCTGCCTAGCCCAGTAGTAAAGCACGTCTAACGTGAAGAGAAATAGAGAGAACCAAAATAGAGGAAATGAAGGAATGGATGAGCACAGAGGAGATTCACTTATAGTGTCTCTGTGAGGCACTACATTCCTCATTCTCATGGTTAGTTCTCTTTCACTGTCTCACTCTCTAACACTATCTCGTTTTGATTTTCTTGGTGTCTCCCAGTTTCCACTGGCCACTGTCTTTCAATCCTCTCTCTGCCAATCTGGCTTTCTCTTCCTGAGGGCATCTGTATTTTCACTTTATTCTGTTGTTGTTGTTTGTCTTTATGTTTTCATTGTTCATTTTTGTTCCTTTAATGAAACTTTTATATGCTAATAGAGCAGGAGTGGCGAACCTGTGGTTCTTTGCCTGGTTTCATGCGGCTCCCCAGCCGGTCCACACTCTTACCTGCACTAACGGTGTGTGTCGTGGCCCGGTTACCTCATCAGCTCTGAGGGCGACACACTGCTACATCTTCGTGCTGCGCGGTTTGTTTACAAGCCTAGCGAGCCGCTAACACTTTTAAAACCGGCATAGTTACATTTTTTTCGTTACTTCATAATAATCCATCAAAGGAAAGACCCGTTTGACTCAACACATTCAAATTTTAGTCAATGACTATGATTAGCTGATCATTGCAAATCAATTATTTTCATTCAATAGCCCTTAAGTGGCTCTGTAATGAATAAGGCTCTCCATCTTGAGGCTTGGATTAATTGAACATATCTGTTAATGTGTCTGGGGCCCGTGTGAAGACATCATCTATTACAACACAAATTGCATTTCATTTGAATAGATGAAAGTGGAAATGTTGTGGAATGAAGACGCATTCTGAGAGAAGCTCTTGGCCTGTCGGGACATCACTCCGGTCCAATTCCCATAAAGACACATAAATCAACTGCCACTTGAAGAAACGGGCAAGAGATCTCGAGTAAACTTCATTCCATTAAACTCTTCATGAGTGCTTTCTCTTCCTCTTTCTAACCTTCTCTTTTTTTCCCCACCTCTATCCTCACCATCTTCCTCTTTCTCTAAGTTTCTTTTTCTTTGTTTTTCTCCTCTTCCTGACCCCTCTGTCTCCCCACTGTCTCCCCACTCCCACTCTCTCTCTCCCCCTCTCCACATTCTCTCTCCACTCTCTCTCCCTCTCTCCCCTGCCTCACTTCACTCTCTCTCTCTCTCTCTCTCCCCTCCCTCTCTTCACTCTCTCTCTCTCCACTCTCTCTTTCTCTCTCTCCTCACTCCCCGCCCCCCAACCCACCAAGCATGGACTGAGATGTAAAGCCCAGTCAGGTGTGGTGTTGCAGTGGTTTTCTCATGTCTGGACTGTCATGTTGTGATTGTTGATGGACCCCTGAATGGATCCTCAGAGAAGAGCAGAGCCATTTATCATTGGCTTGTTTAAGTCTGTGTGTATGAGACTGACTCAGCTGGGTGTGCAAATGCATGATCTTTACATATGAGTGGGTGAGAGTGCATGTGTGTGTGTTTGTAGTCATGGCATGTGTGTGTGTTTGTAGTCATGGCATGTGTGTGTGTTTGTAGTCATGGCATGTGTGTGTGTTTGTAGTCATGCCTGAAAGCTTTTGCAACAAGGTCTGTGGTGACAGGTGTGTATGTGTGTGTTTGTGTGTGTGTGGGAGAGAGAGAGAGAGAGAGAGAGAGAGAGAGAGAGAGAGAGATAGAAAAAGAGAGTGTGTGTTTGTATATTGTCTACAGCACATGCAGGAACTCTCAAAGCATCTTTAAAGAATCTAAAAGAACAATGGCCTGTTTCAAGGTGTGTATCCATTTCTACTTTTCCAGGCACTAAAAATGTCATCTTCAGGTTCTTCAGCAAAATTCCAATGAACTCAAATTTATATTTCTTTATATACTTTATATAACTTTATAACTAACTATAACTAAACCAAGAACATTTTCTTTTCTGAACATGAACGAAACATCCAGTGCAGTTGTGTTAGTGGAGTGATCAGTGTAACAGTTAAAGCGGCCCAGGGACTGCTAGAATTTGTGGCCACTGCGGTCCCTGGGTCCTAGCTCCCTCAGCTGTAGTGACTACCAGACCTCATCTTAGTGTAAGTGTGTACATCTCTCCTCGTCCTTCTTCAGTCTGATGCTCCATAACATCTCCACATTAACGTTTCATGCATCTGTTTTTTTTGTTAAGCTTCACTGCCTCTGGAGTGGTGAGACTGATACATGTTGTATACATGTCCCTCCATTATCTTTACCACTTAATCCCGCTAGTCGAGTCATGGGGGGCTGGAGCCAATCCTGTTGTGGCAACCATCCATAGGTAAATATTTTTGGGAGGACACCGATACACCTGAATTTCCTTTGTTGACAAAGGAGAAGAACAAAAGAGCTACGCTGAGAACACAAATGAGACAGAGAAGGAGAGAGAAAGAGGTAGAGTGAGACTGAGAGAAACTGACAGGTGTCTGCATCCATCTCCTCTATACAGTGGACAGGAAAAGACCTTACAGCAGTGTTGCAGTGGTGTGCTGTAGACCCGCCTCTGTGGGCTGAGCAGCCATTAGCATCTGCCTGTCAATTGAGCCCCTGCCCACTGCCAGATGGTTGCTTGGCAACTGATAATCCTATGCGGCCAATCATCATGTGTGCAACAGGAGTTCTCCACACATAAAAGAGTCCTGCGATGTCCTCATAATGCCACTGATTTTACTTCTCTGCCTTTCAATAGTAGGTGGGGGTCAGATCTCCTCAGAGACCTCCAGAAGAACAAAGTCACATGACTCCATCATGTTTGATACTCCCCCAGATGTACAGCAATCTGGTCTTTCTTAGGTTTGGCACCAACTATAACAGGACAAATACAGAAAAAAACAGGGAAGCATTTGGTGTTGTTTCTTTTAGAGGGTCAATAGTCATCAGTGTTTCTTTAAATGTCTCCAAGTTACCCACAAATGAATAGTTTCACTGTGAGACTGCCTTTCTTAAAATGGCCTTTGCAGGTGTAACAAATGTTTGATTGTTTATATTTATGTATTAATCTAACATAATAATAATAGTGTTCAGATGGTTCCATCAGCCACAGTGAACACTGGTAGACAGGAACAGCCATATGATACATGAGGTAATAGAGAACTTAACTCACGCCACTGGTCAAGACCTCAATCCAACAGGTGAGGAGTGGTGTTCAGTAAAGCCTTTATGGCCCTTTGTCTCTCTCTCTCTCTCTCTCTCTCTCTCTCTCTTCTCGGCCTCTGCCTTCTGCCTTCATTCACTCCTCCTGCTCTTTCTCTCTCTCTCTTCAGGAAATCTTGGCGCTGTGTAAATGTGTACCTTAGGGATAGTCTGGTTATGAATGCTAACATGCTAACATCCCTGGAACAGAATGAGAGCAGTGATGGGGTGTGAGCATGCCCGGGCTCACAGGAAACAGGTTGTTGCTAGTGCGAGCGATTCGAGGGATGTTCTCCAGAGATGAAGCAGCTCTGCGAGATCTCCAGCACAGACAGCAGATATTAAGGAACACAATGCAGTGTGCAATAGCTTGTTTCCAAAATGTCACCACGATAGCTTGAAATCAATCAAACAAACAAATTATGCATTTCTGTCTCTAATAATGATTCCAGTGTGCCTGTAATCTGTAATCTAGAAAATCTGTTTCTCCGCTCAATTCATGTTAGTTAGCTGTAAATGTACTCGATAGAAATAAGAACGCTATGAGTGTGGTCCCGAGATCTCACCAAACTCCATGCTTTTTTAGCCTTATAATTAAATGTATTATCCAACTGGTTGTTAGTAAAGTGTTGAATACTCAGCAGTGCTGTGACCCTCTGGGTTGAGTGGAAAGATCCGGAAGTCCCGCCCTTCACATACTGATGTTCTTTATTTCTCTTTAGTGAGAGGACAGGAATTCTCTATGAAGGTCAAGTGGATGAGTGTCAAGACATCAGGGCAAAGATGAAAAACCACTTGTTATGTTTCCCACAGCAACCCCTCTTACTTTGTGTGCTTTTATTTTGAAATACCTTTTTGTGTATTTAAACCTTGTGTTTCACCTTTCATGTTGCTGGTCATTGCATCTGATTTAGTAAAACTCTTTCTAGTTGTATCGTTTGTGTATTGTTGTGCATTGTGGAAACACCATAATGTTTCCTTTTAGCTTTGTTTTATCACTAGTTTGGGGTGGGTTAGTAATTTAGGATTTAGTTATTGTTTGGTTCTTTGTCTATTTTCTTAATAAACCTGTTGATCTCCTGTGTCTTGCCCATGCCAGCTCCGTGTGACGTGTTGCACCACTATCTTCTGAGCTGTCTGGTCATGAGTTTCGCACACACACTGCTTTCCGATCTGGCCTACAGTAGTACACTCAGTTTTCCCATGCTGCCTTGCTCTTATCTTTCTCAACGAGCTGATCCCATTGTACTGTGCAACAAGTACACTTTGTATTAACAAACACGAGGATGTGTGCCCAGTGACACTCTATAGTAAAAAAAAAAAGACTTTATGCTACACTAGATTAAAAATGATCTTTCTAAATCTAATAAAGACCTGCCCACATTTGCAACAATGCAACAGTGGCTGTAATTTCAAATGTGTGTATTTTTTATTATTATTCTGAGCCCATGGGAGATGTCTTTACGCAGGCTTGCTGTTGAAGGGACAGGAGTTCACGTCAGCCATCAAACACCTGAAGCACGTGGGTATTCACACGTCAGTATTCAAACACCTGAAGCACGTGGGACAGGACCTCCAAAACCTCACCCATCATGAACCACAATCAGCCAAATATAGAGGAGACCTCCCCACATCCACTGAGCACACATATCCTCTTTTAAAGCAAAATACCAGAGGACTTCTCCTAAATCCAAACACCCATATAGGTCTCAGGCTCACATTGATTGTTTCCCCATGTCAGTGTTGTATTCTTCCCTCTCACTAATATTATTTCATCTGTGTGATTAAGCTCGGTGTGGGTGATGTTTATGAATTACATTAATGTTGTGCAATCCAGAAAACAGGATTAGGTCTTAGTCTCTGGAATTAATCTCCCTCCCCCTGTATAATATTAAATATGTCAAGTCTGCTCTACATCCTGGATGATTTGCTCTGCAGTCAAATGCCACTTAAACACAAAAAACTTGTTTTCTCTCTCTCTTTCTGTGTCTTCACTTCATGGTTGGATGCTTTACATAATAAACGACATAATAAAACATAATAAAACCTTCATTGCGGAGGTTATGGGGCTTTTTCAGTGTCACCAGAACCTGAACCTGAAACCATTATTACTTGAAAAAAGTAATTACTGTGAAATTCATTCAGGTATGCAAAAATTCAAGTTAAAATTCAGGTTCAGGTCGAAATTCAGGTTCTGGTTCATATGCACAGATCCTACAAACAGTGGTTAAAATTATGCTGATGGCATGGAGGAACATTCACTCATAACCATACATCTATAATAAATCCTTTAAATTTACAGTGCTGTTGTTAATGGTCTACCACTGTAGATTCACGTATCCTCCTATAATCTGAATTCGATGTTATCGCCAAACAGTAGCAACCTAGCTATCTATACTGTTGGCTAGTATCTTTCTGTAACGCAGCTCGTGCTGCGGAGTGAGAGGACGGACACAAGTGCTGAGAAGAGCGAGATTTATTCATGGGAATACCATACTCATCGTCACTTAACCAGTCCGGGTTCAACACGGAAGGGCAGTCCGAAAAACAAGCAAAGACGGGCATGACAAAACAGAAACATGTAACAAGCAAAGACCGGGAAACAGACAACGGGCAATAGAACAATGAAACATCCAACATCCAAAACAACCGACGAGGGACAAGGGACACTCAGGGACTATATATACAGGACTTTAAACAGGGAACAGGTGAGGGCAATGACACGGGGGCAGTGCCGGCCCTGACCAATGTGGTGCCCTAGGCGAGATTTTGGTTGGCGCCCCCTGTATCATCAATCATTGTGTTGATTGTGTCACTATTAAAGAAACAAATAAAAAGCTAATTACTTAAATATTACCATATAACAAGCAATAAATATAAAGGTGTTGCACAAAAAATATTTTAAAACTATTTTACATAACGTAGTGCAGAGAACAACTTTTAAATATAAAAAAATAAAAAAATAAATAAAAAACAACAACTACCACCAGTGCAAATCAGGGCAATTTGCCTACTGCAACATTATTATTTCAAAAGTGCATCTGCAATGAACAGAGGAGCATATGTGTGTTTTAATACATATTTATTTTAAAATTTGCTGATCTAAGCTGTCATAGCACTTACTAGGATTGGGCAATATGATGACAGTGGCGGTTTTCACTAAGATCATACAGAGGGGGAAAAAGCCACAATGACGAATGAGTGTTAGTTGTGAGTCAAGCAAGCTGGTTTCAAAGAAAAACTCAACAGCTACAGATTGGCAACATTTTGGATTTGTTTCAAATAAAAATGAGAGACCATTGGCGCACGCCCCCGTGATTCTAATTCGATAATATGATTGGTTGATAAAACTGCCAATCTATAATAAAAGCTCTCAATGTAAAAGGTCCTTTCTATCTTTTACCTAGAAACAACTGTGTGAAATATTCTGATTGGTTGATTTTTTATTTCACCGCTGAGGTTTTTTTCCAGCACAAGTACGAAAAGTGGATTTAAAAGCCGATTTATAGGAAAAATACAAATTATTGGTGAAGCGTTATTAATATATATTACATATAATAGATAAAGCATCCTTTTTAAGATCATTTAACCTTCAGAGAAGGCGTTGAAGTCCCTGACGCTTCGCCAATGGTATAGTGTTAATTCACCACATTTTAACATTATATTACCTGTTTTTTGCCGCCTTTCTTCCTCCACTTTTCTCTTTTTTCTACCCTGGGCACCAGAGGACTTCTGCCTTTTTGACATCTTTACGGGGAGATGTCACTCACTCTGTGGTGTTGTCTTTTTCCCCCACAGAGAAACAGTAACGAGGTGCGCAGAGCGCGGGTTGGCGCGTGGGTGATAGGTGTCGTGTGTTGTTATTATAAGAATTATTAATTTGACTAATATTATTAAACAATGAAATTATGATTATGTGGACTTTGCTTGTTTTCACATTTATTAATTATTCATTTGTAAAAAAAAAAAAAACGCATGCACGCGAGCGCCCCCCTGGACAGACGGCGCCCCTAGCATTTGCCTATGTCGCCTAATGGAAGGGCCGGCCCTGCACGGGGGTGTGGTAACAAACGAGGAATCACGGAGACAAACGAGCGGGCGGGATAAACAGGCACGAAACACCGACACAAGGGAATCCGGAGTGACAGCTAAGGGAGGGGGCGCGGCCATACGTGACACTTTCACTCAACATACATTTCAAACAAAAGTTTGAACCATCATCATTTCAACAAATGGCAATTCGGGGCTCGTCGGGATGATTTAAGGGCGTACTCACACTAGGCTCGGTGATCCGAGCCCGGGCACGGTTCCCTGCCGAAGCACGGTTCGTTTGGCTAGTGTGAGCGCTCCAACCGTGCCCGGATCAGTTAACCGTGCTCGAGCCCGCTTGAAGAGGTGGGCCACGGCACGATTCGCTTGGACTCGGGCACGGTTCGCTTCTAGTGTGAGCGCTATCCGTGCCCGGGCCCGCTTGGTGCCTCGTCTGATTGGTTCATTTCACTGGAACTCAAACATGACATCAGTGATGCGACGCTCATGTTAAACAGTCATAGCGGCAAAGCGATTAGCAGACAATCGTTTTGTTAAATTATCGATAAATCTGTGCTTGCACCGTGTTTCTGCAATCCCAAAACGACTCCAAAAATATAATAAAAAGAGAATCGTGAACTCCATAGTTTTGTGCGAGCGCGCTTTTATTCCAAATAAAGCGGCGTTGTGATGACGTAAGCGTGCTCGGGCCGGGTTGATGAAGGCAGTGTGAGTGCAGGCCAGAGGGGGAGAGGGGAGAGGGGAGGGGGGATAACCGGGCCCCAGCACGGAACCAGCAAACCGTGCCTAGTGTGAGTACGCCCTAAGTGAGTGGCCGATACGCAGACTCACCCAAAGAGTCTTTCGATGCCTGTCAGCAGAGGCCACAGTCACGCAGCACTGGCCACACTAAGCGCCACGATTATGTGGCAGCAGCCTCAAGGTGCCATTCCTGGGTGGCACAGTGGTCACTTTCATGCAGCTTACATGCTACTTACCAGAGGTGGGTAGGAACGCGTTACATTTACTCCGTTACATTTACTCAAGTAGCTTTTTGGACAGAAATGTACTTGTAGGAGTAGTTTTAATATGAAAGACTTCTACTTTTACTTGAGTAAATATGTGGTGAGAAAAACGTGACTTTTACTCTGTTACAATCGGATTTGCGGCGCGTGCTACCGTTACTTTCGTTTTGTAAATAATTCGTCTTTTCAGTGAGAAGACTGACCAACGTTGGTCACCAGAGTATGAGTGACCAATCAAATGAAGCCGGTCAGTCACGTGATCACATACGCAAACTTTCTCCACCGTAGCAAGAAAGTGACAGAAAAACCTACCGAGCATCCCTGACCTCACATACAGCCAATGTTTATATTACAAACATGTAAAAGGACAGCTATATAATGCGCTGCAGGGTTGCCAAGTTTTAAAGATCACTTTTAGTGAGATCTAAACCGGTGGGTGGTGAACGTAAATTGTTGATGGGGGTGGGGGGGGTGTAAAATGGACACAAATTAAGTATTATATCGCGATCGATCGATCGCCAGTGGTTGGCGCCAGAGCGAACTAGTAACTCATTGAATCATAGATGTGAATCAGAGGTAAATAAACTAGATTTTTTTCGGTGTGAGAAATGTGTGAAGCGTGAATGTGTAAGCGTGTGAAGACAGCCAAATGCATGTGTCTCACGCTCAATGCGTTAGAGTTTGCAACCTTGGCGCTGCCAATTGTGTCTGCAAACGTGTGGACATTTCAGCCTACAAGAACTCAACATCAAATATGAGGAAACACGATGCGATAAGTTTGCTGTATGTATAATTTTGTGTAATGCTATATCTCTGAGGCATAACGTTTGTATGATTTAATTATTAAATGTAACGCAGTGCAATACTAAAAACCAGTTCTCACACTGATTGTACACACTAGCAATATAGGATGATTAAGTCTGCTACAAATTGATTCAGTTGGTGTCAAGTTGTAGTTACACGTATTGGCTGACAGTCTCATCAGTTAGTGCCTTTGTGGAACACATTAAAGTTACACAGGCCTAATAATTAGGAACAAACAAAAATACACATTATTTATAATAAATAATTTATATATATATAATATTTATTTATAATAAATTATTTTTATCATTAAAAGTCATTGTTTCCCGTAATTCAATTTCCCATGATGTAATTTACTGACACGAGAGAGTACTCATGCATTTACTCACTACTTGAGTAGCTTTTAATCAAAGTACTTTTTTACTTTTACTCAAGTAAATTTTCGAGATGCATACTTTTACTTTTACTTGAGTAACATTTGGTTCAAGTAACTGTACTTTTACTTGAGTAAAATTGTTGAATACTCTACCCACCTCTGTTGATTTGGGCTAGAGCGACTAGTTTATCAGGTGACTAGTCGGCTAAAAATGCTTAGTAGTTTGGTGCTGTATGAGACATTTTACAGCACAAGAAAATGATTTCACGTTGGGCTTAGAGGGCAAACGGTACGATTTGACTTGATGTGTATGTGACCTGGCTGGTGGGGACGGGAGAAGAAGTCTATCTGTGACCGTGTGTGCTGTGCTGAAGACGCTTCCTTCCACTCGCTGAACTGAACTGCTGCTGCAGCGTATCTGGTGTTAAAGGAAGAGAGAGGTCTGGTGTGTGTGAGGTGGTGGCTCATTTCAGGGCATTGTTTTTAATCGCTCAGGTTTTCAAAAGATCATTTCAAACCGACCTCAGTAA
Organism: Brachyhypopomus gauderio; assembly: GCF_052324685.1. NCBI lineage: Eukaryota > Metazoa > Chordata > Actinopteri > Gymnotiformes > Hypopomidae > Brachyhypopomus > Brachyhypopomus gauderio. The sequence goes on from NW_027506891.1 coordinate 362,248, forward strand.
AATGATAATAATAATAATAATAATAATAATAATAATAATAATAATAATAATAATTAAAAAACGAAGTTTCAAAAGGGCACTTTCGTTTATATAGGGCAGAGTTGGTGGTGCTTTAGCATTTCAAGGTGGCTTTTGGCACAAATTCAGCATTTCTTTCTTTAAATACAAATCCACACACACTGGAGCGTTTACTTTTCATTGTGGCATGTTTTCATCACATTAGTGTTTAAATCAATCTCGTGATCATTACATTTAAAGGAGACATTTATGTCTGAAATACCGTAGGGTGAAAAACAATACATCTGTGCTGTGATTACATTTCGAGCTGTATTATATTCAATTCTGGCACAAATTCAGCGTTTTGGTTTTGAATGCTAATTCTTGTGTATTGTTTTTCAATAAAGAGATAAAGTGCATTGAAATGTAATGTAATAGTGCTTTTGCATTTCATTTTGGCACGTATTCTGCATGTTTGTATGGAAAAGCAATGCATTTTGTGGATTGCATTTCCATTTTTGTCTAGTAGCGATTATATTTCAAATTGGCACTGTTTCCTCTCCATAGAAAGGCGGCAAAAAACAGGTAATATAATGGTAATGTGGTGAATTAACACTATACCATTGGCGAACCGTCAGGGACTTCAACACCTTCTCTGAAGGTTAATTGATCTTAAAAAGGATGCTTTATCTATTATATGTAATATATGTTATTAACGCTTCACCAATAATTTGTATTTTTCCTATAAATCTGCTTTAAAATCCACTTTTCGTACTTGTGCTGGAAAAAAACCTCAGCGGTGAAATAAAAAATCAACCCATCACACAGTTGTTTCTAGGTAAAAGAGAGAAAGGCCATTTTACATTGAGAGCTTTTATTATAGATTGGCAGTTTTATCAACCAATCATATTATCGAATTAGAATCGTGGGGGCGTGCTCCAGTGGTCTCTCATTTTTATTTGAAACAAATCCAAAATGTTGCCAATCTGTAGCTGTTGTGTTTTTCTTTGAAACCAGCTCACTTTTGACTCACAACTAACACTCAATCGTCATTGTGGCTTTTTCCCCTCTGTATGATCTTAGTGAAAACCGCCACTGTCATCATACTGCCCAATCCAATAGGTGCTATGATTATATTAAAACTCTGGTTGTGTTCGAAATAGCCTACTACATACTGGAAACTGCATACTGCACTCAGTATATACTGGATACTGCATACTGGTCCTCGTAGTAGTATGCAGTACAGTTTCCAGTATGCGACAAAAGCAAAGCATACTACGGGGTCACGTGAACGTAGCGTTGTATGATTGGATGCAGTACACCACGAAGATAGCTCTGTTCGCATACTGGAATATTTTGCGTAAGTAGTATGTCATCCGGGGATGTTTCGCGTACTGGAAAAATTATTTTTATTCGCATACTTCATACTGGATACTGATCTGGGGCCCAAGCAGTATGCCAGTAGTATGTAGTAGGCTATTTCCAACACAGCCACACATATGCTCCTCTGTTCATTGCGGATGCACTTTATAATAATAATAATAATGTTGCAGTAGGCAAATTGCCCTGATTTGCACTGGTGGTAGTTGTTGTTTTTTATTTATTATTAATATTTAAAAGTTGTTCTCTGCACTGGAGCGTCAAGCAGCGCTGCGCGCGCAGGGGGATCGGTCTTGAGGACCGGGGAAACCCCGCCATCGGTTCCGCCTGCAGCCCTGGGAGGGCTCACGCCGCAAGCGGGGAGAGCGGTCTCTTGGCTGCCCGTGCCTGTGTGTCTGTCAGTTCCGTTGTGTGTCCCTAACCTCCTTTTCCCTTTCGTGCCCTTTGTGTTCCATGTACCTGTGTGTGTGTTGGTAAGCATGCCTGTGTTTAATGTATTTTCCCCTGTCTTCCCAGGGAGGGTGTTTTAGAGCTGTTCGTGGCGGTTCCCGCCATCGGGGGAGACGGCTCTCGGAAGCTCGTGATCCTACAGCTACATGTAAGCTAATCAGTAGCAAACTGTGACCATTAAACCTGGGCCCGCTACCCCCCCCCCCCCCCCCCCCCCAAATTATTATTATTATTATTTTTTTCCTCTCCTAATAAACTGCAATAAAGATTAAAGAAAAAAACGAGACGACAGTATAGCTTTAGAAACCCAATAAACAATAACAGTTGTACTAGATAACTTGTTAAGCAAAATAAGTTTCCAAACAAAATAAGGTTTCACAGCTCCGTGGTTCTTGGAAGTGGAATATGTAAATGAGGACGTCAAAGGACTGAATCGAAACTAGCTAGTGGCGGTAGGCTAACGACAGCTAGCGTCGCCACAGCGGGTGGAAATGATCATACAGTTAAGCCCACCCACTAAGAGGGAAGATATAATTGGTCAATTTTACTGTCATTTGAAACTGGTATTGCGCTGAATTATAACTGCCAGACCCTCTGTAAACGAACAGCGGGCATCACAGTGCTGATAGGGGGAGACACAGGCTCACAGGCTTCCACTTAACCCCTCACCTTCCAACACAGATTGAATAGACACGGTTGAATAATTTATTTGCTTATATTTTTGTAATTGTTTAGATGTCGATTGTAAAACTGTAAGTAGATAAAATTGTATAATTATATATATAATGTTTTAAGAATATTTTAGGCCCTCTGAGAGGGCGTAGAGGGCCCTGACGGTTCCCCACTGAGATATATATATATGTGACGTCGGGTGGGGCGTGAAGGATGAGACACGAATCCTCTCCTTTTGAGTAGACGTCACTTTAATATAATAGTCATGGTGACCGGTGTCGGCCAGAGGAGGATGGGTTCCCCCCCTGAGTCTTGGTTCCTCTCAAGGTTTCTTCCTCATGCAAAAAACTAGGGAGTTTTTCCTTGCCACTGTCGCCCTTGGCTTGTTCACTGGGGGCTTGGACTCGGCACTTGTAAAGCTGCTTTGTGACAACAACTGTTGTAAAAAGCGCTATATAAATAAAATTTGATTGATTGATTGATATAACACTGAAAGCGTGTAAAAGCGCACGGAAAAACCACAAACGTAGACAGAAACGTTCAGAGATCCACAAGACGCAGATGAGTAGACGCAGACGAGTAGACGCAGATGACGTTAACACACGCCCAAAAGGGAGAGGGGCCGAGGACCTCAACATGACTCTATATATATATATATATATATATATATATATATATATATAATATATTTGTATAGCACTTTTCACAACACACACACATATATATATATATAGTGGCAGAACAACCCCTTGCTGACCAAATCAAAAGATAAACACACTCTAGGACCTTTATTTCTTTATTTTGGACAGCAGTGGATGAGCTGACAAATACCACATGGCTGGAATCCCGTCATTAGGGCACCTGCATGCTGTCTGCCATAGAAGCAGCACTTCACAGTGAGTCTGTGCAGTTGTATAAATCCAATGGTTACTGAATCAGCTCTTTCTTTATCTGAGTGTCTTGCATTTGGCATGTTTTTCACAAACAGAGTGAAACAAAGTCTGCCGTCTGAAAATATGAGAATTATGTATTGAACAACTGTGCAGAAGTAACATGAACCCCTGTGAAAGAGGGAAATCTTCCGGAGACTTCCAATCAATGCTCACACAGATGCAGGACGCTGACCTGAAATCTCAGTTTGTTTGTTTGTTTGTTTAGCAGTATGGGATGGGGCCTATGTTAGACCTTTTCCACCCAGAGTCTAATAAACTGCAATGTGTTGTTGATTGTATATGTGAGTGGAGTAAATAGCTGAACTCGTGTTCTACTTCTTTCAGACTCAGTCCCTCATGGCTGCAGTTTAGCTTATCGCTGTCATGAGCACTGGGGCTCATACTGAGAATGCTTACACAGTTCTCTCTCCATGACCACTGAGACACACACAATGGCAAACACATACAATAAGAAACATAGCTACAGATATACATGCTTGAATACATGTGAAACATTCATATCCGCTCATTTTATTTGCATTTACACTTTTTCTGAAAAAAAAATTAAAAAGTTTGACTATTAATGCCTAATACAAATGGACAGACTTTAGTCACAGTAGTGAGTGTTTACAGTAGTGCTGTTTCAGGACACTGTGGGGCAGTGACCAATGTGCACACAGCCTCATATCTGCACACTGGCACCAGCCACTCAGTACCATTATTTAAACTGTGTATCTGTTTTTTTCACAGTAGTAATTAGTTTTACTGAATGTTTACAATGCAGACCACATTTCTGGCAAGGCTGGGTTTAAATCAGCTGCATAAATGTCAACATAGAAGCAACACTGAATCATGAGATTACTGCAGTTTGATGTTGGTGTAAGTCAGTATCAGCTGATTTCAGAATATGGCTTAGTGCATGTTTAGTTATTAAACATTTGCTACAACAGATCAATGAAATTCTGAAAAAAATGTGAACTACACTACAAAATCAACAATATGTGACATCATACAGGGTCTTCCTCGGACCTGTGCAACCATATGACAAGTGTGTTGCCTGGAGGTTTTTAAATAATGCATCCAAAAAACAAGTCAAAATCTTTTCTGATACATGGCATGTTTTCATTATAGTGAATTGTATTGCTACACATCATATGGAGAACAGAGTTATTTAACTTTTACCTTTTTAAATATTCCACTATAACCTAAAGGCGCCTATAACCTTCTATAACCTTCTTAACAAACATCCACATCTTCGGGGGGTGTGGCTTTGACAAAGCCACACCCCCCGAAGATGTGTGTGGATCTTTGTTAAGATCCCTAAGGGTCCTCAAAATTGAATGTCTTAAATGTTATGGTAATGTCTTAATGTTTAATTTAATGTTACCCGCATCTATGTGGATAAAACGCACATTTTTATTTCCTTGGCTTATTGTAAACGTAATAAGGAGCGTGGACATTTTTTCAAACCGGCTGAGACCATTTATAAACTCGGGAAAGGTGTGCACCGGAAGCTGCTCCATATACAGATTTTATGAATGCTCTTCTGTGGGTGAACGTACTCATCGCAGGTGATTCACTGGCCTCTGTGTACGGTTACCTGTGAGTATCCGCGTCCAGTTTGAGCAATCTCTGCTTCCTCTGTGTTTTACATGATTATTATGGATTATATACATCTTTATACCGGGTGGCTTAATGCTTATCTGTCTGAAGTGGCCAGATTTCCGGAAACACAGAAATAATCAATAATATAAACATTTTATGAAATTAATCCTGTTGTGCATACTACGATTCGCAAAGTAAAAAAAAGCAGAAAATATTTTTTGTTGGAATTAAACACAGCTGCAACTTTAACAGGCAGGCGCCCCCCCTCCATCTGAGACGATGGTCTGTACCGCCGAGGCTTCGCCACACAACTGGTAACGTGCCATTTTATTACCGAGGAGTATACCTAGGGATGGAAATGTCACCGGCAAACAGCACGACAGACAATTTCTGAAGATGCAAGCGATGGATTTACGTTCAGGTTTTAGCGGAGTTCTGGCGTCACTGCATTTGCGCACAGATTCATCCTGCTAGAGTCATTGATGAGGCCAGCTGCGCGCGCGCTCCGCTCGCGAGACCGCGCTTGTCATTGATCCACTGAACGAGACACCGAGCGGAACCGTAAGTATGATGTGACGTTACTGTCACGGCAGCAGTCACCGGGCCTGCTCCTGTCTTCTCTGGGTTTGTCGTACGGCGCAATCCGAGGTGATTTAAACGAGGTGATTTTACTTTGAGGAGTAAAGTTGCCACAGATGTGCGCGTGATGCTGTAGTAACGGGATCTGTCAGACCTCGTGAAGGAGCGCGTGAATGAATGAGTGAATGAGTGAGTGAATGAATGAATGAGTGATTTAATGCGGGACTCGTTATAGTAATGTGTCCTTACCACAAACGGTGGATACGTGGACAAACGAACATGACACACACATACAGAGAGAGAGAGAGAGAGTGGGGGAGAGAGAGAGAGAGAATGATGTAATGCACTTCAGACAATGGCTGAGGATTCTCCCCAATTAGTGTTACGGCGGTAGAAAAGATCTGATTTAAATGATCAGAAGAAGACGGGGCAGGAGTGTCCTGGTGTGTCCGAGCTGACTGGCACAGATGGGATTAAACAGAAGATGCTCTCGCCTTCTTCGCCAGCTGTAGTGGACCCAGTTCAATTGATGGCCTGAGCGAGAGAACATGGAATACAGGGACCTAATACTACACACACACACACACACACACACACACACAGAGTTCTGGGAATATAGAACAATGCTCGTTATTTAGTATGCTAGATAAATATACTTTTTCTCTCCACACTTCTGAAAAAGGAATATAAATTGATAGAGGTTGCTGTATTATTATCTATTCTATTATGTGGTCATGTGAAAAGGGTTTTGGGCTTTGTGCAAGAATGCCTTGGCATGTACAGTGACTCAGAGACAGACACAGCAGTCACCTGAACAGTGAAACACAATCATGATATCGGCCATTAATTTGTGCTGCTGATTGAACTGTGATGTGGGTAACATGAATTGAATAATGAGGTGTGGGCAGGGGAGCTGTTTTAGATTCCCTTACAGACCTGCACTCCTATTTAGTAATGATTACAGGACATGTGGGCTGCCTGATACACAGTGGTGGAGCACACCACAGCTAAGCTGATGGTAATCGTGGTCTGCGATAGTGACGCTTCTCCAGGGTGGTGATGGTGTGGGTGTGTGTAATCCCCTTTTTCAAAATTCTCTGTATTTTGTGTTAATCACATTCTAGCTTTGGATGGTGTAATTGACATGGCTGATGGGAATGTGCAGAGAGGCATTTTGTCCAATTCAGTTTGTGTGCATGTGTGCGTGCGTGTGTGTGTGTGCACATTCATGCATTCATGTGTGCATTAGTTCCTATAGATATTTACGTGTGCATGTGTGTATGTTAATGTGAATGGATGTGCTCGTTGTTTTCTGTCTCCATCAGTGCTGCAGTCGTCTACATTAGACTGAGCCCTCTCCTGGTCCCTTTGTTTCTCATTCATCCTGTGTGAGTGAAACCTGATTCCTCCATTAGTCACCAGAAGACCTTTACCTTTACCTCTCCTGCCCAGCTGAGTGGCTGAACTGGAGATCTCACACTTGGCCTCCTTCCTGTTTTTGGCCATGAACTCGCCTGTCTACAATTTTAGTTCATTTGCGCTGTGCCAAGCGTTTCCCACTGTGTCCTTGAACTTGGCAGTGAACCTCAAACCTCTCTGGGCGACTGGGAAGTAGCCTCCCCCCACGCCCCACCACACTTGGTTTAGTCCAGAATCAGAGTAGCCTCCCCCCACTCCCCACCACACTTGGTTTAGTCCAGAATCAGAGTAGCCTCCCCCCACGCCCCACCACACGTGGTTTAGTCCAGAATCAGAGTAGCCTCCCCCCACGCCCCACCACACGTGGTTTAGTCCAGAATCAGAGTAGCCTCTCCCCACGCCCCACCACACGTGGTTTAGTCCAGAATCAGAGTAGCCTCCCCCCACTCCCCACCACACGTGGTTTAGTCCAGAATCAGAGTAGCCTCCCCCCACTCCCCACCACACTTGGTTTAGTCCAGAATCAGAGTAGCCTCCCCCCACTCCCCACCACACTTGGTTTAGTCCAGAATCAGAGTAGCCTCCCCCCACGCCCCACCACACGTGGTTTAGTCCAGAATCAGAGTAGCCTCCCCCCACGCCCCACCACACTTGGTTTAGTCCAGAATAAGAGTAGCCTCCCCCCACTCCCCACCACACTTGGTTTAGTCCAGAATCAG